>NC_073234.2:134234270-134546041 GCF_029281585.2 Gorilla gorilla gorilla
GGGAAATGTATCTAATTTGGAAAATATCTCAGAAATTGCCACTGTAGCCTGTAAAATTGAGAAATAAACATGAAATTCTTGTATTTTCCCCAATAATTACTACAAGGACAGTCTCTGTTATACTTCCCACCCTCATCTGGCCTTCTTGCTCCCTGGTAAGTCAATTAGATCCCATAACTTTTCAATCTCCATGGGCTATTAAAATAGCCTAGTTACTGGGCCATGTTTTTCTATTTTTTATTATATTAAAATATAACAAAATTTATCATCTTAACTATTTTTAAGTGTATAGTTCTGTGGGATTAAGCACCTATTGTTGTCCAACCATCACTACCATCCGTCTCAAGAACCCTATTCATCATGCAAAACTGACTCTGTGCTCATTAAATAACTCCCTACTCCCTTTCTCCCTAAATCCCTGGTAACCGTCGTTCTACTTTCTGTCTTTGTGAATTTGACTACTCTCGGCACTTCATAAGTATGTGAAATCATGAAGTATTTGTCTTTTTGTGACTGGCTTATTTCACTCAGCATAATGTCCTCAAGGCTCATCCATATTGTGGCATGTGTCAGAATTTCTTTCTTTTCTTTTTTCTTTTTCTTTTTTTGAGACAGAAGTCTTGCTCTTTTGCCCATGCTCAAGTGCAATGGTGTGATCACAACTCACTGCAGTCTCAACCTCCTGAGCTCAAGTGATCCTCCTGCCACAGCTTCCCAAGTAGGTGGGACCATAGACACACGCCACCATGCCTGGCTATTTTTAAAATTTTTTTGCAGACATGGGGTCTCGCCATATTACCTACGTTGGTTTTGAATTCCTGGCTCCAGCAATCCCCCTGCCTCAGCCTCCCAAAGTGCTGGGATTATAGGCATGAGCCACGACACCTGATTCCTTCTTTGTTTAAGGCTAAATAATAGTCAAACATATATATATACACATATATATATACACACATATATATATATATATATATTTCACATTATGCTTATCCATTCATCCATTGATGGACTCTTGGGTTGCTTCCACATATTAGCTGTTGTGAATAATGCTGCTGTGAATATGGGTGTACAAACATCTTGAGATCCTTCTTTCAGTTCTTTTGGGAATATGCCCAGAAGTGGGATTGTGGATTATATGATAACTCTTTATTTTTTAGGAACTACCATACTGTTTTCCACAGTGGCTGCACCATTTTATATTCCCACCAACCACGCACAAGGGTCCCAATTTTACAATCCAGTCGATTTTTAAACTTCGATTTTATACTCACTTCCAAGTTCCCCCTTTCAGTTCTCCAGCATTGGCTGGGCTGGCGAGGTTGGTCTGGCCTGCCCTCTTCCTGCCTCCCACACACTTTCCTGCTTCTTTTCCGCTATGTTAAAGTGGGAAGGAGGAAGGGGAGAAGAGGGCGTTTCCTCATGACATTGTCGTTGGTGAACTGATCATTTTCCTGTCTGTTGTCTCCACACGGGAGCATCTCCATGCTAGGAGTTAGGGCTGCTTCTTTCTGTTGGTCATTTCCACAGATCTGGCTTCATTGTCCATAAACTCAGTGTGGTAGGTGGAGACCCCAACAGACTTTCCTGGTAATGAATTCAATCTTTACAAAATGTTATTGCTTTTCTTCCTACTGGGCCTCAAGAGCTATATATTTATGTTAATTTCTTGTCTAAGGATTTCTATATCATGTGGGGAGTATAAAAATCAGACCCACACGCCATGATATGTGCATGCTTGGGGTTCCAGTTTCTTATAGGAGACTTTTTTCTGCATTGTAGTAATGCCCTAAGCTGTATTCCTTTGAGACTTTTTTTTTTTTTAAGAGACAAGGTCTCGCTCTGTTGCCCAGGCTGGAGTACAGTGGTGCAATCATAGCTCACTGTATCTTCAAACTCCTGGGCTCAAGTGATCCTCCCATCTAAGCCCCCTGAGTAACTAGGACAACAGGCATGCACCACCATGCCCAGCTAATTTTATTTTCTGTAGAGATGGGGTCTCACTATGTTGCCCAGGCTGGGAGTTTTTTTTTTTTTTAAGCTGCAATGTTTCCCAGCGTGTGTCTGACAGCTTACCTTCAGCCTACCTTAAGTGCTTGCTTCTCCTTCTCTGTGTAGGAGCTCTCTTGGGTTTCATAGGAGCTTTTCTGGCTGACTTCTGTACAGTGTGGAAACACAAGGGAAGTTAATACCCTCAGAGCAACCCTCGACATTTGGGGGATGAGAGTTGATGGATAAATGTGCCATCCCCCATCTGAGGTGGAATGATTCCTAAGTGAGTTCTACACAGTCTCCCAGAGGTCCCCAGCAGGACTGAACCTCAATTGCCCACGACAGTGACTTGCTTATTATGAACCCATTACTGATTTTTTTTTCTCTTTTCCTCTCTTTCTTCACCCATTTCCTCACTATGCTTCCTGAGATCACCTCCTGAATAAACTAACTGAATCGAAATCTTTGTTTCAGAGTCTGCTTTGGGGGAACCCATACTAAAAGACCCACCGAGAGCCCAGACTCATCTGTGCTAGTGGGAAACCTTTCTGCTTCTGTTCCCTTTGAGAGACCTCACTTTATTCAACAGTCTCACATTCAGCTCCCCTCTTTGCAGAGCCCCAAATCCATGTCCCTTGTTGCCATAGTGACATTAGAACTCCAGCCCTCAGCCGCTCGGAGCTTGTGTTCTGTGTCTGAACTCCCCCAGGTTGCCCTGGTCTCAGCTGGAGTTCACTTTTAGTTCTTTTTGTTTTACTTTTGACCCTTTGGGGTGTTCTTTTGTTTGAGCCTGGCTCTCCATTACTTAATTATTTCTAATTAGCATTTTTGTGGCATTGAGGTTGCCTATGCCCGTCAATGGGTCATGTTCCCAGGAGTCTATGTCTTTCAATCAGCAGCGTGGTTGGATGATTCTACTCACTGGAGTTACATCGGTGAAAGACCAGAAGGCCTTGCCCTCAGGGGGCTTACATTCTAGTATGAGGAGATGCAGTATAAACAATAAATAGATACACATGGAATATATAAGTCAGGTGATGATCTGTGTCATGGAGAAAAATAAAAGAATAAAGGAGGATGGAGGAGGAAGGGGAGGAGGGGCTAGAGGACTGATACTTTACATAGGGCAGCTGGGGAGTCCTCACTTATAAAGTGGGATTTGAGCAGAGACCTGATAGAAAAAGAAGAAGGAATGCTGTTGCTCTCTGGAGGAAGAGCATTCCAGGCAGAGGCAGTCGCAGGTACGGAGGCTCTAAGGCAGGAATATGCTTGGCATGTTCCAGGGGCAACAGGGAGGTGGAAGTGGCTGGATTGGAATGAGGGAAGGGGAGTATGGAGGAGAAAGACAGAAGGTAGCTGGGTCAGAAGGTGGCAAGGACAGAAGGTAGCTGGGTCAGAAGGTGTCAAGGACAGAAGGTAGCTGGGTCAGATCATGCAGGGACATGTTGGCCATAGGAGGGATTTGGTTTATATCATGAATAAGATTGAGGGGGTCATGAGTAGAGAAGTGATGGGATCTGACTTCAACCCAGCAATTTTGCTACTGGGTATTTATCCAAAGGAAAAGAAATCATTACATAAACAAGACACTTGCACTCATATGTTTATCACAGCAGTATTCACAATAGCAAAGTCACAGAATCAACCTAAGTGTCTATCAATGGATGCTTGGATAAACAAAATGTGGTACATATACACAATGGAGATACTATGTAACCATAAAAAAATAATGAAATCATATCTTTTGCAGCAACACGGATGGAGCTGGAGGCCATTATTCTAAGAGCAATAACTCAGAAACAGAAAATCAAGTACCGCATGTTCTCACTTATAAGTGGAACCTAAACAGTGAGTACACACAGATATATAGATTGAAAGAATAGACACCGGGGACTCCAAAATGGGGAAGGATGGTGAGGATTTAAAACACTACCTATTGCATATAGTGTTCACTGTTTGAATGATGAGTACACTAAAAACCCAAACCTCACCATTAAACAATATATTTATGTAACAAACCATCACAAGTGCCCCCTAAATCTAAAATAAAAATAAAATATTGAGCCCAGGGGCTCAAGACCACCCTGGGAAACCAACATAGAAAGACTCCCCCATCTCTAAAAAAAAATTAAAAAATTAGTCAGGTGTGGTGGCAGGTGTCTGTAGTCCTAACTTCTCAGGAGGCTGAAGTGGGAGGATTGCTTGAGCCCAGGAGTTTGAGGCTGCAGTGAGCTATGGTTATGCCATTGCACTTTCGGCTGGACAACAGAGTGAGACCCAAAATAAATAAAATAAAAGTCAAAGGGGGAAAATAAATAGAATGTAGGGAAGCAAGGGTAGACCAGGAGACTGCTTAGAAGCCTGTTGCTTTAACCTGAGTGAGGGGGCACAGTGGCTTCGATCTGGGTAGCAACACCAGATTCTGGGAATATTTTGAAATGTGAGTTGCTGATGGATAAGATGTGGGAGATAATGAAAAGAGAGGCATTGAGGATAACTCCAGGGTTTTTGGCCTGAGCAATTGATTGGATAGAGTTGCCATTTGCTGAGATAAGAAAGACTAGGGAGGGATGGGTTTGGTAAGAGTATCAGGAGTTCAGTATTGGATATGTTAAGTCCATCATGTTACAGGACATACAGATGAAGACGTTGAGTAAGCAATGGATTATGAGACTATGGGGCTCAAGGCAGAGGCCATGTAGCTCACGGTCTAGTGGGAAATACTGGTAAATAAATGGGCAAATTGTTCCAAAACAATGTGTAAGTGTGACTATAGTGTGAGTGTAATGGGCTATGGAAACACACAGAAGGGACATGGACTTGTGCTGTTGGGAAATGCCATTGGAACAAGTGATATTTAAGCTGCAACCTTGAAGCCAAATTAGAATAAGGGGAGAACATATTTTAGTCCAAGAAAGCAGTCTGTGCAAAGGCCCTGGGTTAAGGGGAAACATGTTGCCATTTTGGAACTAAAGACAGTTGAGTTTCACTCAAAGACAGTGGTCAGGGAAGGATGGAGAAAGAAGCATCACATGGTCACGTCTTGGAGGCCACAGTAAGGAGTTTAGATGATTTCATGAGCACACAAGGATATCACTGAAAAGTTTTAAGCAGGGCGCTGATGTGGTCAGATTTAACAGATGCTTCTCCTCTAGAGAGCCTTCCCCAGGAGTGTTTTGAGCCAAGTCCTGTGAGCTTACCTCCCTTGGGCCATCCCAGGCCTGCCTTCTTGTCCATCTCCATTAGCTCCACTCCCAACCTCATCAGGCTTGTCACATCTAAGTAGGTCAGGTTAGGCAGAGATGGTTCCTGGGGACTTTATCTTCCAGTGGTCAGGCCCAGACGCAGGGGATAGTAATCTGCATGGACAGCCTGGCTGCCTACACTGAACTGGGGGCACCACAGGGAAAGGCAGCCTTGACTGCTTTCCAGGGCAACTCAAACAGAATAGATTTCTCTTCCTTGTGATCCATGAGTTTCCTAAAGAAGCCTCAGCCTTTGGCAGGTAAGACTGCTAAAATCTAAGGCTCGAGTTTGTTGGTTTTGCCCTGGACAGCTCTTTCTCTCTATCACTAGATCATGCTAAACACTGCAGCATGGGGCATTTGAAATGCATGTGTATGTTATTCCTGCAAAGATCCTCAGAAAATCCCCCTGTGGTTTTTGGAAGTAGGATAAATCTGGATGAGGCAGATTAGGAGAAATGAACTCAGCCCATAAAGACCTGAGTTCTGTTGATCTGTCATTTACTGTGTGGTCTGGGGCATAGTAATTGTCATATCTAAGCTTTAGTTTCTTCACCTTTTAAAGGAATGGGTTAAATTTGACAACTCAGGTGAAATGTACAAATCCCTCAAAATATACAACTTAAAATTAACAGAAAAAGAAATAGAAAATCTACATAGCCCTGCATTTAAGATATTGGATTATCCTATTAAAACCTCTCCCTGCCTTTCCTCCCCTACAACTACAGGCACATTTCATCAAATATTTAAGAACAAAATAATGCCAATATCACATAAACTCCTTTATAAAATAAAGGAGAGAATTGTTTTCAACTCATTTCATTAGGCCAACATAACTCCAATAAGAAGCCTAATGAGGATATTAATTTTTTTTTTTTTTTTTTTGAGATGGAGTCTCTGTCACCCAGGCTGGAGTGCAGTGGCGCGATCTCAGCTCATTGTAAGCTCCGCCTCCCGGGTTCACGCCATTCTCCTACCTCAGCCTCCAGAGTAGCTGGGACTACAGGTGCCCGCCACCACACCCAGCTAATTTTTTGTGTTTTTAGTAAAGACAGAGTTTCACCATGTTAGCCAGGATGGTCTTGATCTCCTGACCTCATGATTCACCTACCTTAGCCTCCCAAAGTGCTGGGATTACAGGCATGAGCCACTGTGCCCTGCCAAGGATATTAATTTTTTTAAAAAAAGAAACTAATAGACCAAGATCTCTCACAAACACACAAAAAATTTCTTAACAAAATATTATCAAATAGAATTTAGCAATATATAAAAATGATCAATGAGATTAGAGCAGTAGGTAATTGCCTTTCACTCTCCCATATCAAACCCTTGACAGACATCACTAATCAATTGCTTTGGTTTTTTATTCCAGCTGAATCATTCTCCGCCTAACTCTCCAGGCAGCTACTACCAATCAATTAAAGTTGGCATGTGAGAGGATATCTGTTCAACATCATTGAACCAAGTAGACCCTACCAATGTAAGGCTGAGACACTATAATTCTATTATCCTATTATGATTTTGAGTTTATTTTACAGGCAAGCATTTCCTTCGGTGTGGGATGATTTACTCCAGACCAGACGTGGAAAGACCAAGAATCAGTTGTTTTGCACAATTTATATGAAGGAAGAAGCCATAAAATATTAAATGCCTATCAGGACCATAACCTTGTCTGTTCTCATTTACAGTTGTATCACCAGCCCCCAAGGATAAAGTCTGACACACAGACATCCAAGACTGTGGAATAAATGAGTGAATTCTGAGGGAAGCAGACAAGTGGTTCTATCTTCATAGAGTTGTTACGGTTACTGGCATTGAGTCAAGGAAAACCAGCCACAAATGATGAAACCAGGGATTAGGGTCCAACTCAAAGGCTTCCATGTGAGGTTTGGGCATCTATATCCTGATTATTCTTATATTAATAACTTCAGCCTTGTCTCTCCTCTGAATTGCAGACACATATATCCAGCTGCCTTCTTGATATTTTCACCAGGCTGCCTCAATCACTTCTTAAGCTGGTATTTTATTATAGATTACATTGCCTTCCTACTCCCGTGCCCCTAAACCCGGTCCTTTTCCATTATTTTCTGTCTCACTGAAACTCACAACCATCCATCCATTTATACATCCATTATCCATCAGACTATCTTCTAAATTTCTGAATTTATCCATTCAGAACGTAATTAGTTCTCAGATATATTCACTTTTCTCTGTCTTCCCTAGGAGCGCACTCCTCTGAGCTCCCATCCTCCCTTCTCTGAAAGACTGAAAGTCTGCTGATAGACCTCCCTGCATCTGTTCTATCCTACTCCACACCATTTTCCACACTGCAGCTTAAGTGATCTGTTTGAAATACAAAGTACGTCATTTCCTCAGTGCTGAAAACCTGTTGGTGGCTTCTCATTGCTCATAAGAGAAACACAAAACTCTCCAGACTGGTCTACAAAGCCCTGGGTGATCTGGTCCCTGCTGTCTTCTTAAGCTGCATCACATACTACTTACCCTTTACTTTCTGTGTGTTTATCCCACGGGACTTTTCAGACCATCTGACACAGCATACTCCTTCCCACTTCTCTGCCCAGAACTCTCTTCCCCTTCCTCTTTATCTAGTTAATTCCTACATACGCTTCAGAATTCTTATCACTTCCTTGAGAAAGACTTTCCTAACCTTCCACCTTCCCCCTTTTCCCCACAGGCTATTATAAAATCTGTTCCATTCTCCCATTTATTTTAATTTATAATGAAACACTCAGTTATGTAATTACTTGATTAATTGATTAATGTCTGTCTCTCCAAGTAGAATATAAACTCCATTTGAACCGGAATCGTGTTTATTTTAGCTCCTATTGTATCCCCAGGGCCTAGCACAGTGTCTGGCATTCAACAGACATTCAATAAATCATTGATTAATAATGAGAAAAATGAATGAATGAATGAATGGAGGAACCCAGTTACTTCTTATGGTAGGTTAGGGTTTCTCAATCTCGCACTGTTGACTTTTGGGGTGAGATAATTCTTTGTTGTGGGGGACTTTCCTGTGCATCGTACAATGTTTAGCAGCATTCTTTGACTCTACCAGAGATGCGTCACCCCGATGCAACAGCAAATAATGCCTCTAGACATTCTCAAATATTTCCTGGGGGACAAAATTGAGAATTGCTGTGATAAGTTACATTCAAGATATTTGCTTGACATGTTGGGCTCTATATTTTTTTGTTGTCCTGTGCATTATAGAATGTTTAGCAGCATCTCTGACCTCTACCTACTAGATGCCAGAGCCCTTCTCTAGTTGATAGACTCATCTGTCAATGATAGATTCATCTATCAACTAGTGCTACTTCCTGGTGTCCCTCCCTGGGTAATAAATATACTTCCTGCCCTGCTGATGTCATTACTTGGTAACACAAGTTGCTTTGGCCAATGGAGTTTCCATAGATATTAATTTCATGCCTAGAGAAGGAATTTTAAGAGCTAACAGTGATTCTACTACTGCTCCTCTTCTTCTGACTCATGACTGAGAATGGGACTGTCCTTCATTCAGTTCTGGAATAATGAAGATATGGATATAAGACAGAGCTGAACTCCGACTCCAGGAAAACTTGCAGATGACATGTACACAGGCAACAAATAAATATCTGTGGTTGTAACCCATGGACATTTTGGAGTTGTTTGTGACCACAGCATAACTTAGTGAAAGTGGTCAACAAAGACTCATTATTGGATGGTAATTGATCCAGTTGTATTCTGTTTTTTAAGGACATATGAATGGCAAAAGAATGAGGGGAAAAAGGACCAACTAGGTTCAGACTTCGAGATATTTATTCAAGTTCTTCCTGGGGCTTTTGGAGCTTTGGACCCACCATAATTGTGGAGATAATTTGATCTCATTTCTCACATTTATATGTATCTTTTCAATAATCCCTATTATCAAACCTGAGAGTGCTCCCTTTTTTTGCAACCCCAAAGAGCACATTAAAGCAAGAATGTGAACACTATATGGGTAGAGAGAGAATCTGATTTATCCACTGAGGTATCACCAGCATTAGCACACTGTCAACCAGAATAGGTAGTCACTAAATGTTTATTGAGTAATTGAATCCTCATGGAGAGATTCCCATGTGCTCTTTCTCCCTTGTAGTTAGGCTATGGCCAGTGACCCACTAGCATAAGCAACACTTCTGGTCTGAGAAAGTCAAGAGAGGGGGTGAGTTCTCCATTCTCTATCTCTTCCACATGCATGGCAGGAAGTGAAGAACTTTGAGATAGCAGAGTGTAGATGGAAGCATCTAGGATCCCTGTGAACCATTACAGGAGAACTGTCAAGGATAGCTGATGGCGCCTATTTGCATTCTCATGAGTGAGAAATAAACTTTTGTTGTCCTAACCTAGTGGTTCTCAACTGGGAATGATTTTGCCCCCCTTCCCCACCAGGGTACATTTGGCAATGTCTGAAGACATTTTGGTTGTCATGACTAGGGAGATGCTATTGACATCTAGTGGGTAGAGGCAGAAATGCTGCTAAAAATCCTACAATGCACAGGATAACACAGGGCTGTCTAGCCCCAAAATATCAATAACACTGAAGTTGAGAAACCCTCTGCTAAAGCACAGAAATTAGGGGGATTTACTGTTACTGCAGCATAGCAGACCCTTTCCTCACTAAAATAATGAATAATTGAAATATATTACACACCTTAACTTCTCTGACTAGCAGGATATCTGTATTTTCTCCATAGAGCTGGAACCTTCACAAAGGCAATAAAGAAATTATAAATGAATTGAATAAACCAGATGACTCCATGAGGAGCCAATGCATTTTCTAAGTGAAAACAGGTAAGTACAAGAAACTGTAAAGCCCAAATGGTGAGAATTAATGCCATATAACTGTTAAGAGTAGAGGTTGTCATATTATGGCTCATAGGCCAAATCAGGTCCTGCCCCCCAACATCTGTTTGTATAAATGAAGTTTTATTGGAACACAGCCCTGCACATAGTCTGTGGCTGCTCTTGCACTAAAAGAACAGAGGTGAGTAGTTTCAAAAGAGACAATATGGCCTGCAAAGCCTGAAATACTTATTGTCTCACCCTTTACGGAAAGTTTGCCAACTCCTGTTAAGAGCATAGGTTTGAGTCCCGCCTCCAACACTGACTAGTTTTGTAACCATGAGAAAGTCATGTCACCTCTCTGAGCTTTAATTTTCTCATCAGTCAAATGAAGAGAGTAATAGGACCTCCCTCATATGATTGTTTAAGGACTTCATAAGTTCAAATGCTTTGCCTGGCACATAAAATATGCTTAATAAATGATAGATACTATTAATAAGTTAGTACAATAAATGACATATAATAATAATAATAAAACAAAGCCACCATGTTTGCCTCAGGTGGAAGTAGATACTTCCCAGAGGCCTGGCAGTATGTTTTCTTCCTCCATCACAGACACTCCAGCAGCCTGTAAGGAAACGTGTTTATCTTGAATGCACCTGGCAGAGACGACATGGATGGGGCTGAGCTGGTGGAAAGACCCCATTTCTCAAACCCAGCTTTCTACGTGAAATTATTCAAAAGGAAACCTTATCAAGCAGCCTTCCAGCCCAGTGTCATCCATCTTCCAGAGGTAATTCAATAGCCCTTGGTAGCAGATGATTTATGGGGTGGGTGGCCGCAGGGAGGTTACTCTTTGTATTACAGGCTGTTTTTTTAATCAATGGCCAGCAACCCACTGGCTGGGGCCAGAAGCAACAGGCTCTTTGTTTAATCCTGTTAACCTAGGCCTTGGCTGCAGCCAGCCCCAGGCCAGCAGAGGGATGCTGGCCAGTTGGACAGAGAAAAGACTTTGATCATTCTGAGTTGAGTCTAGCTGTTAAAATAGGACTGCTTTATCTTAATGGTAGTAGAGTTCTGTCTCTTATATAAAGCTGCTTTAAGCCCTCAAACCTCCTTTGATCAGTGCTACAGTCCTGTGAGGAAGAGATTGTCTTCTTCACTTTACAGATGAGAAGCTAATGCTGAAAGGTTGTTACTTGTCTCATGCCTATATTAAGAACACCAAGTGTCAATGTCCTTTATGAGGAAGCCTAGAGTGTGAGCTGTCTCTAATGTACTGGTCTTAGCTTTTGTCTCATTACTGAACATACCAAGGCAACCTCCACGAGGCAGGATCTTGCTCTCTCATTTATAGCTTTATTTGCAACATCTAGCATTGAGTCTGGCACATAGTAGGTGCTTAATAAATATGTTTAAAGAATAAATGGTGCCCAGATCTTTGCATATGTTGCTTTTGATTCCTGAAACACTCTTCCCATCCTGTTACTTAACTAACTACCAGTTATTTCACAGCTTAGATACCATCTTGGGTCAGTCAGTGTCTAATCTGGAAAATAGGAATTATGCCAGTTAATTTAACTGAGAGCATTTAATATAGGGAATTGGTTAAATGCCTATTGGAAGATGGAAAGATAAAGAGGGAACACTAAGACAATCAATAGTAATTGTGGTGGATTTGTTATCCACTTCTGCATAACAAATCACCCCAAAACTAGCAGTTTAAAACAACAAACATTCATTATCTCATATTTTCTGTTGGTCAGGAATCTGGGCATGGCTTCAGTGGATCCTCTGCCTCAGAATATCCCACAAGACAACAATTGAGGGATCAGCGGGGGCTGTCGTCTCATCTGAAGTCTCAACTAGGGAAGAAGCTGCTTCCAAGCTCATTCAAGTGATCGATGGCAGAATTTGGTTCCTCATGGGCTGTTGGACTGAAGACTTTAGTTTATCACAGTATGCTGGCTGCAGTCCCCACTCAGTTCCTTGCCATAAGGGCCTCTCCATAGAGCAGCTTGGCAACAGAGCAGCTGGCTTCATCAGAGTGAGTAAGCAAAAGAGAAAATCTGTGATGGAGGCCACAGTTTTATTATTTAATCTCAGAAGTAACATCCCATTACTTGTGCTATGAGAAGTGAGTCAGTAAGTCCATCCTCCTTTCCAGGGGATGGGATTGATGGCAGTGGCAGCCTGTTTGGAGCAGCCACGGCTGAGACACCAGCTGCAGCGGGGGAGATGTGGCTGGGGCTGTGTGCTTCATGGAGCTGGCAGGAGCCAGGAACCAGCAGGAGCTCCATCCCCTTCCGAGTTGGCAGGGTGAGAGCCCCGTGCTCCTGGACGCAGCTGCAGTCTCCCAGCCATGGCTGCAGACCCGGGCATCCCTGTGCTCTCTGGGACTCAGGAAGCCCCTCTGCCCCTGTAGGCTCAGAAATGCCTGCTTCTGCTCCCTGGCCTCTCCCAGCTCCTGATGCCCACTCTGGGGTGGAGCAAAGTAGTGGCCAAGCCTGGGTGCTGTCACAACCCAGCCAGGTGTGCACATGCCTGGGGTGGTGCTGACACATCAGCCCCCTGCTGCCTCAGGCCCTTCCAGACTTTGGGTGCCGAGGAGTGCAGGAGGGAGATAGTGAGGTAGGTGGGGGGTGTTGAGGACTGCAGGCACCCCTCAGCATGGACAGCCTGGGTGCTGTGGATAGCAAGTTGATGGTGGCAGGAGGCAGACAGGCTCCTGGGTGGGAAGGGGCAGATTCCTAGTGAAAGCCTCCCTTCAAGCCAGGGACGGCCTGAAACCTGGGGGCGGGGCTGCCAGTTCCGGGTGGAGTCCACGGCTGCGAGTGAAATCTTATGGTGATTCTTCTGGGTTGCCCATGGCCGCCCATGGACCAATCAACACGCACTTCCTCCCTTCTGAGCCCATAAAACAACCCCCTCCCCCAGCCAGGTTCACACAGATGTCGGGACTTACCAGCTGTGGGAAGGAGCTGCCCACTTTGGATCTCCTCACTGCTGGACACTCATCGGGGAAGACCTGCCTGCAGAAAGGAGCTACCCACTTAAAGTCTCCTGAGAGCTATTTTGTCACTCAGTGAAGTTCCCCTCTACCTTGCTTACCCTCCAGTTGTCCTTGTACTTCATTCTTCCTGGATGTGGAACAAGAACTCCAGACCCACCAAATGGTGGGATTGAAAGAGCTGTAACACAAACAGGGCTGAAACACGCCCCCTGCTCACCCCATTGTGGGCGGTGAGAAGGAGAGAAAAGCTGGGGCCCTTTGGGGAGCCCAGACCTAGAGGCTCTGTGAGCCAGGGCTGTGACACTGTCTTTGGGACTCTGCAGATTCTGGCATCTCCAAGCTTCTGGACACCACCACACCCCCCAGTGCCCACAGTGGAAGCCATACGTGGTATGCCTTGTCCAGCCACAGCCTCACACAGAGCTGTCTCCTGTGCCAATGCCTGGAGCTACACCAATGCCTGGAGCTACCTGCCCTGCCACAGCTGGCATGCCTGGGTGTACGCAGTGGCCAGACCCTGTGTTCACTCACCCCTCGCAGTTCCACATCTGGTTCACCCTTGGCAGGCATGGGATCCAGGCTGGTAGTGTGAGCTGAGCTCAGCCTGCTGGGCCGAGTGGGCAGGACAAGCCCAGCAGGCCTGAGCAAAACTCGGGCAAAGATGCCACCAGCCACAAAGGTTTTTGGCTGGAAAAGTGACACTGCAAGGATCCTGTGACAGTATTACCCAATGGCATGAATATCAGGGGACACGTGTCACTGAGGACCATCTCAGAGGATGCCCCTCACAGGCAGAAAGAAACTAATAAATCCCACAGGGCTGGAAGAACAAAGAGGAAAGATTGTGGTTTTAGAAACTAGATGTTCGGAGAAGGGTTCCCATGGGGCTGAGACTGACTCTGAGGAGGTGGCCCTGGCCAGCTAATACTGGTAAATCTGACAGGGTACAATGAGGTTGTTTCCCGGAGTATAAGGAAAAAACACCTGAAAACAGGGCATGATGGCTGTTTCTGCAGCCATCTGGCACTGATAGGAACAGGATGCAGACTTCTGCTTCCATTATGGGTTGAATTGCATCCCTCCAAATTCAAATGGTGAAGCCCTAACCCACAGTATCTAAGAATGAGATATCATTGGAAATAGGGCCATTGCAGATGTAATTAGTTAAGATAAAGTGGATTCAGGTGGATTCTAGTCCAATACAACTAATGTCCTTATAAAAAAGTGGAGATTGGGACACAAACACGCAGACAGAGAGAAGTTAGTGGGAATAGGAAGGCCAGAAGGTGTTTCTACAAGCCAAGGAATACCAAAGATTGACAGCAAACCACCAGGAGCTAGGGGAGAGGCATGGAACAGATTCTCTCTCACAGACGTAGGAAGGAGCCAACCCTGCTGACACCTTCATCTTGGACTTCAAGCCTCCAGAACTCTAAGATGGTAAATTTCTGTTGTTTAATCCACCCAGTTTGTGATACTTTGTTATGGCAGCCCTAGCAAACTAATACAGCCTCCTCCGTCCTTGAAGTCATCTCTGGAGCCATTCGTCTTAGAGAATCTACCAGGGAGGCAGGCAAGGCAGGATGTCGTTGCAGCCCAGCATCACCACACAGATCAGAGGGTGGGTGGAATCTGAGTGTTGGTAGCGATAGCTGACACTCACCTCTTTTGGGGAAGCCTTTAGTGACCTCCTGCTTCATTCAGTCTCCAACATGTACCCTTGGTCCCCAGCACCACCTTCTGTAAGGGCACTTGCTACTTTCTTGTACTAACTGATTGTATCTTTCCCTGGACTATAAACTTCATGAGGACAGGCACTCTGTTCTTTTTTCCGCACTGTATCTCTCGCATCAAGCATGGTTTCTGGAACACAGTGGGTGGTTAGTAAATATTTGCTGAATGAATGAAGGATGGTAGAAGTAGAGAAAAGGATGCCTGAAGCAGGAAGTTTGGGTGAAATAGATTGGGACACTATCATTTTATATACATAACCTCATTTAATGCTCATAATAATTCTGCAATGCAAGTACTTTTATTCCTATTTTGCTTATGAGGAAATTAGAGATCAAAGAGATAAAATAACTTGCCCAAGACTACATAATAGCTGGCAAGAGGCAGAGCTAGGGCTTGAACCTCCTTTCTATTATCCAGCTCTCCTCCTAAATTTTAAAGCCATCATGTATTGAGGATTTATGATATGCCAGGAACTGGGTGAGATGCTGTCTGCATATCCCTATCTATGTCCATATTTGTATTGGCTACATTATCATTTAATCCTCATTTCATACAGTAAGCAATGCTGATTAAGAGCTAGAAACTAAAAAGAATATTCCAGTTAAGTCCAATTCCACCGTGCAGCCATTCAGCTCAAAATCAACCAATGTCCCTCCACTAAGAGTGGATTAATAGATTGTTGATACATCTAATGATTTGTTTAATTGATGGCTTCTGCCATTATTAGGGGAGAGTTTAAAGGGGTTTTTATGAGTTTAAGACCCACATCAATTAGCCTTGGAAACAAGAGTGTAAACACAAATGTTATTTGTCCTGTTGCCAAGGAAAATAAGCACCTATACTTGTAGCCAAAGCTTTAAGAATTTAGTCAGCAAATATTTGAGCATGTATTATGTGTTTGGCGCTGCTCTCACAGCTGTGTGGGATATAAAAGTATAAGATGCACTTCCTGTCCCCAGGGACCTTGCAATGTAGTTAAGGATGAGAGATATGCACACATGGAATGTTAATTAACAAAGCAAGGCCATCTAGGGTAAATAGCAAATTAATGGAATGAACAATAGGAAAATGGTGCTTAGGGAATTCAGAGGAGGGAGTGTTGATGGTGATAGTAATAAAGAAATTTAGTATCATTTTATTGAGCATTTATTGTATCCCAGACACATGGCATTAAGTGCTCTATGTGTATTACCATTTTACAGCTGAGGAAACTGAGGCTTAGGGAAGTTGAATGACATGCACAAGGTCACACAGCCAGTGGGTGATGACAGGAGAGTGATCTTGGGGTATCTCACACAAGAAGGAGCTCTTAATTTCTTGACATTCTTTATATTTAAAAAATTATTTTTAATTTTTGTGGGTACATAGTAGGTGTATATATTTATGGGGTACATGAGATGCTTTGATACAGGCATACAATGTGTAATAATCACATCATGGAAAATGGGGTGTCCATCCCTTCAAGCATTTATCCTTTGTGTTACAAACAATCCAAGTATACTCTTTTATTTATTTATTTATTTTTTTTTTTGAGACGAAGTCTCGCTCTGTGGCCCAGGCGGGAGTGCAGTGGCGCGATCTCGGCTCACTGCAAGCTCCGCCTCCCGGGTTCACGCCATTCTCCTGCCTCAGCCTCCCGAGTAGCTGGGACTACAGGCGCCCGCCATCACGCCCGGCTAATTTTTTTGTATTTTTAGTAGAGACGGGGTTTCACCGTGTTAGCCAGGATGGTCTCGATCTCCTGACCTCGTGATCCGCCCGCCTCGGCCTCCCAAAGTGCTGGGATTACAAGCGTGAGCCACTACTCTTTTATTTTTAAATGTACAATTAAGTTATTGTTGACTATAGTCACTCTGTTGTGCTATCAAATAGTAGATCTTATTCATTCTTTCTAACTATTTTTTTTTTTTTTTGAGATGGAGTTTTTCTCTTGTTGCCCAGGCTGGAGTGCAGTGGCACAAGCTTGACTCACTGCAACCTCTGCCTCCCAGGTTCAAGTGATTCTCCTGCCTCAGCCTCCTGAGTAGCTGGGATTACAGGCATGTACCACCACACCTGGCTAATTTTTTATTTTTAGTAGAGGTGGGGTTTCACCGTGTTGGTCAGGCTGGTCTTGAACTCCTGACCTCGTGATCCACCCACCTCGGCCTCCCAACATGCTGGGGTTACAGGCGTGAGCCACCACACCCGACCCTCTATTTTTTTGTACCCATTAACCATTCATTCTATTAATACATTTTGAGAATGGGTTGTATTCTGTATGTCCACAGGCAGCAGTGACTGTGTAGGGAGGCTGGGGAAGCTCATGTAAATCTTCTTAGAGTTGATGAAATTTAAACTGGGTTTTGAAGCATGAATAAGAGTACAATAGTTGGAGAAGGAGAGAAGCCATTCCATGCAGAAGGAACAGTGTATGTAAAGCATGTAGGCTTCTTCCTTATATTTTTTCCTTCTTCCTTTAGCTATATCCACCACACCCCTGTCCTTTCTTTCTTTTCTTTTTTTTTTTAAGTCATCCTCACTCTCTTATGTCCCTTCCTCCAGGAAGGGTTTGGATATTTACCTTTTTACTTTGCTGGCACTAGCCTTTTTGAGGGGGAGAGAGAACCCTCTGTGATTTCCAGAGTAGACCCTGATCTCATCAATTATTTTAAGCACTTGGAAGAGAAGTATGTATGATCCCTCCTCCCACAACACATACCTATTAAAAATGCTAGGAACATGTTGTTGAGTGAACAATCCTTGGGAGAACTAAAGTGCTTATTGCCAATTTTAAAAAAAGGCATTCTGAGAGAAAACTAAAGCAGATGGAAATAAATTGAATTTTCTGCCCTAGGAGATCTTGAGCTGTGAAACCCACATAATTGACCACTGGTTTTCAGAGGGGGTGGGTGGATATGAGAAGTAAGAAGGCAGGGGGAAAGAAGAGGAGCTCACAGGAGCTCAGAAGAGCATTTGCAAGGGAGGAAAGAATCGTTTTGCAGAATGAAGAGTGCAATCCCATAGGACATCCAGGTTCTTTCCCAGAGGCCACAGGAAACTTGTTAGGCATACCAGACATGATAACCGCTTAGAGCTTCTGTTTTTTTTCATCTTTGTAATGGGGTAATAGCACTGAACCCGTGAGAAAATACAAGATGAGTTGTATAAAGAGTTGTTTGGCACATAGTTGAAGTTCAAAAATATTATCTATTATTAACAATAACATTGGGTTAGAGAGTAGAGTGCAAGGTTGAGATTTTAGGTTAGGTTCTGTAGAATAAGAATATGAGATTGAGATTCTCATGAATGTAATATGTTGAGGTAAGACCCTTAGAAGAAAAGGAGAAGGGGAGGAAAAGAAGCAGGAGTGATCAGGGGAAGGAGCCAAGCAAGGGTATGGCCTCAGTTGGAAACTATGGCCTGGTCCCACAGGGAGCTCTGGAGCATGAATTGTGCAGAATTGATCCCATGGTAAAGCAAGGGGATGAGCCTTTTAAAACTCCAGGTCGGTCAGTTATTGGATGCAGGATGTCTTGAGGGAAGTTGTGTACCTAAAATGAGCTTTCTGGGTGAGACAGTTCCTGTTTGGCTGACAGCAACTTTCCTCTAGGGCAGATGTCAGCCTTGCAGCCAATACTCGCAACATCTAGGGTATGGACGTCTTGGGCTAGTAAAGTGGATCAGAGTTGGGTACGCCAAAAATTGTCAGGGTGAAGAATGATGAATGGGAACTCAACAAAGTGAGCATATCACTTCTGTTCTTATGTAGTGTGAGGATGAACATCTTGATGCAGAGATTAAGGGAACACTCATGCTGATATCACCCAGGAGATTTCCAGCTAAGTCCTCATAAGGATCTCAAGAACTTCCAGCTTCCCATCAGGACCTATCTTATAGTATGCTGCTGTTTAAAGATGAACACTGTTAAAGATGAACACTTCTGATCTGTGACTTTTGAAATTCAATTGACTCCTCAGGGGCAGAAATGATGTCTTATCTTTCTTTGCATCACACATGTTGCCAAGCATGGTGACTTTTATGGACAGTTGGTGCTCAGCAAGTGTTGGCTGATTGAAGATCATCTTCCCCAGGTATTCTCAGGAATCCCAAGCTGTTGATTTTCTGGAGTAAATAGAGAAAACACTTTCAGTTATGAATGTCTAGGCTTCTTGGTTTGGCATTTGAGGTCCTCCCCTTTCACTTCACCCTCATGGTCTGGCCTCCAGGGTTATTTCCGATGACCCTCTCGCCCACCTTTACAAGCCTTATGTTAATGTTCGATGCTTTCAACCTTTTTATCATACTGTAGTATCATCATTTACTGTATTCCATACATATGGTATTCAGTGCTTTATGTGCATTACCATTTTACAGATGAGGAAACTGAGGCTTAGAGAAGTTAAGTGACTTGCACAAGGTCACACGGCCAGTGAGTGATGAAGGGAGAATTTGATCTTGGGTAATTTCACACAAGAAGGAGCTTTTAACTTCTTGCCATTCTCTATATTTTTTTAAAAAAATATTTTTAATTTTTGTGAGTACATAGTAGGTGTATACATCATACCTAGTTGTTCAGGCTAAAATCCTAGGAATGATTTTTGATTCCTGTCTTTCTCTGATTACGTCAAATACACTGGCAAGTCTGGTTTATTTTACTTTCAAGTATGCCCGAATCTGCCCACTTTCTGTCCTTTTCTTTGCTATCATCCCAGCCTGTCTTTCCCCTATCCCTCACCCAGATTACAAGAACCTCCTCAGTGGTGTCCCTGGTCCAAATCTTGCTCAGAAAAGCAGGTTGTGTTGAGTACAGTGCCTGGCATATAGTGGGTTCTCAATGAATTCTTGCTGAATGAATGGATAGGGAATGAGCATAAGGATCTCTTTTTGACATTAAAAAAAACATGGATTTTTAAAATAGCAGGTATCTGAATAAATTTTGTTCAAGGAGCCATTTGTTGACTAAATATATCTACGCATTCAGTAACGCTTTCAAAGGGATGGACATACAGACATTGACACTGGGGATGAGACATTAACAGATACCTTGCAATACCTCTACAGCCCTCTAGGAGGCGGTGGCTCACCGGTTAGATACCACTGCTCTGGTTAAACAAGGTCTTTGCTATTCCTGCAGCATGATTCATTCTGGGATTCTCTTGCCATCCTTGTGCCTTTGTTCTGGCTGTGTCCTCCACCTGGAATGCCCTTTCGAATTCACCTCAAACGCAATGTATACAAAGCTCATCCATCTTTAAAGTCTCAACCCAAATGTCAACTCTTTTGAAGCCTTTTCTGATTTCACCCAAGTGAGAAGACATATTGCCCTCCTTGCTAAGCCTCCATAGAGCTTTATCTATACTGCCTTTATTTATAGCTGTGGCTGTCTGACTTGGAAATTTCATGATTTTTTTTAAAGAAGATGTCTGACATTGATTCGGCAACTTTGGATTTTGCTAAAAAGCCTTTGAAACAAACAGATCTTGTCACCACCCTCATTTTATAAAAGAAATTTCATTCTTTATCTTTTATTTTATTTTTTAATATTTATTTTTTAAAGATTTTTTTTAAAAATAGAGATGGGGGTCTCACTGTATTGCCCAAGATGGTCTCAAACTCCTAGGCTCAAGTGATCCTTCCACCTCAGCCTTGCAGAGTGCTGGTATTACAGGCATGAGCAACTGCACCCAGCCAAGAAACTTATTTAAACATGAGAGAAAGGGAAGGAAGTGCATGATTTCAAAATAAAGAATTATTTTAACAAACGAATTTAGTTCTATGAAAAATTATTACAAGGGTGGTTCTTATTTTTCTCTTGTTTCTGAGTCCTAGTAAAGAATTCATCACAGCAAAGCCCTGGTCCAGAGAGGGAAATATGAAAAATTCGTCATCTAATTCTTCAGGTCCTTACTCCATTACCACTTCTAGCCTGAGCTTCTGAAGTGTCTGAATCACCACCATCTCCCCAACAAATCCTGTCTCATGGTGAATGGTGTAAGACTATTTGATAGAGGACAGTGCAGGGCAGAGACCCTGCTCTTTCTTTCGAATAGTTTTGGTCCCCCATCCTTTGGTCTCTGTACCATTGATGATTAAAGAAAGCCCTTAGAGTAGGCTTACCCTTTTCTGGAAGGTGAGGGCATTGTAGAGCCCCTTGCATTTTTGTGCCACTTACTTAGCACTAAAGGTAATCATTAAGCCTTCCAGGAAGACATTTTCTGTCCAATGTGGGGGAAAGAGGCTATGATATTCTTGATTTTTTATGTTGTAGTAGGCTCAGTAAATACTTTTCAAGTCTCTATGGCTCAACCTTGCACTCTGATGTTAGCTCTTCCTTTTGGTCCTGAGAGTTTTCTTTGCTGAACATGAGCCTTGCCATGGTTGGCATTATGTTGCAGAATACAGCTGTTCCTTTAAACAATGGCAAGATGCAGTGGAGACTAAAGGTGGCTGAGTTCTGGGTCCCTTCCAGCCATGGGAGAGTTCTTGTGGCTCATCCGGAGCTGCTTTTGATGACTGCTCTTTTTAGAGCCCCTGGGAGAACTTGACCAAAATAAACAGCATATTCTTGGGTCAAGGTGCTAATCACAGACACCCTAGGAATTTAGGGGACAGAGATGTCTCAGGAGGCTGAATGCCTAGTTCTCAGACCCTCTGTCTGAGGGATAATGAATTCTCATTTGATCATCTGCTGTGTAAATCACCAACGATGGGGAGTTAATCATGCATATGAAATGAATCCCTTCTCTGAGTTAATGAGCACAGAGCTCAGAGCAGCATCTGTTTACTCCCTCTACTTTCACATCTCTGGCAGTTTGAACAATTAATTGTACCCAATAATCTCCCTTTGTTTTCAAGCATTAGGGAAAAAACCCTGTTCTCCCGAAAACACATCTTTCTACTGAGCAATGGGTAGGGAAAGCTTCTGCTCAGTGTCTTTACACACTTAAAAGTGTTCTAAGAATCAGAGGCTGTGTGTTTGGCTTGTGTGTGTGTGTGAGGGAGAGAGAGAGAGAGAAGAGACAGAGGAGAGAGGAAAAGAAAATCAAGAAGAAAGAAAAATTTTCATGTTTATTTTTATGAGTATTGCATGATTCACACAATGTGCCAAGTTGCCAAGGGCTTCACTTGTGGGATCGTGTCTCATCACCACAGTTACAGATAGAGGTATTATTATTTACCTTTTATAGAGGAGAGTGCTGAGGTTCAGAGGGGTAAAGTCACTTGCTCAAGCCACTGGGCTAGGAAATGGGTGGGGAGGGATTGGAGCGCAGGCTGCTCCGACTCTAAGGCTTAGAGCCTTAGTTAGCCCTTATACTCTACTAACCCTTTCCTTGCAGTGTAGACCTCACTCACCTTCAAGTCCCTGTCCTAATGCCTCTTCTCTGATCCCTCTAGGACAGCCCACAGGCAGAGGCTCTGAGCTTGCCACTTAGCAGCATTGGGCAAGTCATTTCACTTCCCTGAGCTTCAATTTCCTCATTTTTCTACTGGGAACAACCCCAGTGCCTTTGTAGATGTGGTTGTGAGGATTAAATGAGATAGTACAGAGAGAGGGGTAGAGGAGGAGAGAGAGAGAGAGAGAGAGAGAGAGAACACAGAATCCTCTATTAGTAATACTCTTATTACTGTTCTTTATGAAGCACTTACTATATCCCAGGCACTGTGTTAAGTATTTTATATACAGTATGCATCTCTAAGTCTGACAACCTCCCTGGCAAGTAGATATTAATCAATCAATAACCAGTCAATCATTCAGCAAATATTTACTGAGTATCTTCTATTTTAGGGCATGTCTTGGTGCTAGGGCTAGAGTCTAGTTGGGATGGTAGACAATAAATAAAATGATATAATTAAATGCTGGTGAAAGTTAAACAGGGGAAGTACATGTGCTGTAAGAGCACCTAGTAAAGGGAGGGGGACCTGACCTATGTTGGGGGAAGGGTTATCAGAGATGTCTGTTTGGATAAAATGACGTTTCAGCTGAGCCTAGAGGATTGAGTAGAAGAAAGTCAAACCAAAGAAAAAGGTAGGGAAGAACATTCTGAGCAGAGACAAGGTATGTTATGCTTATTTAACCAGGATATTTCCTATTTTAATCCAAAGATGTAACCAAATGTGGGTGACATTAGGGTCTGTGGCACGCTGTTGGAGCTGAGGGAAGGGAATCGTTTGAGGCAAGAATATGTCCTATTCAGATCACCTGGACTATTTCCATGCACATGACTATGAGGTCATCAGTTGATTTTTTGCAGTGAATATTCTGCTCTCGGTAACCTTAGAAAATCAAAATTAGAAGGAAACTTGGATGTCATCTGGGGATCAGAGAGTGCACAGAGATTGCACCTAATGTGGCAGCTGTTGTCAACTGGTAGCATCTGTGATATGGTTTGGCTGTGTCCCCACCCAAATCTCATCTTGAAGTGTGGCTTCCATAATCCCCATGTGTCGTGGGAGCCACCCGGTGGCAGGTAATTGAATCATGAGGGTGGGGTTTTCCCATGCTGTTCACATGATAGTAAGACTCATGACATCTGATGGTTTTATAAAGGGGAGTCCCCTTGCACATGCCCTCTTGCCTGCTACCATGTAAGATGTAGCTTTGCTCCTCATTTGCCTTCCGCCATGATTGTGAGGCCTCCCCAGCCATGTTGAACTGTTAACCAAACTCTTTCCTTTATAAATTACCCAGTCTTGGGTATGTTTTTATTCGCAGCATGAGAACAGACTAATACAGTCTGGCTACACTTACCTGTTGGGAAGAGGCCCTATTGGTAGCAAAGAGTGGTGAGATTGATTAGTGACGACTGTTTTGGGCATGAAATCAGAGATTGGTGGCAGGTATCAGAAAAAGCTCTTTGGCATCCAGAGGTCCTTTTAGAGAGAAAACCATCTTTGTCTTGGATATATTTTTACAGGTTGTTTTAGGTGTTAAAGACAGGGCCTGATGGACATAAGCTATAACAAAATAGCAAAACAAAATAAGAGGTCAATTGTTCTGCCAAATGAACAAGAATTCAAGATCATGGATGAGCAGGAGAGGCAGAAAAGAGAAAGGAAGTGTAGGAGAAAAGAGGCTGAGCTACATGCTGGGTAGTGGAGCTTCAAAGAGAATGGAAGAGAACACGGGAAATTCCTTATGGTAGAGCAGACAAAGATTTCAAAAGTCAGAATACCTCATTTCCAATTTGTTGATCAAAACTGACAATTCTAGTCTTTCATACTTGCTGACACTTGTGTTGGTGGCATTTGGGGAAATAAAGGAATGGGAGCAGTGTTCAGTATGAGATGACATAATAAGGGAAAAGAAGAGAGCATGTAAGGTGCTGAAGTGTTGATCCACAAAAGGAACCAACTCAGCAAAACAGAGAATCCAGGCTGGATGTGGTGGCTCATGCCTGTAATTCCAGCAATTTGGGAAGCTGAAGTGAGAGCTTCAGTGGAGCCCAGGAATTTAAGAACAGCCTGGGCAACATAGTGAGACCTGTCTCTTCGGAAAAAAAAAATGGCTATGCACAGTGGCACACACCTATGGTTCCAGCTAATTGGGAGGCTGAGGTGAGAGGATCGCTTGAACCTGAGAAGTCAAGGATCATGCCACTGTACCCCAGTGTGGGCAACAGAGACAGACCCTGTCTTAAAGAGAGAGAGGAGAGAGAGAGAGAGAGAGAGAAAATCTGGATATAAAGAAATACAAGCTCCACCTTCACCCTTAAGTTTCCCTGGACCAGTTTGGAAAAGAACCTGTCTTCTGCTGCATGTGGGATGAGGGTCTGGGCTAATTTCTTTTGAATTTTAAAAAATAGGATACTACAAGGTGATGTATGTAAGATAGATACCTACCTGCTTCCCTGTTCCCTGCTATCCTCCTAATTTTACAGATGGGGAAACTGAGGCCCATACATCAGGAAGGAACCTAATGGAGGTTTCATCTGGTGACTGCCCAATGAGCCTTTTTCTGTGAGACTGTGGTAGGAGATATTAGGCAAGGTTAATGAGCCAACCCTTCCTGTCTGCCGTCATCCTTGGTCTGCAGCACTCAGCTCCATTTGGGCGAAATATCACAGACTCTCAGATGCACTTTTATTTTTAAAGGGAGAATTGTCAAAACTTAAATGAAGGCTGTTTAGTCATATGCATGCTTCTGTGTGTTGGCATATTTGGGCAGGTTACAGGGTATAGTTGGGAATCTGGGTATGACTGGAAGGGAAAGGGAAAGGAAGGGGGTTTCATGGTCCAATTGCTTGCTTTTAGTTTTTGCTGTATCCTTCCTCCCCAGAGGGGTCATTTCAGTAGAATGCCCTGAAACATTAAGTCTTGCATGTAAACAGTGGGTGGTCACTTAGTAATGGGAATCTAGGGGAGCCCAAAGGGCAGCCTGATGAAAAACTGGTTCTTCCATTTTCCTCCCTACAGTGCCTAACATTTCCACCATGAGGTACCCCCTTGGGATGAAACATTGCTATGCAAATGTCTTTGCTAAGAAGGGAGCAAACTCTGTAATATCTACCAATGCTCTGTAAGGATTCATTATTGATAAGCCCTCAAAATGTACTGCTGTTTCTGTTTTCAAAATATTTGCATGTAGACATTGTTATTTGAGCCTCATCACATTTCTATGTCAAGAACAAAGAATGTCCCCATTTTTCAGAGGAATAAACTGAGTCTTGGTCCTAGAAGATAGTGGCGTGTCTGGGAGCAACCTAAAGAGCAGAGGTGAGAATCCAGGTCTCAGCATATAAACTGTCAGAGTATTAGATGATTAGTGTTTTTACCTTCAAACAGGATTACATTAAAATGTTTCGCAGTTAGATTTTGGTTGTGCGAGTGGTAAATTTTCGTTGTAGAAAAATTAGAAAATGAAGAAAAGCCAACAAAGAAACAAAACTTTAGCCATCATCCTACAAAGATTGTCTTATTTTCATTTTGGGGTATAACCTTCTTGTCTTCTTTTCCGTAGCATTATGACTTTTTTTTTTTACAAAAATGGAATAAGAATATATAGAATTCCATGATGTGAATGTATCGTTACTTACTTGACAAGCCATATGGTGGCAAGCATTTACTGAGCTTATTTGTTGAAAAGCAAAATGCCAGGACAGTGATGGATATATGAATGGATAAAGCATGGTTCTTATAATCCAGATTAACATGCTGCTGAGCTAGGCAGAGGCAGACAATTCTCATTTGTTCAAAACTAGATTGAATATCTGCTGTGTTCCAGGCACTGTCCAAGGCATCAGGGATGCGTCTGAGATCAGTATAGAAAAGGTCTTATGAGGCTCTTTTATTGTTGGATGGAGACGGATGATAAGGAAATAAATGCAAGAGTAGATGGGTGTGTGTTTATAAATATGATGAGTTGGTAATAGATTGTATGAAGGAAGATAAGATGGGTTCAGGAGTTCAGGAGAGAGAATGAGGAATGACAAGACATTATTTTATTTTGTTTTGCTTTTGTTATTTTTAATTGATGCATAACAATTGTACACATTTAAGAGGGAAAATGTGATATTTCCATACATGGATGCAATGTGTAATGATCAAATCAGGATAATTAGCATATCCATCACCTCAAACATTTATCATTTCTTTGTGTGGAAACCATTTAAAATCCACTCTTCTAGCTGTTTGAAAATATACAATAAATTGTGCTTCATGATAGTCACCTTGTAGTACTGTAGAACACTAGAACTTATTTCTCCTACTAGTTGTACTTTTGTTTCCCTTAACTAACCTTAGCTATCCCCCCTCCTCCCATCCTTCCCCACCTCTAATAAAGACTATTCTATTCTCTAATTCTGTGAGATCTGTTTTGCAGCTTCCACATATGAGTGAGAATATGAGGTATTTATTTTTCTGTGCTTGGCTTATTTCACTTAACATAATGTCCTTTGAGCTCATCCATGCTTCTGTGAATGATAGAATTGTGTTCGTTTTATGCCTAAATAGTATTCCACTGTGTATATAAACCACATTTTCTTCATCTGTTGATGGACACCTAGGTAGATTCTATTATCTTGACTATTGTGAATACTGCTGCAATAGATAGGGGAGTCCAGATATCCCTTTGACATACTGATTTCCTTTCCTTTGGGCATATACCCAGAAGTGGGACTGCTAGGTCATGTGGTAGTTCTATTTTTAGTTTTTTGAGGAATGTCCATACTGTTCTCCATAGTGCCTGTACTAATTTACATTCCTACCAACAGTATATGAGTTCCCCTTTCTCTGTATCCTTTGAGTGAAGAATGAACCAGCAGCAAGTTCAAAGGAGGTGGGAAGGAGGTTGGTGCTGGGGAGCACCATAGGAGGAGAAGAGTGGAGGAGAGTTAGGTTTGCTTGTAGATACGTTAGGAATACCCAAAAGCATTGTGAGCAGAAAGAATGTTAGTGTGGTTGAAGAGGTAGCCTGGGACAAGGTTGTTTAGGACCTTGAAGGCCACAGTAAAATGGCTAAATGGTGGAGGGATGGTGAGCTTTAAGAGAGGCTTAAGCAGATGAGTGATATGAGCTTATGTCAATTTTCAAAGGTTCATTTTGGCCTCTGTAGAGACAGTGAACATGGTGAAAGGCAGTAAGAAAAGCCAGAAGACCAATTTGGAGGGTGCTGAAATTATCCAGGAGGGAGACAATGGTGGCTTGGACCAGGGCAGTAATGAAGGGGATGATGTGGGTTCCAGTTCAGAATATATGGTGAAGGTTGAACTCTCAGGACTTCGCAAAGAATTAGCTCTGGGAGTGAAAGATGGAAAATGATCAAGGATGATTGAGACTGGGTGATTAGTGGTCCCACAACTAAGGTGGAGAGGACCATGGGAGGAGAAGAATGGATGAGAGTTAGAGGTTTGGTTGTAGATAGGTTAAAATCATTGTTAGACTGCCAAGGGGAGATCCTAATCACTCAGATATACAAGCCTGGAAGTAAGGGGACAAGTTGCAATTAAAAATGTAAATTTCAGGCCAGACATGGTGGTTCATGCTTGTAATCCCAGCGCTTTGGGAGGCTAAAGTGGGAAAATGGCTTGAGGTTAGGAGTTTGAGACCAGCCTGGCCAACATAGCAAGACCCTGTCTTTAAAAAAAAATTTAAAGTAGCTGGGCATGTTCCACACACCTGTAGTCCTAGCTACTTGGAAGCCTGAGGCGGGAGGATCTCTTGAGTCCAGGAATATGAGTCTGAAGTAAGCTATGATTACATCACTGCACTCCATCCTGGGCCATAGATTAAGACCCTATCTCTACAAAACAATAAAATAAAATATAAATCTCAGAGTCATCAGTGTATAGAGGCTCTTGAAAGCTATGGGACTGGATGGGAAAATGACTCTTTGGTGTGAGGTTGGGAGAAGGGAGGCTTGAGTTTCAATGGGGTTGGGGGATAGTAAGAATATGAAGACTACCTTCACTTAATTTGTGGTTGTGCTGAAGACGGGCTGGTTCTATATGCTTGATGATAATGGGATTGATCTTGAGGAGAAAGTGGTCCCAATTTTGCCTCTAGAGAAAGATAGAGGTGAGGAGCACTGAGCATTGAACAGAAGGTTATAAGACCCTGAGAACAAGACAGAGGGAAAGGCAGGAAATTAAGATAAAAAGGAGGCCAGGTCAGGAAGAAGAGAGGAAGAAGAAGGACTAGGTTATATTCAAGTTGGCAAAAATGAGCCCAGGGAGGCTTGTCTCTGCAAATAGGCTGTGGCTTTAGGTTAATCACTGACACCTAGGGAGCCAGTCATGCTGGTTGGCACAGATGCTGACACAGTCCTTTCACATCTTCCAACAGAGTCAGGCTTTCCATTCCCTCCCTCCTTTGTCCATTAGTTGGCATGGATTTTGGCGCATCCTGTGAATACAGTCATTGCATCTTGCATTATTCACCTGCTGAGGTACTACCCATTATTTTATATCTATGGATTTTAAAAAATGCTTCTGAGAACTTGATGCAAGTTTGTGTGTAAACAGCAAGCTCTAGGAGACCCCAAATTGATTCCTCCTCCCTCCCACCTTTGTTTGTTTCTCCCTCCCACCCTTCTTCCTCCATCCTTGTATACATACATGCATGCATCCATCCATCCACTATCCAGTTCTCAATCTTTTTAGCCAATCAATAACTCTTATTAAGCTCTTGTGTTTTGACAGGTTTTGGGCTAGGTGTCAAAGACATAAAGAAAATAAGATACAGCTACTCTAAAGAAAATAGGAAGGACAAGATTGCTGTGATCTGCTCTAGACGGGTAGTGATGTCTTACTTGTAATTCCCCAAAGCAAGTCAGTCCACATACTAGTTACATTGTAATTACTTGAAGACCTTTTAAAAATACATATTCCTGCACCCACCCCAGAATCAAAATCTTCCAGGGAGTTGATTTTGAAAAGGTCCCCAGGCCATTCTAATGCTTGGTCAGGTCTGGGAATTCAGCTGACTGAGGTTCAAGTGGGTTCTGAGTCTCAGTTGCCTCTGATGAAGAATGGGTATGATTTATAATTGTTCCACCACCTTGTGGCATTGTTAGAAGTAAATGAGGTTGCGTTAGAGAAAACTCTTAGCACAGGAATGCTTCCTAGTGGGTCTTCTGGACATATGTGTGGAGGCTAAGGCCTCCTCAAGACTCAAAGAACCAGCAGCATCAGCACCACCTGGTTAGAAATGCAGAATCCCGGCCCCACCCAGGAAGAACCAAATCAGAATCTCCCTGGTGATTCACATTTACGTCTGAGTTGGCTGGTAGAAAGGGTGAGCGGCTAGTCCAGCTTGTCACCGAGGCAGTCACACCTGGGAGCAGATCATCTCTATTAAGGAACACTAATGAAACATAAAAATGATTTCCTCGGTTGTAATTGTGGGATGGTGCTCTGGAGTTTAACTCTGGGCTGCTCTGTTTGTGGGTTATTGAAGTGCCCATTGCACAGCATGGTGTGTCATTCCTGGAAGGCAGAGGCAATAGACAGGCATGGGAGCTCTGGATAATTCCATCTCCCTGGCTGAAGTGGTCCTCTCCTCTCTATTTGAAGAGTCACACCCACCCCTCCCCACCAGGGCAGGCTGCTCCTCTGAAGACACTGTGAGTGTCACAGGGCACAGAGCAATGTCTTCTCCCCAGAATTGAAGCTAGATTCAGGGGAGTTCATGTCTCTTAACACTTCTTGAACTTGAATGTGCACATGAACCATCTGAATTATCTAGGGATCATCTGAAAACACAGATTGGGATTCTGCACGTTTGGGGCAGGACCTGAGACATGTGCGTTTCTAATACACTCCCAGGCGATGCTGACACTTCAGATCCATGGACCACACTTTCATGAGGAAGACACCAGCACTACTCAGTAGCCTTCAAAGAATGCCAACTTTTCCTCCCACCCACAATGAATTAAATCAGAATTTCTGGAGGTAGAACCTGCACATGAGTTGGCTTCAGAAGCTCCACAGGTGATTCAGATATGTAGTGAGGATTGAGAACTGCTGATTTAAGAAAACTCTTTTTCTTTTCTTTTCTTTTCTTTCCCTTCCCTTCCCTTCTCCTTCCTTCCTTTCTTCCTTCCTTCCTTTCTTTCTTTCCTTCTTTCTTTCTTCCTTTCTTTCTTCCTTCTTCCTTCCTTCCTACCCTCCCTCCATCCCTCCCTTCCTTTCTTCCTCCCTCCCTTCCTTCCTTCCTTCTTCCTTCTCTCCCTCCCTTTTTTCCTTTTTCCTTCCCTCTTTTTTTCTCTCTTTCCTCCTTTTCTTCCTTCACATTTTTTGGAAACATTGTGATCCAGAGCAGACAGGTGAATTGAGAAAGAGCTGTCTGCTCCAATTAAAGGAATGATCATGGAGAGACTATTGATAGGAATACTCTCCTTCAAGAGAATCTCTCGGTTAAGGAAGTCTTTCCAGGAGTCTAGTTTGAATCCTGCATGCTGCAACTCAATTATGTCATACTTTTATTTCTTCTCCCATTTATGGGAATTCGAATTCTCCTGTTGTTCATGTCTAAAGAGACACAGCCTGCGCACAAAGCCCTTGGCATTACCCACTTCTATCTCCTACATTCCCAAAGCTTGCTGGGATGACATGCAGTGAAAGTTTGAGGAGAAGGGAGAATGCATCTGCAAGACTTGGCACTCTGGGTCCCAAGACACAGAAGCCTAATTCAAAGATAATTAGGCCCCCAAAATGATTTATATTTGTTCATACAACTGAAACATTGGCCATTCCAGCTGGATCCCTTGGGTCAAATGACATCCTCTGTAGCCTCCTCTCTCTGTTCCTCTCTGTCTCCTCCCATCCTTTCCCCTTCCCCTGTCTCAGCTCTTAGTTACTGCATGTTGGTTTCATTCTCAGGTAGGCTCTCCCTTTGTGATAACAAGAAGATAACCAGCAGCTCCAGGCTCATATCCTATTCTTTTAGAAAACCTGCAGTGGCTCAGGCCTATAATCCCAGCACTTTGGGAGGCCAAGGCGGATGGATCACCTGAGGTCAGGAGTTCAGGACCAGCCTGGCCAACATGGCGAAACTCCATTTCTACTAAAAAATACAAAAATTAGGCAGGCGTGGTGGCGGAAGCCTATAATCCCAGCTACTCGAGAGGCTGAGGCAAGGAGAATTGTTTAAACCCGGGAGGCCAAGGTTGCAGTGAGCCAAGACCGCACCACTGCACTACAAGCTGGGCAACAGTGAGACTGTGTCTCAAAAAGAGAAAAGAAGGAAAGAAAACCCAAAGAACAAAATGGAGGTATTTCCCTTTCCTGGCATTTCCCGCAAATTCAAAGGATAGAGTCTTGTTTGTTGTGATTGGTTCATAATCCTATCATTCAGTCCATCAATAAGACCAGGGTGATGTGAACACCTGATTGGCCAGTTCGGGGCTATCCTATCTACAGATATGGAGCCAGCCCCACCCACCCAAACCAGAAGGAGTCCTGGATGCTGAGCAGACCCTGCAAGATGCCCTGTGCAGCCTCCTAAATGCTCATAACCCACAGTCCTGGGGCAATCAGGCCTTGCCCAGCCCAGCATGTCATTCCTCTAGGGCCCTTCATAAACTCTTCTTCAGTGTTTATTGTGTGAGGAGTTTTCTGATAACTTTGCTCTCTGGAGAACACAGCAGAGAGACTCATTTCCAGCAGGTATGGAATTGAAAAGATGGTAGGAAGGGGAGCAGAGCACACAAACATATGGAGAGGTTTTTCCTTCCTGTCCTCGTGACCCCACATTTAATTTCAAAATAGACTTCTATTCACCCTCTGGGAGAGTGGCCAAGGGCGCGGGATGGAGGCTGGAGAGCACAACTCCTGGCTAATTTTCCTCCCAGGATTCCAGAATGGAATCAGCTCTTCAGTTTTGAAAAGTGCAGTCTTATCCATGGACATGAGATGATTAAAGTACTATAGGGGTGGGAGGAGGCCCTCTGCTGTTTTTGAAAGGTTGTAAACTCAGATCACGTCAGTTCCCACTTCAAACCTTCCAGCAGCTTCTCACCTGTCTTAGGGTCAAATCTAAACTCCTGACACATGCGGACCTGGCCCTGCGTCCACTCCATTCTGAATTTGTGACACATTGATCAAAATGCTGATTTTGTGATACACTGGTCAAAATACTGCAGCCCCACCTGCCCGCCTTCTGTTCCTTGGTGCATCTCTGCCTCTTGTCTTAGGGGCTTCACATGTGCTATTCCCCTCCTTGGAGCTCTTTCTTCCCTTCTCACCTGGATTCTCACCGCAGCCTCGTTCTCTTCCTTGTTCACTTCTAAACTTTTAATTAAAATGCTGCATCTGGTGATAACCTCACCTGGTCACCCACCTTCAGTCTGAATTAGGCTGACCAGCATAACTCCCTGATTTTCCCTTTTCTAGCTCCCACGTAATTTGACCTTAAACATTTCTTGCACTGTCTATGACACTTCCATTGTTCTGTTTGACTCTAGGCTCCATGAGTATGGGAACCTTGTCTGGTTTTGTTCATCAGTATGTCTCTTGGTCTTAGTTTGACCCTGCCACATAGTAGGTGCTCTGCAAGTAGTTGCTGAATGAATGAATGAATGAATGAGTCTCATGATGTTCCCTGTGTCTCTCAAATTTGTCTACACATAAAATTCAATTGGGGGGTCTTGTTAAAAATACAGCTTTCCTGAGCTGCATGCAGCAGCTCACTCCTGTAATCGCAGCACTTTTGGAAGCTGAGGCAGGAGGATGGTTTCAGCCCACGAGTTCGAGATCAGCCTGGGCAACAAAGCGAGACCTTGTCTCTTTAAAAAAAATTGCAGACTTCCTAAACCCTTCTCTTGGATCTTCAGATGCAAAATATCAGTGGATCCTGGGAAAACCACTAGGTACTTTTAAAAAGGTTTGCCAGGGTTAGAAATAAACAGGGCGCCCAGAGAGGACCAGGGGCAAAGATAATTTTTTGTTTTAATTTAGTTTTCAATGAATCAGAGGAGTGAAAGAAAACATGAGCAAACAGTATTAAAAATTTAGCAATGGAAGGAGAGAGAGAAATGTTTGTTTGTAAGAATGCTAAGTCATGGTTGTCCTGAACATCATAAGCAGAACCCTAGCTAAGTAGATAGGGTTCAATTTGAGTTAGTTTGTGTGCTGCTTGCAGTGTGTGCTTGTTTCTATCTTGATGACAATTGGGTGATTTCTATACACAGAGAGCTAGGAAGTCCAATAATATTCTTTTGCTGGCTCTATCGCATTTCTGATAGAACCTCCCACTTCCATGCCCAGACACTGCACCCATAGTGTGATATACCTACCTTCCCTGCTGGTTAGAATATTTTCAGCTCCTTTCCCCACCCTCTGACAGAATGGATTCAAGGAATTCAAACACACTGTAGCTTCCTTTTGTTCTGTGAACACAGGTAATTAAAAGCCCACCAGCTTTCTATGCTGGCAGTAGCATGGATTAGCTTATTATTTCTTGACATGTTCTATTAGCAACTCACTCCTGAAAAAGAAACAAATAAACAAACAAATCACCCTTCATCTTAACTGATACACTTCTACCTTCTTGAGGTCAGGAAGTGTTTCTTCCATTTTTCAGATATCACCTTCATTAGAACTTTGCACACATTTACCATGGCTTGTCATTAATTAATACTAAGGATATGTGTTATTATTATTATGATACTTCATAGCATTTTTATGTCACTTTGCAGTTTGCCAACACATTTCTGTATTATTTTATGTAATTTTGCAAGAGACTCATAATTAGAAACCCTTTGGGTATACTTTAAACATACACATTCGTAAGACCTACTCCAGAAAGCCTATACGAATGGAATCTGAATGTTTAGCACTCTCCCGGGTGATTTTTAGGATTAGCCAGAAAGGGGCCCACCAGTGTGATGGCTAGGTATCTGGGCTTGGGAATCAGCCTGAGCTGGGATTGTATCCTGGCCTCTCTAGGACCGTATACACATTACTACAGCTCGCCAAGCCCTAGAGTTGGCCCATCTGTAAAATGGGGCTGATGAGACCAATATCAGGGGGATTAAATGAGAGCACATGGGTATGGAATGTGCTCAGTAAGCAGCGCCATCTGCAATAATGTATTTCTTTCTTCTAGTGGCATGAAATAGCAGCTAAGGACCTACATTTGGGGTTCAAACCCTGTCTCTTCCATTTATAACCTAAATTACTACTGAGTCTCAGTCTCCTCATCTGTAAAATGGGGATAATGGACATATTTACCTCAAAGAATTGTTTTGAGGATTAAACTAATTGATTACGAAAAGTGGCACTTTAGAACAAAATCTGGCACACCCTGAACTCTGTATCAGGGCTAGGTATGGCAATTTTTACATCCATTTTATGGAAGAGGATGCATATACCTGCTAGGAGGGGAAATAAGACTGCAAAGCCTGTCTTCTCTGCCCAAATGCTGGGCTCTTCCCAATTGACAAAGCTAACTGTTGATGCTAACCTTTCCTAAGACTCAAAAGCAGGACAATGAATGCTCATCTCTGTTTTTTCCCTTGTGTGGAGAGAAAGGATCAAGTCTTTACCACACTCCATTGCCAGCTCTCCTTCCCTCCTGCAGCCCTTCTTTGTTTTCCTATCCCAGAGCCAGGCCTCATCACCACTTTTCAGAAATGCCATCTTACCGGGGCACCACCCTCAGAGGCCCTAAAAGACAGAGTGATTTGGGATTCTCATCTCATCTCCATTTGTCTGCTAGAGTCTGGGCAGACACCAGAACACAGTCATCTAATTAGAAGTCTCGTCTCCTCTGGGGCTCGGGGCTACTGGTGCATGGCTCCCACATTTCCCAGGCAGGGATGGGATGCCTCATCAGCTAGGCTAGCAGTGGAGGCTTCCCCACAAAGGCCTGAGAGGCAAGAGTGTTTCCCAAACCCTGGATTAGGAAGTCAGGAGCCTGGGTATTGCAGACACAGGACCAGGGTTTACATGGATGTGGCTGCTGAGAAGGACATCACCCTGTCTCTCTGAGCCTCACTGTCTTTATCTGTATGGTAGAATTATCATTGTACCTACCTCCCAGGCTTGTTGGGCTTATGTATATAAAGTCATGACCTCAAGATCCCCTGACCTCTACCCCATTCCTTTAATGTCCCCCTGGCTTTTTCTCCTCCCTTTCTAAACTCTTTATTGGTATGGTTAGAGAGGAAGAATATAGCAGTGATTGAGAACATGCACATTGGAGTGACCTGCTTAACTATATATTTGGTCCCTGACTTTTTCAGTTATGATATCTTGAGCACATCACTTCACCTCATTGAAGCCCAATTTCCTCATCTATAAATTGGAGATGATCATCCTGGACCCTCCTTGTATGATTGTTGTGATTGTAAAGTGGGGCATATAGTAAGTGCTCAATAATTATCCTCTGTCATTATCATGAAGCAAATATGGGGATGCACTCTTACTTCTCATTTACTATGTGGATGATAGAGCAATGTTCTCTTCCAGGAACCTCATCATCTATGTGCTTTGACAACCTCAGGACTCAGCTTGCGGGGGCCCTCCTCTGCAAAGCTTTTCCTGAGAGTTGTCCTCCTCCTAACCTGTGTTCAGCTTTCCTTTCAGCCCTCTGAGCTTCCTCCATCATAGGGCTTTGCATATGGCATTCTTTATGTCTGTCTTCTGTGTTGGACTTGGATTTCTTTGGGACAGGGCTCATGCATTAATACCTGTGTTTTTGGTACTTTGGGCAGCACCTCGGACAGCACCTTGCATCTATTTGGAACTTTGTTGAAAGGATAAAGACACTAAGAGCTTAAAGCAGTGCTTCTCAAAGCAATTTGACCATGCAAAATACATTTTACACAGCAAAACTGGTGATGCGTGTGTGCACACACACACACACGGTGGGAGATAAATGCTTATATCGGTTTGATATTTGTTTCACATTTCATTACACCCAATGCACTCTGATAATTCCTCCCTTCTCCCCTCCCTTCCTCTTCTCATCTATTTCATTTTTAAATGTCTGGGATCTACTAAATTCATTTCAGAACTAACTGTTCTGAGTTGAGAAGCAGTGTCTTGTAATGCTAAGAGCATGAACCATTGGAAAAAGTTAGGCCAGGGTTCAGATTCCAAAACCATAGCTTACCAATTATGTATCCTAAGAACATCACTTTAACTCTATAAACCTCAATTTATTTATCTGTGAAATGGAGCTAATAATTGTACCTGCTTCCTAGGTTTCTTGTGAGAAGTTAATGAGATAATAGGAATAAAGCAGTAAGCATAGAGCTTGGTATGTATTGAGTCTTTAACAAATGGTTGTCGTTATCAGAATCATTCATGGAAGTCTTGTATGACTTTACTCTTTTCCCTCACGACCTTCCCAAGTCTCGGTATTCTCTTAATCTTTGTCCTCAGTCTCATTCACTTCCCCATAGGCCACTGACAATGATCTCACCACTCTCAGAAGCATAAGAATGAGCCATGGATTCACAGTGGTGTAGCCTGAGGAGGTGATTTGAGGGAAGACAGCAGAAATCTCATCACTGACCCATGGGGTGAAGGAAATACCCAGTGGTATGGAATCTGCCCTTTCCCTGATTCCTCCTGATGCTAGTGGGAAGTATTTAAAGATCTCAATTAACTGCCACATCTAATTTAATCCCTCCTCCAGTGACTCGATGGAGCCCAAAGACTTTTCTCCCCAGCTCTTCTCCCTCCCCCTCAGCAATTTCAAGGTCCAGGACCCTGGCCAGCATGAGAGGAGAGTGTGGAAACTAAGACATAAATCAAACTTACATCAGGAATACAGTCACCTATCACCAGGACCTCAGGATGCCTGGTCATCCCTCCAAGAACCATGAGCACTGTTAGAGAAAAGTCACAAAAACAATTCAACATTATTCCAATTCTTGCTTGCCATCCTGCATTTCTTGGCCTGGAGATTCCCTTACCCTCAAAGTCAATGCTTCTGGAGTAAGCAGAGCAGTACGAAATGGCTAAGGGCCCCTCTTGGAGGCTGGACCTATATCACAACAGTATATGCATGTGATACCTCCTAGTATGGTGCTTAGGAGTCAGGCAGATCTGGTTCTAACACAAACTCTGCCACCAACCAGCTGTGTGCCCTTGGTCCAGTAAGTTAACTTCTCTGTTTCTCCATTTCCCCTTTGGAATTTTAACAATATCAAAATACTACCTATTAGATTATACAACAAAATAAAATAATGCACTTTAAACATCTGGTATCTTTGATTCCTCAGTAAATTTCAGAGTCATCCTTATTATTGCTGTTACTGTTGTTGTTTTAATTAACAATAATTGCAAATAAGCACTTTAGCTTCTGAATTTAATGCTAGAATATTTTTTAACATGAAGAATTCTTGAGCTCCACTCTCATCATCTCCTTTTGACCCGGGAGAACCCAGTTGTTCCTGTGGACTTGCAATCTTGTTATTTCCTAGGCAAGGGCACTAGATGCACTGACATTTGCTTGAACTTAAGCCTGCAAGGAAGGAAGAAGCAGTTCTTTCCTTCTGAATACCAGATAGTTTCTAACTGCTGCTGAATAGGGGTAGAATATAAATAGCGGGTCAGAGAAAAAATACCCTCGTTTCTTTTTTTTCTTCTTCTTCTCTGGCCTCAAATCTTTCTCTCATCTCCCAGAAATGACTGATTTCACTGCTATCCTGCCACCTACCTTGCACTGTGAGTTCCTTAAGGCCAGATGTGATCACTTCTTACTCTATTTCAATGTCCAGATCAGTGTGTAGCACTTAACAGAAGCTACATATATTGGGGGCTGAATCTGTGACCCCTGCTTATCTGGCCTTTGCTTTCTCTCCTCCATCACTTCCCCCAACTCAGACACATTTTTATTTAACTAATTAGTTTAAAGAGCAGAAATTTAGCAAGCTGTATCAGCTATTTCTCCCCCTCGCTGATGCTGAATTTTAGTAAATTCAGAGATGTTTCCCTCATAACTTTGAAGGAAAGAATCTCATTCTCTGATCTTGGTTAGCAATGAAAGAACCAGAGGTCAGAAGACACAGCATAAAGAATCAGAGCAATTTGAGCACCCATGTAACTACCACTCTGGACAAAAAAGAAGACATTGCCAAGACCTCAGAAGCTCCCCATATTTCCCTCCTCCCTCCTTCCTTTTCCCTGGAGACAACTACTATCTTGCCTTTAACTGAAATCACTTTATTGTTTTCCCTTAGAGTCTAACTACCTGTGTTTGCATCATTAAAAATAGTTTAATTTTCCTATTTTTGAACTTTATATGATAGAATTGTAATCTGTATATTATTGTTTTCTTCTTTCACTTGTTATGTTTGAAAGATTCACCCATGTTGTTGCATATAGTTCTAGTCTATTCATGTTTATTGCTGTGTAAGTCATTGTATGAATATACACAATGCATTTATCTATTCTGTTGATGGGCAGTGTCATAATTTCTTTACATGTTGTGGTACTGTGAAATATATATTTGGTCTTTGTTCTGGTTTCCCTTTCTTGGCATACAACTCCTAAAATCATTGCAATCTTCAAAGAGATGAGTGCCTTTTTGTTATGCTAATAGATTGACTGGTGGGGATGGGAGGTGCTCGCAGAGAAGACCAAGGCAGGATTAGAGGGTTAGGACTTTTCAGCCCCACTCCCTAACCTCTGGAAAGGGGAGAGGGGCTGATCGCCAATGGGCAGGGATTTAATCAATCGTGTCTACGTGAAGAAGCTTCCATAAAAAACCAAAAGGAGAGGACTTAGAGAGCTTCCAGAGAGATTAACAAAGGTTTCCAGAAGCTAGAATGCCTGGAGAGGGCATGGGAGTTCCATGCCCCTTCATACACACCTTGCTCCTATGCATCTCTTCTATCTGGCTGTTCATCTGTATCCTTTGTAATATCCTTTATAATAAACCAGTAAACATAAGTAAATGTTTTCCTTAGTTCTGTGAGCCGTCTTAGCAAATTAATTGAACCCAAGGGAGAGGGTCACGGAAACTCTGATTTACAGCTGATTGGTCAGAAGCATAGGTAGCAACCTAGTACTTGAAATTGGCATCTGAAGTTGGGGGCAGTCTTGTGGAACTGAGCCCTCAACCTATGGCATCAGATGCTATCTCCAGGTAGATAGTGTCAGAATTGAATTAGAAGACATCCAGCTGGTGTCCCTTGTAGAACTGATTACTTACTTGATGTGTAAGGATAAAAACCCACATATCTGGTATCAGAAGTATTATACTGATTATGTGGTGAGAGTACAGTAAGAGAAAACAGAGTTTGTGTTTTCTTACATTATAACATGTTAAGGTTGTTTGTGACATTTTCTATTATTGATAATGATGGCATGGATATCTTTACAGACATCCCTAACTATTCAAATAGGACAGACTTCTAGATGCAGAATTTTTGATCAAAGACTATGGCCACTTTTTAAACTTCCTCCAGAATGGTTGTACCAATTTGCACTTCCACCAGCAAAGTACATTTCTGTCTGTGTCCTCACACTATTGCCAATGTCAGTTTATTTGCATTTGTTTTAATTATGCCAATTTGACAGGAAAAGGATGTTGTCTCAAGATTGTAGAAATTTTCATTTGAGTGCTAGTGAGTCTGGGCACCTCCCTTCTTTACATTTATTGGCCATTTGTATTTGTTCATTTGTGTATTGCCTTTTTATATCTTTTTGCTGTTGACATACTTGATGTGTGTGCCTTTTAATAACAGTTCACCTTAGTGCCTGGCTATGGTGAAGCATCAGTTAGTGATGTTGGAGCGTTTGGGAAGTACAGGGTGGATGGAGGAGAAGGACGGGACTTCTCAGAGGCTCATAGATCTCAAGTGGATCTGCCAGGTGGATAGTGATTTGGAAGCTTATTGTTCAGAAACCAAAGAGGAGAGTTGTGCATTCAGCCCCATGCTGGGGCGAAAACAATGCTTCCTGGACCAGAGGCCATTTGAGAACAAGTGATCCTGCTCTGATTGAATCTGCCTTCTACCTCTTTTGTGCCCAAGAAGTCTCTTTATGATGATGACTGCCTGGGTTTCAGGAGTGTGAGGGGGATGTGGATAAAGGGAGAGAATACATGAAGCTTGGCCTGAAGCTTAGGATTTGAATTGCCAGCATCCAAAACTGAATGTATACCTCCTTTTGTTCTCTCTGCCCTTATTCTTTCTTTGACAGATATCAATAGAATGCTCACGGTGTGCCAGGCAATGTGCTGGATGTTCGAGGTGTTTCATTCTAGCTGGCTGTGTCCCCCACTTCAGTAATTGTCAACTCCATCTTCCCAGTTGTTAAACTAAGAAGTTGAGAGTTATCCATGACTCTGCTCTTTCTGCAATATGTTACGGCCTATGCACCAGCAAATTCTTTCAGCACTGCCTTCAAAATATATCAAGAATATGAAAAATAACCCAAATGTCCATCAAAAGGTAAATGGATAAACAAATGTATTACCTCCATACAATGGAACACTACTCGGGAATAAAAAGGAACAAATGATTGGTACATGAACAACATGAGTGAATCTCAAAATAATTGTGCTTAGGGAAAAAGCCAGACATGAAAGAGTATTGAATGATGCTATTTATAGAAAATTCTAGAACTTAATCTATAGTGACAGAAAGCACATCGTGGGTTGCCTGGCAATGGGCAGAGACAGGCAGGATTTCAAAGTGGCACAGGAGACGTTTGGGAGGTAGGTATGTTCATTACCTGGATTGTGGTAGTTTCTCAGGTATACACATATATCAAATCTTATCAAGTTGTATTCTCAAGTATGTACAGTTTATGAATATGCCAATTCTACCTAGGCAAAGCCATTAAGAAACTTACCCAGAATCTGACCTGTTCTCACCATCCCTGCTGCTGCTGCTTCATCCAAACTACCACCACCACTCACCTGGTTAACCCATGCTCTTCCAGCACTCTCCCTTGCTTCCCCATGCTGCCTTCTCCTCCTCCTCCTCCTCCTCTTCCTCCTCCTCCTCCTCTTTCCCCTCCTCCTCCTCCTTTTAGACAGAGTCTTACTCTGTCGCCCAGGCTGGAATGCAGTGGTGCAATCTTGGCTCACTGCAACTTCTGCCTTCTGGGTTCAAGCAATTCTCATGCCTCAGCCTCCCAAGTAGCTGGGACTACAAGCGTGCACCACCACGCCTGCTAATTTTTGTATTTTTAGTAGAGATGGGGTTTCACCATGTTGCCCAGGCTGATCTTGAGCTCCTGACCTCAAGTGACTTGCTCACCTCCGCCTCCCAAAGTGCTGGGATTACAGGTGTGAGCCACCGCGCCAGGTCCCCCATGCTGTCTTCTTAACAGAGTCCACAGTGATGCTTTCAAAAGCAAGGTGACGTCACATCATGCCTCTGTTCAGAACCATCCAATGGCCTCCATGTCTTCCCATCACACCAAGGGCACTTAACTGACACACTGTGAGTGTATTGCCTGTCCTGCCACCATGGTGACATAAGCTCCATGAAAGCAGGTCCATTTTTCTTTTCTTTTTCTTTCTTTCTTTCCTTCTTTCTTTCTTTCTTTTTTTCTTCCTTCCTTCTTTCTTTCTTTCTTTCTTTCTTTTTTTCTTTCTTTCTTTCTTTCTTTTCAATGGAGTCTTGCTCTGTCACAAGTCTGGAGTGCAGTGGCATGATCTTGGCTCACTGCAACCTCCACCTCCCGGGTTCAAGCGATTCTCCTGCCTCAGCCTCCCGAGTAACTAGGGCTACAGGTGTGCACCACCATGCCCAGCTAAGTTTTTTTTTTTTTGTATTTTTAGTAGGAACAGGGTTTCACTATGTTGGCCAGGATGGTCTCAATCTCTTGACCTTGTGATCTGCCCGCCTTGGCCTCCCAAAGTGCTGGGATTACAGGCGTGAGCCACCGCACCTGGCCAGATCCATTTTTCTTCAGTGAAATAGATAATGAGTACAATAGCAAATTTGAAGAGTTCCCAGACTATTGGCGGAGACATATGTAAATACAGTTTAAAAATAGGGCAATAATTTCTATAATAAAGAACTCCCAATGAAAGCACCTAAACCATCTTAGGGTGAAGTCAAGCATGGTTTCTCGGAGGAAGCAGCATCTAAGTGGAGGCCTGAGAGATACATAGGATGCCACGAGGAAGAAGACAGTTTTTGCCTTCATGGAATGGCATATATCACACCATGTGATAAATGCTTTAGTGGGGAAAGCAAGGGGGCTGAGGAGCAGAGAAGTGGGGGCTTGACCCAGCCTGGGGAGGGTCTGGTAACACTGACAAAGTTTCTTATAATGAATCACTTCCTTGCTGGGATGCGTCCACATCCTTTCACTCAGTCTCCACAATTCCACATTTGGGAGACTGTTGCCTGGATACAGACTGTGGCCTCAGGAACCAAGGAATTGAACCCAGATTTGGGAGATGCCCAGCCGTCACATTTCCCTGTTGCTTGCTTCCTTTTTATTTAAATTCTACTGTACTAATTTCTATCAAGTATAGTTGTTCTCCACCCTCATTTTGTATCAGAATTGCTGGGAACTTAAAAAAAAAAAACATAATTGTGTTCCACCTAGACTGATAGAATCTAAATCTCTAAAGGAGTAGCTTAAACATGAGTATCTTTTAAAAACTCACTGTTTTAAAAAATACCCATGTTTTTAAACTGTTAAAAACAGCTTTTTAAACTGTTTTTAAAACATACCCATGTTTAGGCTACTCCTGTAGCCTATCTACTTTAAAACAGCTAGCTACTAGCTAGCACTAGTAGCCTAAATGTAGGTTTAGGGTGGGTGGGTTTTTTTGTTTTGTTTTGTTTTGTTTTGTTTTGTTTGTTTGTTTCAACTCACTGTGCAGTGAGTTTAAAAAATTCACTGTGGGCTGGGTGCAGTGGTTTACAACTAATCCCAGCACTCTGGGAGGCTGAAACAGGAGGATTGCTTGAGCCCAGGAGTTCAAGACCATCCTAGACAACATAGTGAGACCCCATATCTACAAAAAATAAGAAAAAATTAGCCAGGACTGGTGATGCATGCCTGTAGTCCCAGATACTTGGGAGGCCAAGGTGAGAGGATTGCTTGAGCCCAGGAAATTGAGGCTGCAGTGAGCTGATTTTGCTACTGCAGTCTGGCCTGGGTGACAGTGCAAGATCTGTCTCAAAAAAATAAAATAATAATAATTGTGCACCTGAGAACCACAGATGTTATTCAAGGGTCAGGGGCAGTTGTCTTACTTGGAGTCCAGTCATTCACTTATTCCTTCATTTCATTCCTGCCTCCGGGCCTTTGCACTTAACCTTTCCCTCTACCTGGAATATTCTTCCTTTGGTTTTCTGCACATCTCTGTGCTTCTCATTCTTTGAGTCTCAGTTCAAATGCAGAGGCCCTCACTGACTATCTTCCTTCTCCATCTAAAACACTTTCTCTCTACTCTCCCCACCCTGGAGAATTTCTCCCTATCACGTCACTTGATTTATTTCCTTCACAGCACTTATCATAACTTGAAATGACCTTATTTACTGCTGTATCTCTAACACTAAAGAAATGAACCATTTCAGTAAAGAGTGAAGAGATCTGATACACATAAAGAAAGCACTTAGTGCAGTGCCCTTTACATGGTAAGGATTAGAAGATGGTTGCAATGTTTATGAATGAATTAATAAATGATTATTATGAATGAAGCAATATACAGGCCTATGATGAAAAAGATTAGCTCTCTGACATATAGAAAATGCTGTGAGATACTGAGCCACTACCTCATTTTTATTAATCAGTTAGATGCTAAACTCTCTGAAGGCAGGGACTGTGTCTTGTTCATTATGATACGACCAGAACTTAACAGAGTGCCCGGCATAACAAGATGTTCTGATTTAGAAACTGCTGGGTTACAAATAACAGAATCTCACTCAAGCTAGTACAAGCAGGAAAAAAAAACGTATTTATCAGAAGAATAAAAGAGTCTCAGGGAACCCAACAATAGGAAGGGGAAGTGGGCCAATTATGGCACTTGAACCAAAAACCAAAAAGTGACCAGGAACCTAGCAGTTTTCTTGTGTCTCTCCAAAGCTGTGTGATCTTCGTTTCTTTCTGTTTGCAAACTGGTTTTCTCCCCTCCATGGGCACATGGTTGTTCCCAGCCCAGGCTTTACAAACCCCACCTGCTTCAAATGTCCTACAGAGATTGAATAGTTTGCGTTCCGAATTCTCAGGGAAGAGAAAATCTGATTGACTTTAGCTCCTGCCAATCATTCACTCCCAGGCCAATCAACTAGAGCCAGGGGGTGGGAAGAATGGATAGGATCATGTTGCCTGCTGCCTATCTAGCAGAGACTGGAAATATCTCTTTGAAAAAATGGAGTCTTAGTTCAGATTTTCCCCTGAAGGCAGAGCTTGAGAGAAGAGCTTGCATGCAGGTGTACTGGTTGGGAAGAGTTGCCAGGGAACAGGGGAAGGTGGCTTGGAAGATTGAAATAGGGAAAGCCAGTCTAAAGGTGTGTTACTGAGCTAAGATGTGGGCAACTAGGGCTGAAATTCAATAGGGCCCCTCTGAGAACTGTGTAAAATGCATCTCAATGGCCTCCTGAGAATGGGTGAGGGGCGAATTTATCCACCAGCTCCTGTCCTCCTTTGGTCAAGGGTTGCCCTAAGGGTGTTAACTCCATCACATTTCCAGTTTTGCATATGCACCAGCAAGGCTCTTGGATCAAGCCCTACAGCAGAAAGCAAGCAGTATGTGGTGCCGTGGAAGCAAGATGCTAAGAAAATACACCTGCGAACAGTGATGTAGCAATGGCTGGAGCGAGACAGGTGGGCCAAGAAGATATGAGGTAGAGCATATGAATTGTCTAGCACAGGAGGAATGAGCAGGTTGTCTATGAGAGCATAAGGGTGGGTGAAAATGATTCTTATCTCCAGTGTCTGCTCAATGAATGTTTTCTGAATAAGTGAATGAAAAAGATAGAAAGGTTCTTGGAGGAAGCAAGATTTTAAGACTCCCTTCAGTGTATGAAGACTGAAGGCCTGTACATGGAGGGCATGTAAATAATAATGATTTGTTCGCAAGTATTTTTGTACCAAGGACTATTAATTTTATTGATAAGTCTGTGATGTAGTTTGGACGGTAGATGATATTACCCCCCATTTGGGGATGAAGAACAGACCTAGCCAGGCTGAGCATTTATTCTAGGTGCCTGATGTCTGCATCGAAGCAAAGTTCAAGTTTTCGTCGGCTTTGCCCTCCTGTAAATTATGTGGCTGCAGCAAGACTACAAGCTTATCTGAAGTACTAACTTCACCTCCATTTTCATACTCCCTCCTCTGTTGTAATTCAGCACAGTGAATACAGAGGCTGTTAAGATCTAAAGTAGTTTCTAATTTTGTTTCATTATGACTATGAATGCAACTCTCAGGACCCATCCCTACGGTCTTAACTAAACTTAGTCTTTCAAGCTATGAAAAGGTGAGATAAAGATCTGAATGGAGACTCCAGTGGAGGTGGAGGGCTGGGCTGACTCAGCCCCGATAAACCTGCAGTCGAGAAATCAATAGAACCTTTTGGATGCTGCCATTATCCAACAAGGAAAAAAATTTCAAAAATAAATTGTGGCATGGAGTAAGATCAGATGAAGCAGATAGCAGGTTTTGCTGACTGTAGGGGCTGTGTTCGGGATGGCACAGGAAGGAGAGAATTAGCGATTTAATGAACTCAGTTCTCTCCCTGCTTTTGCTATGCAAGTGTTTTCTCACTGATTGAAAAAAAGACTGAGGCCAAAGGTGAGCCAACAAATCCCAGTTTCTGCTTGAACTTCACCCCAAAGCTGACCCTCCCCTGAAATCTAGGATCAGCTTAGACTTGCAGCCTAGACCAAGAGGACTTGCAGAGCGGTTAACCCCTGTAGCCTTGAAGTCATGGATTTGAGTCAGGCTTCACCACACTGTATGCCATTGAGCAAGTTATTTCACCTGTGTATGAGCCTCAGTTTCCTGATCTCGATCGGGCTGCACGCGGACTGGGGCTGGAGGAGAGCCATTGCACAAGCGAAATGTTAGGATGTTATGAGAAGAGGAGGAGATGAAGGCTGAGCAAGAACAAGCTGCAAGGGTATGCCAGGCACAGATTTGACTCTTCCTGTCTCGACTCCAGGATTTTGGGAACCCTCAAAAATGCCTCCACTGAGGTGGTCTGTGGTTAAAGTTCATATATTGATTGGTGCAGTTTTTCAATGGTAATAACTGCAGTTACTTTTGCACCAACCTAATGAGTTCATTTAAAACCTTCTTGAAGGTGCTGATTGCAGGGTGTTGCTGATTAGCAGGAGGCAGATTGGGTGCAGAGAACAACTGCAGGATAAGACAAGGATTCCCCTAAGGAGGACTCACCTGCCCCTCGGCTCCTCTGGGCTCTGCTCCCTGCCTAGTCTCAGGGCCAGGTGTTTCTTCTACTTGCCGCAGGTGACCTCTCTGGACTTTATTTCTTGCCTGCCTACACTATTGTTACCTGCGAGACCTATCTGTCTTTTTTTTTTTTTTTTTTTTTTGAGACAGAATCTCCCTCTGTCGACCAAGCTGGAGTGCAGTGGCGCAATCTTGACTCACTGCAACCTCCGCCTCCCGGGTTCAAGTGATTCTTCTGCCTCAGCCTCATGAGTAGCTGGGACTACAGGCGCGCACCCCAACGCCAGGCTAATGTTTTTGTATTTTTAGTAGAGATGGAGTTTCACCATATTGGCCAGGCTGGTCTCGCTCCTGACCTCATGATCTGCCCACCTTGGTCTCCCAAAGTGCTGGGATTACAGGTGTGAGCCACTGTGCCCGGCCTGCCTGATTTCTCTTAATCCTGGCCCCTCCCTTCTGGTTAGCTCAGTATTGCTAATAATGATACTTTAAGTGTTGATTAGGATATGACTACCCCCAAAGCAACACCAAAAGCCTCATACAAGCTGAGGATCCGGTCTAAGATGTGCTCCCTCTGATCTCCCCACAAAGCTCTTGTGGGTGGGTGTGGCTGGTTTTCAGGCACAGGATCCTGAATGGGATCAGCCTGTGAATACAGCTACTTCCTCTCCCTGTCCCATGACTTCACCCAGCATTCTTCTACCAATCAGTGGCCTCCAGACTTCAGTCCACTCCAGAAACCTTAAAAAACTTTAACCTCAAATTCCTCGAGGAGATGGATTTGAGATTTCAGTGACCCTTTAATTAAACCTCTTTCTATTCTGCAGCCTGGTGTCTTGTCTTGACTTGCTGGGCACGTCGGGCAATGAACCTATTACAGTTACAGGGGTGTTAACCCCCTGCACTTCCAGGGTTTCCCCTGCCTAAGGCTGAACAGGTTCTTGCAGCTTTAGAAAAAGCATTGAGGCAGAGAAGCAGAGAGGTTCTGGGCTCTGGAAAGATACTTTAGGTGGGATGATGTCAGCGTGCCACAGTCAGTGGAGAGCTGAGGGGATGTGACTTGGGCACCAGAAGCATCTGTTACCTCAGCAAAGCTGCTGTGTGCAAGATCAAGACTTGCAGATGTTACTGGGTCAGGAGGAAACAAATGAAATGGCATTACCTACAGGTATTTAAAAGTCAAAATAGGCCGGGCGTGGTGGCTCACGCCTGTAATCTCAGCACTTTGGGAAGCGGAGGTGGGTGGATCACTTGAGTTCAGGACCAGCCTGGCCAACATGGAGAAATCCCGTCTCTACTAAAAACACAAAAATTAGCCGAGCATGGTGGCACATGCCTATAGTCCCAGCTATTCAGGAGGCTGAGGCAGGAGAATTGCTTGAACCTGGGAGGCAGAGGTTGCAGTAAGCTGAGATTTCGCCACTGCACTCCAGCCTGGGCACAGAGCGAGACTCCTATCTCAAAAAAATAATAAATAAACAAATGTCAAAATGAATAAAAGTTCTAGAACTTTCTAATCTTAAAAACCTATTATGGTAACACACACGCATGCTCACACACAAGAGACTTCCCAGTTCTCTCTACTGCCTCTTCACCTCCCGAATTACTTTCTTCCACTGTTCGGAAAAGAAAACATTTCTGCAGCCCGTGCCCTGAGGAGGTGGGTGCTTCTCAGGATTTCCAAGCAGCCCTTACTGGCAACCCAAGTGTATTAGGCAATTCTTGCGTTGCTATAAAGCACTACCTGAGACTGCGTAATTTATAAAGAGAAGAGGTTTAGGCTGGGCATGGTGGCTCATGCCTATAATCCCAGCACCTTGGGAGGCCGAGACAGGCGGATCACCTGAGGTCAGGAGTTCGAGACCAGCCTGGCCAACATGGTGAAACCCCGTCTCTACCAAAATTCAAAAATTAGCTAGATGTGGTGGCGGGAGCCTATAATCCCAGCTACTTAGGCGGCTGTGGCAGGAGAATCGCTTGAACCCGGGAGGCAGAGGTTGCAGTGAGCCAAGATTGTGCCACTGCTGCACTCCAACCTGGGCGACAGGGCAAGACTCTGTCTCAATAAAAAAAGAAAGAAAGAAAAGAAAAGATGTTTAATTGGCTCATGGTTCTGTAGGCTTTACAAGGAGCATCATACGAGCATCTCCTGGTTTCCAGTGAAGCCTCAGGGAGCTTTCATCCATGACAGAAGGTGAAGGAAGAACAGACACATCACATGGCAAAAGCAGGAACGACAGAGAGAGAGAGTGGCAGGGGGAGAGGTGCCACATACTTTTAAATCACCAGATCTCGTGAGAACTCACGACCACGAAGACAGCACCAAGCCATGAAGAATTCGCCTCCATGACCCAGACACCTCCCACCAGGACCCACCTACAGCAATGGAGATGACAATTCAACATGAGGTTTGGGCAGGGACAAATATCCAAACTATATCACCAAGCGTTTAAAAAAAATTAAAAACTTGTGTACACATGTTAAAAACACAGAACCTCAGCATCTCAGGGGCAAGACCAATTAGCAAGGGGTTGTTGTATATCCATTCAAAGGGAAGTGTCAGAGGTCTGATAGTTTGGACCCTGCCTATTTAAGGCCTGTGTTGGGTTGTCATCCACTCAACCGCATTTTCTCATCCCCATTTCCTCACCCTGTGGCCTTCATGCTTTGTTTCCCACTCCAGGTTCTGTTCTGATCTTGGCTTGGAACCCTGATGCCTGTCTGTTCTGGCATTGTCCTGCATGCTAGGCATGTCAGAGACAAGAAAGATGGTGAGAGGGACAGCCTCTTAGGTGCACAGAGGTCCCATTTTCTAAACGGATATTCATTTGGATAGCGAAATGAAGCTCTGAGTTTGACTTGATACTCTGAGCTTCCCTCCTAGATAGGAGCATCAGTGATAACTCCCCATGTGATCAATGAAAACGCCGAGGCCCTGAGCGGGGAAAAAAGACTCAGCCCAAATCCCAGCAAAGCATTCATGGCCAGGCACATAGTAGGCACTCAGTAGTCACTTGATTATTGTGAGAGGCCGTTTATTATTATAGCTGAGAGCTCAGGGTTTGGGGTTGGATAGATTGGTGTCATGCCCTAACTCTGCCTTTTCAGTAGCTAAGTGCTATTGAGCAGATGACTTAGCTCTCTAAGACTTAGTATTCCTGACTATAAAATGAGAATAATAACAGCACTTGTGGGTTGTTGAGAAAATTCTGCAAGATTGTGAGCTCTGCAGAATGTTTGACAGATAGTAGAAGTTACGTGATGATGATGATGATGATGATGATGATGATGAAGAATTAACCAGTCCTGAGCACCTGGGTAGTTAGATCATTCCTCAGCCATCTGACCTCTGAGAGTTTAGCAACCTCCCCATCTACCTTGCAGGTGAGCAGAGGCAGAGGGCTCCCAATGCTGTTTTTCTGGCTTGCCGATAATTGTTTCTCATACAAGCCAGTGTTTTATTGATTCACTATTGATTTTTGCATGGGGCCAGGGAAATTCTTGGTTCATAAAGACAAAGGCAGCATTTTCCAGCCCAGGGGTCCCTGGTGGGTGTCAGGGGCAATCACTTCCTGACTTGAATGGCTGACGTCTGCCTTGCTTGGGACAAATTCTTAATCAGAATCAGCCCTTCCCAATGGCCCCCTGTCTCTCTTGTGTCCCTTTATTGCTTCCATCAACCCTTCCCCCACTATCCCCCTGCTGGCTCCTTTTGACCTTTAATAAGCACTGCTTTTGTGCAGAGCTGGTGGTGAGTTATTGCCATGTGAGCAGCTCCCCAGGGCAGGCCACCCCCCAGCCCCTGGCCTCACTGCAGCTTGTAAGGGAAAATTACATTTTGATCTACATTCCCCATTTCCATTCTCTGTCACCTGGCTTTGGAGACAAAAGGAAGAAAATAATGTTTTCTTGTCGCCTTTCTCTGTCTTCCTCCTGGGTGATGCCTGTGCACACTTTCCTCTCCTCCCCCAGCTCTTTCTTCTTTCTGTTCAGTTGGGGAGAGAAAATGACCTTGTCGGGGATCTTCACCTACATCATCCACCCCTGGAAACCTGGGTTATCAAAAAAGCCCCAGCAGTCGGGGCAAGATAACCCCTGAAAGTTGGAGATGGGCCTTGAGAAGAATAAAAAAAGCCATTTATCTTCAAGCCTTCCGTGACTTCTCGAGACCAGGCAAGGCTCTCCTATTAGATTGTTCTCACCACACCATGCACCTCTTCTTTCTCCTTCGCTTTTTTCTACATAATACAAAATTCACTTTTTAAACCATTTTAAAGTATACCATTCAGTGGTTTATTGTATATTCACAATGCTCTGCAACCATCACTGCTATCCAATTCCAGAACATTCTCATCACCCCAAAAAGAGATCCTGTACTCATTAAGCAGTCACTCCCCATTCGCTCTCCCCAGCCTCTGGCAAGCACTAATCTACTTTCTATCTCTATGGATTTGGTTATTTTGGACATTTCATATAAATGGAATTACATAATATGTGGCCTTTTGTGACTGGCATTTTTTACTTAGCAAAATATTTTCACAGTTAATCCATGTTGTGGCATGTGTCAGCACCTCATTCTTTTTTATGGCTGAATAATATTCCATTGTATGGAAATACCACATTTTGTTTATCCATTCATCCACTGATGAACATTTGGAGCATTTCCACTTTTTAGCTATTATAAATAATACGGCTATGAACATTTGTGTACAAACTTCTGTTTGAACATATGTTTCCAATTCTCTTAGGTATATAGCTTAGGAATGGAATTTCTGTGTCATATGGTAGTTCTTTGTTTGACTTCTTGAGTACCAGGGTTCTAATTTTTCCACATCTTCACCAACAGTTGATAATTTCCTCTTTTTTTGATTGTAGCCATCCTAGTGGGTGGGAAGTGATATCTCTGTGGTTTTCATTTGCATTTGCCTAATAACTAATGATGTTAAGCATCTTTCCATGTGCTTGGTGCCATTTATATATCTTCTTTGGAGAAATGTCTATTCAGTTCTTTCTCCCGCTTTAAAATTGGGTTGTTTGGTTTTCTGTTGTTGTTTCTGTTGAGTTATAGGACTTGTATATTCTAGATACTGTATTCTTATCAGATACGTGATTTGCAAATATTTTATGCAATTCTGTGGATTGCCTTTTCGTTTTTTTTTTTTTTTTTTTTTTTGAGACAGGGTCTCACTCTGTCACTCAGGCTGGAGTGCAGAGGCATGATCTTGGCTCACTGCAGCCTCCGCCTCGTGGGCTCAAGCAATCCTCCTGCCTCAGCCTCCCAAAGTGCTGGGACTACAGGTGTGAACTACTGTGCCCAGCCACCCATTTTCACTTTTTTAATACCATCCTTTGATGCATGAAAGTGTTTAATTTTGATGAAGTTCAGTTTACTTATTTTCTCTCTTGTTGCTTGTGTTTTTGTTTTCATACATATGAAAGTGTTGCCTAATCCAAGGTTATGAAGATTTACACTTATGGTTCCTTGTAAGAGTTTTATGAGTTAACTTTTACATTTAGGTCTCTGATCATTTTTGAGTTGATTTTTGTATTCGTCTTAGGTAGGGTTCTAACTTCATTCTTTTGCATGTGGCATACGGTTGTCTTAGCACCGTATGCTGAAAAGATTGTTCTTTCTTCCATAGAATGGTATTAGTACCCTTGTTGAAAATCAGTTGATGATAAACACGTGGGTTTATTTCTGGGCTTCCAATTCTGCTCCTTTGATCTATGTGTCGATCATTTCCAGTGTCACACTGCTTATTGTAGCTTTGCAGTCAATTTTGAAATTGGGAAATGAACATCCTCCAACTTTGTTTTTCTTTTGTAAGTTTGTTTTGGGGTACCTTGCAATTTCATATGAATTTTATGGCCAACTTGTCCATGTCTGCAATAAAGGCAGGCAGCTGGAATTTTGGTAGCAACTGCATTGAATCTGTAGATTAGGTTGGTGAGTACTGCCATCTTAACAATATGAAGTGTTCCAATCTATGAAAATGGGATATGTTTCCATTTCTTTAGGTCTTCTTTAATTTTTTATAACAATGTTTTGTAGTTTTCAATGTACAAGAATGCTTTCTTTAAAAAAATTATAGTCATTACTAAAAGATTTGTTGTATGATTAGAGCTCAAAGTCTGTCTTCCCAGGCTACAGGTTTCCACAGGGAAGCAAGCATTTCATTTTTGTGTACCATTGTGGCAGATATGGAGATGCACTGCTCAGATCTTCCTTCAAGAAAGGACTCATTGCCCAGTTTCAACGAGTGAGGCTAACTGACAACCTCCAGCTGTTTGCTTAATCAGTATTTGCCTCAATTTTTAAACCAAGGTTATACTATTCTCAGGAGAACCCCTGGCCAATGATTGAGCAAGATGATGAGAGCTGAGGGCATGCTATTCTCAAGACAGCCCCTAATCTATAGCTCAGAAAGGTGGTGGATGGTACAAGACCTGGTCATTTCTGCTCAGTGGGTCACTCCTCTAAAGGGCAGTGCTTATTCCAGAGCCCCCAGTTTGGCTAGTAGAGACTTTGTCAGGTCCGCAGTTGGGTCTGATGTCTCCTCCTGCTCAGTTCAGCTTCCTCCCTTTCCTTTTTGCATGTATAACTCCCCAGTCACCCCTTTGAATTCCTAAGTCTCTGCTGACTTCTGATTCCTGGGGAAGCCAACTTGCATGAAATCATGTTATTCTCAGTATCTGGCTCATTGCTTGGCATATAATTCAATTTCTAGAAACACTTCCAAATAGAAATAAAAGCACTCCTGATGTGGAGCCTTGTGCATATAAGAAAACTCTGATTTTTTTTTTGTTGCCATCGATGTATAATTTTTCACTTGGTAGGGAGTCCAAGAATAAAAATTAATGAAGATGCATCACCTTTTTAGAAGTTTTGGCAAAATGAAGCCTGTTGATAGTGGGGTCAATTAGGATGATAAAGGGTCTAGAATTGCGTGGTCTGAAGAAAGAGAAGGTTATTATGGGAGAAGATGAGTCCTCAGTGTGGACCACTGTGGTCAGAGTAGAGTGACAGCATAGGACAGTGCTAGGAAAGGAGGCTAGAGAGCTAACTTCAAATTTGAAAGGTGGAACATTTTTCTGTGTTGCTCCTCAAGGAAAAACTTGAATGCTAACTTCTTATCTTCCAGGTCTCAGATTAAATGTCACTTCCTCCAGGAAGCCTTCCCTGAACTTCCTCCCCTCTACCCCCAAGACTACATGAGGTCATCATGCATTCCTGTTGTAACTCTGCACTTCTTTGAAACATTTTGTGAAGGCAGATCTAGGTCTGATTCATTTCCTGGTGGTATTTCTTCAGCAACAAGAACAGTTTCAGGCCCACAATAGATGCCTTATACACATTGGATGAATTAACAAAACAAAACAAACAAACAAACAAACAAAAAATGAGCTAGTGGTGAAAGCTGAAAAAGGAACAGATGTGGTTTTCATTAAAACAGTTCATAACACCAAGCCATGTCTGATAGTAGAAGGGGTCGCTTCCAAGAGCTGGCTGAAAAGAGTAAGGACACAAACTCAAGGCTTTTGCCTTCTGGTCCTGTGAATTTTTGTGGCACCAAAGCTTCCTTGAACCTACAGCTTGTAGCCTCCTGCATTCTTCTTGCTTCTGTCTGCATCTTTCTCCATCCACTAGGAGAGACTCAAATTGTTCTCTAAAAAGGAACAATGTGGAGTAAAATAGATTTTCCATCAGCTAGGAAAACTAATGCAAGTTGGAATATTTAAGAGCTACCCAGAAGAATAAATTTTTGGCTTCTCTCAAGCTCTAATACATTTCCCCAGTATGAGAATTTACCATTTACCATTTACTGAGCACTTACTAGGCAGAAGACACTGTGTAATCAATGTGACATACAAACTATGAATCTTCAAATTCCTCTGCTTGATGGGAATTGTTACCTCCCAAATATGAAAATTTCGTGGTTTTCTTCAACTACCTTGGAATTCAGTGCTAATATCCCACTGTTTAAGGGAGCCAGTCTAGGCATACGACCAGCTTGGTAGTGGCGTTCTACTATAGGATCAGTAGACTGACTCCAGACAGTGGGCCGAGTGTCTTCTTGCACCATTCAATGTGACTCAGATGATTTTGATAAACAGCCCAAGAAGCTAGATGTGACATTTATGTTTGGACTTAGTCCCACAACCATGTAACACCCAGAAGGCTCTAACAAGCAAACGTAAAACTTTAATTTTATTATACAGATTTTTTTTACAGTCTTGAATAAAGGGGAGTGACATTCAGAAGTACCTCCTAAATCATCAGACAGAGAGATTCAATTATGTTTGCTGTCATTTGCATTATCTGTACTTTGAAGAATGCTAATTTTCTAAAAATTGGTTACCTGAGTATGGTAAAAAAAGAAAAAGAAAAAGAAAAAAAAAAGTATCTCCCTAATCAAACAAGCTTTAGTTCCCTGAAAAGCTTAGTGGTGGGAAAATTCAAGCCCTTTTCTTTTCTGGGAAATTGGGTTATGTTGTATAAGGTCGCCAGTGCAAGTGTGAGAGTCCTGATAAATTTTCTTTTGCATTTATAAAAGGAAGCAAAAGTGACATCTGAATAAGGAAGCCATCCAGGAGAGTTTGTGCATATAAAATTATTCATAATGGATTATGTATAATTAATCTTCATGCCTCATTCTCAGCTCCCCAGAAAATGTGCGTCTACCTTTGCAAACTTGCAGGCAATTGGTCAGAATGGTGAGAGTGAGTGTTAATCTTGAGGAAACCCAGTCCCAGCCAAGTGTAGATGCTTTAGTCAGGCTTCTTTTGATTGGAGTCAATAGACACCACCTCCACTTAGCTCCAGCACAATGGAGGCTTTGCTGTAAGATGCAGAAAGATCTCTTGGGAGTCCAGAGAAAGCAGAACTGTAGTCCTCAGGAAGGGCAAGGTGCATACCAGGAACCAAGAGGGTGGTGGTAAGAAAAATAGGCTCTTCCAATCGCTTGCTGTGTGACCCCAGGTAAGTTACTTTGCTTCTCTGTGCCTTAATCTCAACAGGGGAGATGATAGTGTATATACTGCCATTGTCAATATAAAATGAATTAATAATTGTGCTACGCTTAGCACATACTATATGCTCAATAAATATTAGCTGTTATTATTATAAACTTTTAAAAATTACATTTGTGCAGCTGTTTCATCTTCCTTTTGGTTGCTCATGACTTCAGCCTTTACAGTGGCTCCTGAGTCCACCTGAGCTTTTAAGTTCTAGTGCCTGTAACTCCCCAGAAATGATGCCTCCTCTCAGTTGAAGTTGCTAAGAGGAATAATCTGATTGACTCATCCCACCCAAATCACAGGCCCTTGCCAGCTCATGGCTGGGATCTCTCTGGGACAGAGATCTCCCTGGTCCTGTCAGGGGATGGGGTCCCATCAGCAGGGTTGTAGGTGAGGAGTTTCCCATTAGGGGGCATGGGTGAGCAACAGGCAGCTGAAGCACATCTAGGAGCACAGGTGTGGTCACTTCTGGCTGGGAGGTAAAGGAAGACCTTTCGTGGGCTTCAGGAACAGGATTATGTGTGGGGCTGTAGTTATCAGTGTAAATTGGAAGCAGTAGTTAGGGATGAACCATCATGGTAGTTTCAACTTACTTATAAATGGAATAACAAATATATATGTATATACAGTATGTGTCATTTAACGATGGGGATATGACTGAGCCTGTGTAGCTCTTAGGCTATAAACCTGTACACCATGTTACCGTGCTGAATACTGCGGGCAATTGTAACACAATGGTAAGTATTTGTGCATCTAAATATAGAAAAGATACGGTAAACATACAGTATGAAAAACAAAGGGTACGCCTGTATAGGGCACTTGCCATGAATGAAGCTTGCAGGACTGAAAGCTGCTCTGGGTGAGCCAGTGAGTGAGTAGTGAGTTAGCATGAAGGCCTAGGTCATTACTATACACTACCGTAGACTCTGTAAACACCATACACACAGGTTACACTCAATTTATTTAGTTTTTAATTTTCTTTCTTTAATAATAGATTAACCTTAGTTTGTGCAACTTTTTTATTTCGTAAATGTTTTTAGTTTTTTTAAAACTTTTTGCCTTTTTTGTAATAACACTTAGCTTAAAACACAAACACGGCCAGGCGCGTGGCTCACGCCTATAATCCCAGCACTTTGGGAGGCCCAGGCGGGTGGATCACGAGGTCAGGAGATCGAGACCATCCTGGCTAACACAGTGAAACCCCGTCTCTACTAAAACTACAAAAAAATTAGCCGGGTATGGTGGTGGGCGCCTGTAGTCCCAGCTACTCGGGAGGCTGAGGCAGGATAATGGCATGAACCCGGGAGGCAGACCTTGCAGTGAGCCGAGATCATGCCACTGCACTCCAGCCTGTGTGACAGAGCGAGACTCCATCTCAAAAAATATATATATATAAAATATATATATTATACAGGAAATATAGTATATATAATATGTATTATTATATTATATATTATATTGTATATTATATTATATATTAAATATATAATATATAATATATATAATGTATATATATTATATATATTATATATAATATATATCATATATAATGTATATATTATATATAATATATTATATATAATATATAATATATATAATATGATATATATTATATATGATATATATTATATATGATATATATTATATATTATATATATTATATATAACATATTATATATAATGATATATCATATATAATATGTATTATTATATTATATATAATATATCATTATATATTATATTATATATTATATTATATTACATTATATATAATATATAATATATTATATAATATGTATTATTATATTATATATAATATATTATATATTATGTAATATTATATTATATATAATATATTATATATTATGTAATATTATATTATATATAATATATTATATATAATGTAATATTATATTATATATTATATATTATGTAATATTATATTATATATAATACATTATATATAATATAATATTATATTATATTATATATAATACATTATATATAATGTAATATTATATTATATTATATAATACATTATATATAATGTAATATTATATTACATTATATATAATACATTATATATAATGTAATATTATATTATATATAATACATTATATATAATATGTAATATTATATATATGTATATATGTATTATATATAATATAATATGTAATATTATATTATATATAATATATATTATATGTATTATTATATTATATATAATATATTATATATAATATGTAATATCATATTATATATAATATATTATATATAATATGTAATATCATATTATATATAATATATTATATATAATATGTAATATCATATTATATATAATATATTATATATAATATGTAATATAATATATAATATATTATATAGATTATATATTATATATATTATACATATTACATATTATATATATTATATATAATAATATATATAATATAATAATATTATAATAATATAATATATAATATATTATATATAATATAATATAATAATGCATGTAATATTATATATAATATATTATATATAATATGTAATGTTATATTATATATAATATATTATATATATGAAATAGGATCTCACTCTGATGCCCAGGTTGGAATGCAGTAGCACAATCATAGCTCAATGCAGCCTCACACTCCTGGACTCAAGCAATCCTCCCATGTCAGCCTCCCAAGTAGCTAGTACTACAGATGCACGCCACCATGCCAGGCTATTTTTGTTTTTCATAGTGACAGGGTCTCGTATGTTGCCCAGTCTGGTCTTGAATTCCTGGCCTCAAGTGATCCTCCTGCCTTGGCCTTCCAACATGCTAGGATTACTGGCATGAGCCACTGCATCCAGCCACTTTCTTTCTTTATATCCTTATTCTATGAATTTTTAAAATTTTTTAAAACTTTTTTTTGTTGAAAACAAAAACACAAATATATACATTATCTTAGGCCTACACAGGGTCAGGATTCTCAACATCATTGTTTTCCACCCCCATATCTTGTCCTACTGGAAGGTCTTCAGGGGGAATAACATGCATGGAATTGTCATCTCCTATGATAACAATGCTTTCTTCTGGAATACCTCCTGAAGGAGCTGCCTGAGGCTATTTTATGGTTAACTTTTAAAAACTATAAGTAGAAGGAGTACACTAAAAAAATAATGACAGGAAGTATGGTATAATATATAAACCAGTTACAGTCATTCATTATCAAGTATGTACTGTACATAATTGTATATGCTATGCTTTTGTAAAATATTTTTTCATTTTTTTTCTTCTATGTGGCATGGTTGATGTTGAGCCTGTGATGAGAAAGCTGGCCCCAGATTTCTCCAAGTCCACATTTCTGTGCCTCCAATTCTTACATGTCCAAAGACAAGGAACTATAGACATGCCTTTGTAGGAGGGCGTGTGTGCTATCCTTTCATATGACTGGAAGTGCAGTAGGTTTGTTTACATCAGCATCACCACAAAAACTTGAGTGATGTATTGCAGTACAGCATTACAATGGTTAAGACATCACTGGGCAATAGAAAGTTTTTAGCTCCATTATAATCTTACGGAACCACCATCATGTATGTGTTCCATTGACTGAAATGTCATTATGCAACACATGACTGTGTGTGTGTGTGTGTGTGTGTGTGTGTGTGTGTGTGTGTGTGTGTGTGTGTGTGTTTTCCTTCTGAGAGAGGGAGGGCCACAGAGAATTTGATGAATCTAGTTGAAGGGTATATGTGTTCAGTAAACTATCCTTTTAACTTTACTGTAGGTTTTGATTTTTTCAAAATTTAAAGAATGAGAAAAATCACAGTTTAACAAGTAAAGCAAATATTCTCATAATAGATACAAATAAGTATGTAAATGCACAAAGTGGGTAGTAAGCAAATGAGCTCAGGACTCAGCAAAGCCCAGATCTGCTTATCTCTTCTCTAAGTGATATTTTTCTCTCTGAGCTTCCGCCTCTGCATCTGTTAAATGGGCTCACATTACTGCCTCCTAGCCTGCTGAGGAGTTTCATTTATTGACAGATATGCCATGCTGGACTGATGTTCAGCTGGTAGGCATTGGTATAGCTGTGCTGGTTATTTGCAGCTAGCATCCACTCTGACTGGTTGGGTTGTCCTGGTTGTGAAAAATATGTTTGAATACTGTTCTTGATACGTGGCATGTAGTAAGAGTCAAATTCGTGGACACTGTCTTTAGTGCCATCATTATTATTGTGATCATTTGCAGCATCATTGCTGAGTGCCTTTGGTCTCCCCACCCTAGGGATTTGTAAAGAAAGAGGCTTTGGGAATAAATGCTGGATTGGGTGGGGGAGGTGGCCTCGGCAATGAGTGTTTTAGGCACCTCAGGGAACAATGTTCTAACACGAAGTAGATAAAGAGATTTCAGCAGCACCTCAGGCTGGGGTGAAGTGTGCCCTCCTGGCCCAGAAGAGATATACTCTATTTGCAAACTAAATGCAGGTACAGGCTGAAAGAGCAAAGGATTCCTTGGGTCTGCAGGGAGATGGAGGGATGGAGGCTGAGACCTTGGGCCTGCGTCTGTGGGCTAGAAGGAGAAAATGTTGCAGATAGGAGGCCAGTTGTGCATTCCTGAGTGGGCCCCAGGTACAACTGGGTGGGATACAGAAGGGTGTATATTTCTGCTCTTTCTGACTGTTGCCTTGAGATCCTTTACAATAATATTAATATCTGGCATGTAGTAGGAGTCAAATTCATGTACACTGTCTTTTTTTTTTTTTTTTTTTTTTTTTGAGATGGAGTCTCACACTGTCTCCCGGGCTGGAGTGCAGTGGCGTGATCTTGGCTCACTGGAACCTCCAACTCCCGGGTTCAAGAGATTCTGCTGCCTCAGCTTCCCGAGTATCTGCGATTACAGGCACCCACCACCACACCCAGCTATTTTTTTTTATTTTCAGTAGAGACAGAGTTTTACCATGTTGGTCAGGATGGTCTCAAACTCCGGACCTCATTATTCACCTGCCTCAGCCTCCCAAAGTGCTGGGATTACAGGCGTGAGCTACCACGCCCAGCCCCATGTACACTGTCTTTAGTGCCGTATCATCACTATGATTATCTTCAGCATCATCCCTGAGTGCCTTTGGTCTCCCCACCCTACGGACTTGTAAAGAAGAAGGCTTTGGGAATAACTGCTGAATTGGGTGGGCACAGCTATGCCAATGCCTACCAGCTGAACACCAGTCCTGCATGGCACTCATTCTTGAGTGGGCCCTGGGTACAAGTGGGCTGGATACAGAAAGGTGTTTAAATCTGATGCTGTCTAAACCCATATTTCTACTCTTTCTGACTGTAGCCTTGAGATCCTTTAAAATAAGCTTGATAAATGTCTGTTTAAACCACAAATAGATGAATAGACAGATGTATGAGGGTGGATGGATTTAATACATAGAAGCAAGAATGAGAAAATCATTGAAAAATGGACAAATAAGTGAGTGGATATTTGAATCAATAAATGACTGAAACAATGAGCAGAGAAGGATTTAATAATTAATTTATGAATAATAAAAAAACTTTTATTGAGGTCTTTCTAAGTCCCAGATACTCTGCTAAGCAATGTACATGCATTATCTCATTTAATCCTTACAAGAACCCTATAAAATAGACACCATTGTCATTCCTATTTTATAAAGGGAAACTGAGGCAGAGAGAAGTAAAATAATTTACCCAAGATCACACATCTGGGAGTAATGGTGCCAGCATCCCAATGAATGCTTTTGTTTCTGTCCTTAACCACTGTGGTACCCTGTTGTCTTAGTCTGTTTGGCTGTTGTAAGAAAATACCATCAACTGCATAGCTTATCAAGGACAGAAGTTAATTTCTCACAGTTATAAAAGCTGAAAAGTCCAAGTTGAGGGTGCCAGCATGGTTGAGTTCTTGTGAGGGTCCTTTTCTGGGTTGCAGACTTCTTACTTCTTACCGTCTAGAAGCAAGACCATTACCCTCACGTGGTGAAAGGGGTAATTTCCCTTGGGCCTATTTTGTAAGGGCACAAATCCCATTCATGATGACTCTATCCTCATCATCTAATCACATCCCAAAGGCCCCACCTCTTAACACCACCGCACTGGGGATTAGGTTTCAATGTATGAGTACTGGGGGGACAGAGATATTCAGACCATAGCAACTGTGGACCAGAAATATGTGGACTTATTTTACTCCTTGGATAGCTGTTGGTCCCAGCACCTCAAGCCAGCTTACAGATTCATTCATGCATTCCACAGATATATATTGAGCACTTACTATATTCCAAGTCCTCTTCTAAGCACCAGGGATACATCAGCGAACAAGCAGACATGGCTCCTCCATACATAGCTTATGCTTCCATAGGGAAGACTGAAAATGAACAAATACGTAGAAGTAAATGCCATGCAGAAAAACAAATCATGCAAAGAATTATAGGAAAGAGGTGTAGAGGGAAGCTATTTTAGATACAGTGGTCAGGAAACATCTTGCAGAGGAGGTACAAAGACCTGAATTATGCAAAGATCTGAGGTGAGGGCATTCCAGGCAAAGGGCACAGAAAGTGCAAAGGTGCTGAGGTAGAAATGAGCATAGAAGGTCTGAAGACTAGGAAGGAGGATGGCATGGTTGGACTGGTATAAGCAAAAGGGGGTGTGATAGGACATACAGAGAGGGAGACAGGTGCTAGACCTTTATCCTGGATTTTATAGGTCAAGATTTAAAAAATGGACTTTGTTTTAAAGGAGATACACTGTCTGAATTACATTGTAAAATATCACTGTGGCTGCTGTGGGTTGTTCCATTACTTTTGTCCTCAACCCAGAAAAACAATGGTATAAGAATAAAGAGCACTAGTTTGTCCTACTCTAAATGATTCCCCTCCTCTCCCTTCCTTCTTGGAACCCCATCTGCCATTGACACTACTACCAGTTGGTACCAGCACATTTACTGCAAGCCATCCTCTTCTTGTGCTCTGTCTTCTCCTGGAGATCCTGGGCCTTGCTACTCATCCCAAAGACCCAGTCACCAGAAAAGTAAAACGGCAGCAATGTATATATCCAACAATAGGAGATTGGTTATGCGAATCTATTTACTATAACACTTTTGACCGTCAAAAATGATGTTGGGACAATGACAGGATCAAATCTGGCCATACCAATATTAACCTTGAATGTATATGGGCCAAACACTCCACTTAAAAGGTACAGAGTGGCAAGTTGGATAAAGAAGCAAGAACCAACTGTATGCTGTCTTCAAGAGACTTTTGTCACATGCAGTGACACCCATAGGCTTAAAGTAAAGGGATGGAGAAAAATCCACCAAGCAAATAGAAAATAAAAAAGGAATAGGAGTTGCTATTCTAATTTTAGACAAAACAGACTAAACCAACAACAACAACAACAAAAAGAAGGGCATTACATAATGATAAAAGGTTCAATTCAACAAGAAGACTTAACTATCCTAAATATATATGCACCCAACACTAGAGCATCCAGATTCATAAACAAGTTCTTAGAAATCTACGAAGAGGCTTAGATAGCCACACAATAATAATGGCAAAGTTCAACACCCTACTGACAGTATTAGACAGATCATCAAGGCAGAAAACTAACAAAGATATTCAGGACTTTTAATACTTGAGACCAAATGGACCTAACAGACATTGATAGAACACTTCACCCAATAACAACAGAATATACTTTCTTCTTATCTGCACATGGCACATACTCTAAAACCGACCACACAATGGGACAAAAGACAATTCTCAACAAATTAAAAAAAAAGTCATATTAATCACACTCTGGGATCATAGTACAATAAAAATAGAAATCAATACTAAGAAGATCTCTCAAAACCATGCAATTACATGGAAATTAAGCAATCTGTTTCTGAATGCCTTTTGAGTAAACAATGAAATTAAGACAGAAATCAAAAAATTATTTGAAAGCAATGAAAACAAAGATAAAACATATTAGAATCTCTGGGACACAGTTAAAGCAGTGTTAAGAGGAAAGTTCATAGCACTACACACTCACATCAAAAAGTTAGAAAGATCTCAAATTAACAACCTAAAGTCACACTTAGAGGAACTAGAAAAACAAGAGCAAACCAACCCCAAAGCCAGAAGAAGAAAATAAATAACCAAAATCAGAGCTGAACTGACTGAAATTGAGATATGAAAAACCATAAAAAAGATCAATGAAACCAATAGTTTGTTTTTTGAAAGAATAAATAAGATTGATAGACTATTAGCTAGACTAATAAAGAAAAAAAGAGCAATCCAAATCAACACAATCAGAAATGACAAATGAGACATTACTACCAATACCTCAGAAATACAAAAAAAATCCTCAGAGACTATTATGAACACCTCTATGCAACTTACATAGAAAACCTGGAAGAAATAGATAAATTCCTGGAAAAATAACCTCCCAAGGTTGAACTAGAAAGAAATTGAAACTCTAAACAGACCAATAAGAAGTTCTGAAAGTGAATTCATAATAAAAAGCCTACCAAGCAGAAAAAGCTCTGGAGCAGATGAATTCACAGCTGAATTCTACCAGATGTATAAAGAAGACCTGGTACCAATCCTACTGAAACTATTCCAAAAAAGTGAGAAAGAGGGACTCCTCCCTAACTCATTATATGAGGCCAGCATCATTCTGATATTAAAACCCAGCAGATTCTGGATATTAGACCTTTGTCAGAGGAACTTAAACAAATTTACAAGAGAAAAAACATTAAAAAGTGGGCAAAGGACATGAACAGACACTTCTCAAAAGACATTCGTGTGGACAGCAAACCTATGAAAAAAAGCTCAACACCACAGATTATTAGAGAAATGCAAATCAAAACCACAGTAAGATACCATCTCAAACCAGTCAGAATGACAATTTTTAAAAAGTCAAGAAACAATAGATACAGGCAAGGTTGTAGAGAAATAGAAATGCTTTCACACTGTTGGTGGGAATGTGTATTAGTTCAACCATTGCAGAAGATGGTGTGATGATTCCTCAAAGATCTAGAACCAGAAAAACCACTTGACCGAGATATCCAATTACTGGGTATATACCCAAAAGAATATAAATCATTCTATTATAAAGATACATGCACATGAATGTTCAGTGCAGCACTATTCACAATAGCAAAGACATGGAATCAACTCAAATGCCCTTCAATGATAGACAGTGGTACAAATATGCCATGGAATACTATGCAGTCATAAAAAGGAAAGAGACCATGTCCTTTACAGGGACATGGAAGGAGCTGGAAGCCATTAATCTCAGCAAACTAATGCAGGAACAGAAAATCAAACACTGCATGTTCTCACTTGTAAGTGGGAGCTGAACAATGAGAACACACAGACACAGGGAAAGGAACAACACACACTGGGACCTTTTGGGGGATGGAGTGGGGGAAGAGAGAACATTAGGAAAAATAGCTAAAGCGTTCTGGGCTTGATACCTAAGTGATGGGTTTATAGGTGCAGCAAACCACCATGGCACAAGTTTACCTATGTAAAAAACCTACACATCCTGCACATGTACCCCAGAACTTAAAAAAAAAAACCTGGCAGAGACACAATAAAAAAAAGAAAACTTCAGGCCAACATCCCTGATGAACATAGATGCAAAAATCCTCAACAAAACACTAGCAAACTGAATATGGCAGCACTTCAAAAAGCTAATCCATTACGATTAAGTAGGCTTTATTCCTGGGATGCAAGGTTGGTTCAATATATGCAAATCAGTAAATGTGAATCATCATATAAACAGAACTAACAAGGAAAACCACATGATCATTTCAATAGATGCAGAAAAGGCTTTTGATAAAATTCAACATTCCTTCATGTTAAAAACCCTCAACAAACTAGGCATTGAAGGAACATACCTCAAAATAGTAAGAGCCATCTAAGACAAGGCCATAGCCAGCATCAAACTGAATGGCAAAAGGTGGAAGCATTCCCCTTGAGAACTATAATAAGACAACAATGCTTATTCTCATCACTCCTTTTCAACGTAGAACTGAAAGTCCTAGTCAGAGTAATCAGGCAAGAGAAAGAAATAAAAGGCATCCAAATAGCAAGGGAAGAAGGCAAACTATCTCTCTTCATAGACGATATGATTTGATACCTAGAAAATCCCATCGTTTTTGCCCAAACTTGTAGATCTGATAAACAACTTCAGCAAAGTTTCAGCATACAAAATCAATGTACAAAAATCAGTAGCATTCCTATACACTAACAATTTCCAAGCTGAGAGCCAATCAAAAATGCAATCCCATTCACAATAGATGCACACACACACACACACACACACACACACACAACCTAGGAATAGAGCTAACCAGGAAGGTGAAAGATCTCTGCAACAAGAATTACAAAACACTGCTAAAGAACTCAGAGGTGACACAAATGGAAAAACATTCCATGCTCATGGATAGGAAGAATCAATATTGTTAAAACAACCATACTGGCCAAAGCAATTTACAAATCCAATGCTACTCGTATCAAACTACGAATGACATTTTTCACAGAATCAGAAAAAGCTATTATAAAATTCATATTGAACTAAAAAAGGGACCAAGTAGTCAATGCAATCTTAAGTAAATTGAACAAAGCTGTAGGCATCACATTAGCCCACTTCAAATTATACTACAGTAACCAAAACAGCATGGTACTGGTACAAAAATGGACACATAGAACAATGGAACAAAACAGCGAACCCAGAGATAAAGCCTGTTGATCTTCAACAAAGTTGACAAAAACAAGCAATGGGGAAAGGACTCCCATTCAATAAATGGTGCTGGGATAACTGGCTAGCCATATGCAGGAGATTAAAACTGGACCCCTTCCTTTCACCATATACAAAAATCAACTCAAGGTGGATTAAATACTTAAATGTAAAACCTGTAATTATAAAGACCCTAGAAGAAAACCTAGGAAATAACATTCTGGACATAGGTCCTGGCAAAGATTTCAAGATGAACATGCCAAAAGCAATTGCAACAAAAACAAAAATTGACAAATGGGATCTAATTAAACTGAAGAGCTCCTGCACAGCAAAAGAAACTATCCACAGAGTAAATAGACAACCTACAGAATGGGAGAAAATATTTGCAAGCTATGCATCTGACAAAGGTCTAATATCCACAATCTATAAGGAACCTAAACATATTAACAAGCAAAAAGCAAACAACTCCATTAAAAAGTAGACTAAGGACATAAACAGACACTTTTCAAAAGGAGATGTACATGCAGCCAACAACCATATGAAAAAATGCTCAATACCACTAATCATTAGAGAAGTGCAAATCAAAACCACAATGAGATACCATCTCACACCAGTCAGAATGGCTATTATTCAAAAATAAAAAAATAATAATAATAACAGATGCTGGCAAGGTTGCCAAGAAAAGGGAATACTTCTACGCTGCTGGTGGGAATGTAAATTAGTTCAGCTACTATGGAAAGCAATTTGGATATTTTTCAAGAAACTTAAAACAAAACTACTATTTGGCCCAGCAATTCCATTGCTGTGTGTATACCCAAAGGAATATAAATTATTCTACCATAAAAACACATGTATGCATATGTTCATCACAGCACTATCCACAATAGCAAAGACGTAAAATCAACCTAAGTACCCATCAACAGAGGACTGGGTAAAGAAAATGTGATACATATACACCATGGAATAACTATGCAGCCATAAAAAAGAATGAGATCATGTCCTTTGCAACAACATGGATGGAGCTGGAGGCCATTATCCTAAATGAATTAATGCAGGTACAGAAAACCAAATACCACATGTTCTCATGTATAAGTGGGAGCCAAACACTGACTACACGTGAAGAAGTTGATAATAAACAGCAGGATCTACATGAGAATGTAGGGTGGGAGAAGGATGATAATCCAAAAGCTACCTATCAGGTACTATGCTTATTACCTGGGTAACAAAATAATCTGTAGACCAAATCTCTGTGACATGCAATTTACCTACAAAACAAACAAACCTGCACATGTACCTCCTGAACCTAAAATAAAAGCTGGAAAGAAAAAAATGATTGCTGATGTTATATCAATATTATATATTATAATACCAACAATAGTGATAGCTACTTGAACATCTATTGTGCACCGAGATCAGTATTAATAATGAACATATTTTACTTCATTTAATCCTCTTGACACAGAGAGATCAATTCCACTTTTGTCCTCGGTTTATAGATGAGGAATTTAGGGCTTAAGCATCTTGCCAAATTTGCCAACTTAGCGTGGAGTTCAGTAAGAGTAAGTTGCAGGTCTGTCTGATTACAAAGTCCATTTTCTCAACCAATGCCAATTCTGCCTCTCATAGGAATATGTGCTGCATTGTTCAGTGAAGGCTGGCTATTAAATAATAAGCATAGCTTTCAAGCCCACCTTTTTAAGTACCAAAAGGGCATGCAGCTAAATGTTAAAAGTTGTTTTCTCTGGGCAGTTAATTATGGGAGAGTTTTGTGTGTGTTTATGATTTTTGTAATTAGAGCCCAACAAAAGCAATAAAAGTCTCTCTGTGTTTTTCTTCCCTACTCAACCCCTCTATTTTTCTCCCCTGTGGCCTTCAGACCAGCTCTGGAGTTCTCTATTAATATAAAACTAGCATGGCCTCTTCCCCTTGGCCTCCCGGCTTTGCAGTTTCAGCACAGTTCTCTAGATTGCTTCAAATTTTGCTAGCATTCTGGACGCTGAGTTAGTTGCAAATTTTTCACCTCCAGAAACAGAAGTGTTGTTTCTTAGCTAAGGGCTTGAATAATACATTTGCAAAAAAGCCAGGTCTCTAACATTTTGCCATTTAGGGTATGGACTTGGTAATGGCCTCAGCTCCTGGAGTCAGGGCCAGGGGTCTTTGGTGACAAGAAAAAGACTTAATCTGCTCATAAGAGGCTGGACTTGGAGAATAACTGGAAGTGAGTGAGAATCTGTTGCCAACACTGAGACCAGGAGTGGTTCATTCTCAGACAGCATCTCAGGGGGTGGGGATTTATCTGAGTTTATCCTGTATTTGGAGGTAATTCCGGTGGGAGCTAACTCCTGGGCTCTGATATTCATGCATGCATTCATTCACAAAGGCAATATATATTGGGCACTGACTCTCTCCCACACTTTGCTAAATGCTGAAAAGTCAGCAGTCAGGAAGAACGACCCATTCTCACCTCTGTGGAGTTCACAGACTTGGAATTCATGGGGAAGACAAACACTGAACAAATGTTCAAATGTTTAAATGTAACAGAAGGTGGAAATGCAGGCTGCTATGGAAGAGAGTTAGCTGAGCCTGAGAATTTAGGAAAGACAGCCCCAGGAAATGATGTTTAAGTGGAGTGTGGAAGGATGCTTAGGAATTAACCAAGTGAAGAATGAAGCAAGAGAGTGTTTCAGGCGGAGGGGGTGACATTGCAGGACGTGAGATTGGGGAAAAGCAGGTGCTATCATCTGTCTGAAGGAATGTATGATGCACAGATGCAAGGCAGAGAGGGCTGTGAGCTGGGCTGAAGGGGAACCTCGAGCAGACACAGAGGGTCCAATAAACCACATCAAAATGTTTGTGTGCTATCCTAGGGATGATGAGAAAAATGCTGCTGATAGATTTAACTGGGGGAAAAAGTTTTATTTTTAGGTGTCTTCACAAGTGAAGGCAATTAGAACTGAGAATGAAATGACTTCCTTGTGATAGAGGATGCATTTGTGCTAATACATTGTCCTTTCATTCAACAAATATTTATGCAATGTCTACCACAAAACAGGCACAGTCCTGGATTTTGGGGAAATGGAGGGGAAACAGATTGCTAACTACATGAAGCTTACAGTCTAGTGGAAAGAGACAGGCAGTAAACAAAAGAACAAAAGAGTAGGTAATGTAATACTGGGCGTCACTAAGAGTAATGAAGAAAGGAGAGTAAGAGGGAGGAATCATGTGGAAATCTGGGGAGGTGGGATGAGTGATGATATTCCTAGTAGGTGGTCAAAGACATCCTTCAGAAGTTATCATTTGAGCAGGGAACTGAAGGATGCGAGGGAATGAGTCAGACCTCTTTCGACAGAGTTTATGATGTGGTCTCCCCCTAATGAGCTTTTTGGGTGGCCAGCTATCTTTGGGAGGCAGATGGGGCTTTGGAACAGTGAGGGATGCTGGCATTCCCTCCGTCAGCCGAACCCACGACCTTGTACCTTTAACCTTGGTGCAGGAGAGGAGGAACAGGAGGAGGAGAGTGAGAGAAATTGATTGCCAACCTTAGTCCAGTGAAAACTTTGCTCCGATAATATTTCCTTGGCCTGACCAATCCAGATCAACAATCCTCTTCTTTGGTGATTGAATAAGGGAAGAAGCTCTGTGAGTAAGACTAAACAAATTTACTTCTACTTTTGGCTTTTTTTTCCCTATTAACCAACGTTTCTTATCAACCAGGCACCCTGAGGAAGACCCAAGCCTACCATTCCACAAAAGAGATGTCCAACCCCAGAATTCACAGCCCATTCTGAGCTGCCTCCCCATGACTACTTAATGGCTGCTTCGGCCTCATTTCCTGATCACTAGTTGCTATACTGGATGTTTGTAGTTACCGACCTTTTTATTGAGAAACAGAGATTAGCCTGATCAAACTTGGGGCAGAACTGACACTGCTGCCCAAGCAAATTATAGCAATGTATCGCTGAGATGAAAATCTCCTGGTGATATAACAGGCATCTATTAGGGAGCCCGAATTAGAGCTTTGCTCATTAATCAGAGCCTCCTGATAAAGTCTGCCACAGCCAGAGCGGTGTGTTCTTTCTTTCTTTTTAAAGATATAAAACACTATCATTGTCTTTATTGATCTCTACTACTATTATTGTCAGAATATACTCTTTCAAAGTCATCACCTGCAGCTTCCCTTCATACAGCCTATCCTTCAGCCTTGTATGCAGAGAGGGTAGTGGGAAAGAGTAAAGGTTTGACATCCGGTGTTTGGTGTTTAAACCACAGCTCTTTGACTTACAGGCTGGGTGACCTTGAACACATCACTTCACTTCCTTGAGCTTCGATATACCTGCCATCAAATGGGAACAATCATGTTTACCTCCCTGAATAGTCAAGAGGATTAAATTAAATACTGAGGTGGGTGCTTCCTATAAATGGCTCCTCAAAAACACATAAAAATGACTTATAGCGTCTCTTAGAGTTCAGATTCATGAGCCCTATCAACAGAGACTCTGACCGAGTAGGCTAGGGATGCTTATCCCCAGGTGATTTTGTGCGAAGAGTTTTTTTAGGATACACTTGGAAAAACATTGTTCTATCATTTTGTTTTGCTGAAAATTTTCTCGTACTATTTGCTCAGCCTGCATTGTGCAATGTTCAGCTCTGCCTTTACTTCCAGACCCACCTTTGATGCCTCCTCTTTCATAATTTCCCACCTCCTTTCCCAATTTCCCTAGATTTGAAGGCATTTGTCTTTCTTCTGACTGCCCACACAAGTGTCTCTCTTCTGATTATGTACCTCTTATTATAGGTTACAGACTAAACGTTATCTGTTAGAAACATGAAAGTAATGCAGATATACTGGATATACATTATTCACTATGTATTACTTTCGCAGTAAAGCAGATTAACACAAAATATTGTAATAGAGATAGATAGCATATTTTATAGATATCTTCCTTCATGCACTCAACTATTTTTTGAGCATGTACCGTGTGCCAGGCACTGAGCTAGCTACTGGGGATAGAGTAGCTAGGCACCGCTAGGATCTAAGCATGGAACCTAGAATCTATTTATCTCTCCTTCCCTAGATTGAAAGCTCTTCATAAGTTCCTCAGCTTCTAAACCCCTTTATAATCCAGTTGCTACTGAGTAGAATAACATCAAGGTTTTTGAAGGACACAAGCTGAAGCAAAGGCTACCCATCTGTAAGATCCAACTTGTGCCTATGGGTCATGGTCAAACACTCTCTCCTTGAAATTGAGTTAAGTCTCTTTTTAGATTTTCAGGGTTTTTTTGTCGTTTTTTTTTTGGCAGCCAAGGCATTATCCACTCCCCTGGGTTTGTGCATTAGTCATGTTTGCAGCAGCTGGACTAACATCTTTGGGCTTTTGCCATGTATTCATTGCTTCTAGCTAATTTCCTTCAGATTTGATTGCTTTTTGAAAATTCCATTTCCAAATGAGGAAGCATTATGGATTCCTCAGTGACTTCACACTATATAGACTTTCATTCATTTATTTAGTCACCCATTCACTCGTTTAACAAGAACTGAATGTACACCCATCCATGTGCCTGGCACTGTGCTGGCTTAAGCCTCATTACTACAGGAGTCTAATAAATATTGGTGGAATTAATGTTATATTGGCAAATAATCTCCATTTCTAGCTTTGGGAGTGTTGTTGTCTTTACCAGGCGGTGGGTGTGTGAATGTCATTGACCCAGTCATTTCTGTCATCTAAGCCAATGGTGCATTGACTGGCTTTGATACACAGCTATCAAGGACATTAGAGTTTATTATCCTCAATGCACTGGGACGTGTTGTGTGCGACCAAAACGTTGATGTGCCAACATGGGAGGAAGGGAATGCAGATTTTTACATTTGCAATAAAACTCCCATCAATCACACCACCAAGACTCAGAGCAACTGAACTAATATCTGAGCTGTAAGATTGCACTTTCTCTGATTTTCCTGTCAATAGGAAATGTTTGTGCATTCCAAATCACCGGCTGATACAAACACTCAAAGACAAGAGAGAAGGAAACATAAACAAGGAAACAGAAACATCCTGTCAACCTGCCCAAAGTGTGCTAATTACATTTAAGTCAGCACTGGGTACCAGATATATATTGGGCTCATATTCATTCCTTATTCTGCTGTAAATGTTACCCAGCTCATCAGCACAGCCCAAGAATGAACAGGTATAGCATTATTAATGAAGTCCTAATCAATGTCATCATTATCATTGTCATCATAGCAAATACTCATATAGGTTTGCCAGGTAGCCAAAAGATTACATGGGTTATTTTTAATTCCTTGAAAGCAGTGTACAGGAGATATACTATTATTATCCTCATGTTATAGATGAGGGACTGAGACTTAGAGGATAAGTGACTTTCCCACATAAATGTCAAGCCTGGGATTTGCTCCCGGGTCCTTTTTTGGATACCTGAGGCAGGTGAACTTCCAACGGGATTGGCTTCTCACCAGAAAATAGCAATTGGATAGAGTGCAGGATCATTTACTTCAGCCAACTGACTTGTAGGAACAAAGCTGATAATTGGTTAATCTTGAGAAATAGATCTGAACAAAACTGGTGGCCAGATCCTCTCATAAGTGTGGGCCTGAAGCACAGGTTCCATTCCTCTGAGTTCTGAGAATCAGCCACACCGATGTGAACAAAACATAGTTCATGCCATCAAGATGCTTTTAGTCTGGTGGTGGGTGAGGGGATGAAGGGAACTCTGGGAGGAGCACCAGGTCTGTGGGGCAAGAGAAGGAGCCCTAAACCTATTCATTCAGGGTTAGCAAAACCTACTATTTTGTTGTTGTTTGTTTTTTGAGACCGAGTCTCACTCTGTTGCCAGGCTGGAGTGCAGTGGCGCAATCTCGGCTCACTGCAACCTCTGTTTCCTGGGTTCAAGGAATTCTCCTTCCTCAGCCTCCAGAGCAGTTGGGATTACAGGCGCCCACCACCACACCCAGCTAATTTTTGTATTTTTAGTAGAGACAGGGTTTCACCATGTTGGACAGGATGGTCTTGATCTCCTGACCTTATGATCCGCCCGCCTTGGCCTTCCAAAGTGAAAACCTACTGTTTTAAGGATAATCTTACTCTAAGGGCAAGTTTGGTTTTTTTCTTTTTTTTTTTATATACTTTAAGTTCTAGAGTACATGTGCACAACGTGCAGGTTTGTTACATATGTATACATGTGCCATGTTGGTTTGCTGCACCCATTAACTCGTCATTTACATTAGGTATTTCTCCTAATGCTATCCCTCCCCCAGCCCCCCACCCTACAACAGGCTCCAGTATGTGATGTTCCCTGCCCTGTGTCCAAGTGTTCTTATTGTTCAATTCCCAGCTATGAGTGAGAACATGAGGTGTTTGGTTTTCTGTCCTTGTGATAGTTTGCTCAGAATGATGGTTTCCAGCTCATCCATGTCCCTGCAAAGGACATGAACTCATCCTTTTTATGGCTGCATAGTATTCCATGGTGTATATGTGCCACATTTCTTACTCCAGTCTATCATTGATGGACATTTGGATTGGTTCCAAGTCTTTGCTATTGTGAATAGTGCCACAATAAACACACATGTGCATGTGTCTTTATAGTAGCATGATTTATAATCCTTTGGGTATATACCCAGTAATGGGATGGCTGGGTCAAATGGTATTTCTAGTTCTAGATCGTTGAGGAATTGCCACACTGTCTTCCACAATGGCTGAACTAGTTTACACTCCCACCAACAGTGTAAAAGTGTTCCTATTTCTCCACATCCTCTCCAGCATCTGTTGTTTCCTGACTTTTTAATGATCGCCATTCTAACTGGTGTGAGATGGTATCTCATTGTGGTTTTGATTTGCATTTCTCTGATGACCAGTGATGATGATCATTTTTTCATGTATCCGTTGGCTGCATAGATGTCTTCTTTTGAGAAGTGTCTGTTCATAACCCTTGCCCACTTTTTGATGGGGTTGTTTGATTTTTTTTCTTGTAAATTTGTTTGAGTTCTTTGTAGATTCTGGATATTAGCCCTTTGTCAGATGAGTAGATTGCAAAAATTTTCTCCATTCTGTAGGTTGCCTGTTCACTCTGATGGTAGTTTCTTTTGCTGTGCAGAAGCTCTTTAGTTTAATTAGATCCCATTTGTCTATTTTGACTTTTGTTGCCATTTCTTTTGGTGTTTTAGTCATGAAGTCCTTGCCCATGCCTATGTCCTGAATGTATTGCCTAGGTTTTCTTCTAGGGTTTTTATGGTTTTAGGTTTAACATTTAAGTCTTTAATCCATCTTGAATTAATTTTTGTATAAGGTGTAAGGAAGGGATCCAGGTTCAGCTTTCTGCATATGGATAGCCAGTTTTCCCAGAACCATTTATTAAATAGGGAATCCTTTCCCCATTTCTTGTTTTTGTCAGGTTTGTTAAAGATCAGATGGTTGTAGATGCGTGGTGTTATTTATGAGGCCTCTGTTCTGTTCCGTTAGTCTATATCTCCGTTTTGGTACCAGTACCATGCTGTTTTAGTTACTGTAGCTTTGTAGTATAGTTTGAAGTCAGGTAGCATGATGTCTCCAGCTTTGTTCTTTTTGCTTAGGATTATCTTGGCAATGCAGGCTCTTTTTTGGTTCCATACGAACTTTAAAGTAGTTTTCTCCAATACTGTGAAGAAAATCTTTGGTAGCTTGATGGGAATGGCATTGAATCTATAAATTACCTTGGGCAGTATGGCCATTTTCACGATATTGATTCTTCCTATCCATGAGCATGGAATGTTCTTCCACTTGTTTGTGTCCTTCTTTATTTCATTGAGCAGTGGTTTGTAATTCTTCTTGAAGAGGTCCTTCACATCTCTTGTAAGTTGTATTCCTAGGTATTTTATTCTCCTTGTAGCAATTGTGAATGGGAGTTCACTCATGATTTGGCTCTCTGTTTGTTTGTTATTGGTGTATAGGAATGCTTGTGATTTTTGCACATCGATTTTGTATCCTGGGACTTTGCTGAAGTTGCTTATCAGCTTAATGAGATTTTGGGTGAGATAATGGGGTTTTCTAAATATACAATCATTTCATCTGCAAACAGGGACAATTTCACTTCCTCTTTTCCTAATTGAATACCCTTTATTTCTTTCTCTTGCCTGATTGCCCTGGCCAGAACTTCCAACACTATGTTGAATAGGAGTGATGAGAGGGGACATCCCTGTCTTGTGCCAGTTTTCAAAGGGAATACTTCCAGTTTTTGCCCATTCAATATGGTATTAACTGTGGGTTTGTCATAAATAGCTCTTATTATTTTGAGATACGTCCCATCAATACCTAATTTATTGAGAATTTTTAGCATGAATGGCTGTTGAATTTTGTCAAAGGCTTTTTCTGCATCTATTGAGATAATCATGAGGTTTTTGTTATTGATTCTGTTTATGCGATGGATTACTTTCATTGATTTGCGTATGTTGAACCAGCCTTGCATCCCAGGGATGTAGCCGACTTGATCGTCGTGGATAAGCTTTTTTGATGTGCGGCTGGATTCGGTTTGCCAGTATTTTACTGAGGATTTTCACATCAATGTTCATCAGGGATATTGGTCCAAAATTCTCTTTTTTTGGTGTGTCTCTAAGGGCAAATTATTCTTGACAGTTGTGCATTCATTAATTGCTTCTTTATGTAAAGCAGTCAGGAAAAAGTTCAGAACACTAAGCGACAGTAACCTATCAGTTCAGCCTTCCCCCCACCCCACTCCGCACCCCACCCAGCAAACCTTTTTATTTTCTACTGAAGGTACCATTAAGAATAACCCGTTATTACCCCATTGGTTTTTCAACTCTTTGCTCATGAGGCTCTCTTCTTACAAAATTTCAAAGGTCTAACTAAAATGAAAGCATGCCCGTTTCCCTTGTCTTGCCTAGATCTTGGGAAAATGGGATGGAACAAGATTTATTCAGGTGAAACTCCTTGACCACAACCTGGTCTCTACTTCACTGCTCCTTCCCCAGGACAAATGACCTGCCTTCCACTTTGTACCCAGAATAACTGTTAGTGATAAAATCCAGTTACAAACTTTTTTTTTTCTGTTTGGTCAGGCTTCTCCTAGACTGTGATAGAAGTAACTAGCAAGCAAACAAAAATTTTTGTGATGTAAAACGATGAATTTAGTGAATAGCTCAAACGATTTTGTTTCTTCCCTTGTTGTAACTCAGGGATTATCTCATGGGCATGAGACCCCTTGTTGTAACTCAGAAATTATCTCATGGGCATGAAGTAGCCCAAATCTTTTGGTGCTGTGATCCCCAAATGGCCATTTGTATCTGTATCTGTATCTACTTTGTACCTACAAAGGAAGGAAACCTACAAGGGAAGGAAACAATGTATCCATCTCTATGTCTACAGGGAAGTAAGCAGTAACATATAGAAAAGGCCCAGGAATAACCCAGCTGCAGAAACAGGACTGTCCAAGGGTCCCCTGACACTAATTCTTGGAGGAGGGGACATTTAGGCTGAAATATGAAGGATTAGTTAGGGAAATAGAATGCCCCGGGTAGAGACGATATGTCTGCAAAAATCTGGAGAAAGGAGTGAATCCAGTGTTTCCCAAGGTGTAACAAAGGCTGGAAGGTAAAAAGCAGAGCAGAAGTGCAAAGGAAGAAGGTTAGTGTAGGTAAGCAAGGGCCAGAAAATGGTGAAATTGCCTTGAAGTAAGAACCCTGATAATGTTAAGAGTTGCAGAGTGGAGATGGATTTGAGGAGGAAGAGTTCTGCTTTGGTGAAAGATTTCTGTTTAGGGAAAAACTCCAAGTATTTCTTCTTATGTGTCCACATTTACTCATTTTATTGTCAGTTTATGATTAATACTTTCATGTCTAAGAGAGACCATCTCACACATTCTAGTTACAGCCTAATATTTCCACAGGAATACTAACAGATGCAATTTTATCTTCAACTCCAAGTCTACATCACTGATGCCATTTCCATTTCTCTCAACTTCATCATCAGCATTTAAAGTAACCCAGCCTGCCTGCTATTCTCTTTTCAGTCCAAGACTTTCCTAGGCACTCCCTCCTTCATCCTTCACTCCCAGTCATGGTTTTCCTCTGGGAGAGGCATTTCCTGGACAGGTTCTGTTTGGTTTTGTTGTAGACAGAGTCCCGCTCTGTTGCCCAGGCTGGAGGGCGGTGACGCAATCTGGGCTCACTGCAACCTCTGCCTCTTGGGTTCAAGTAATTCTTCTGCCACAGCCTCCCGAGTAGGTGGGATTACAGGCATCTACCACCACAAGCAACTAATTTTTGTATTTTCAGTGGAGACGGGGTTTTGCCATGTTGGTTAGGCTGGTCTTGAACTCCCCGCCTCAAGTGATCTGCCCACTTCCACCTCCCAAAGTGCTGGGATGACAGGTGTGAGCCACCACACCTGGCCCTCCTGGACAGGCCTTTGAGTTGGAGTGAATGTGTGAAGGGTACTGTCAAGAGCATGCCTGCCATCAAGTGAACACATGAATCCTGCTCCCAAGCCACTCTTTCTCCCTCCAAGTTTTGGAGGCCATGAGGATCTCTTTCTTTGTCTAAACAAGCAGAGAGAGTCTTTCCTGTGGGCTTCACTCTAGTTTCCCTTCAGATTCCAAAAGGGCAGGGGAAATGTCCCTTCTGCCTGAGAGGCAGGTGGTAGTATCTTTTTTCCAATCTCATGAAGAGAGAAGAAAGATGAGCGAGAAGGAGAAGAGAAGAGGAAGAGTAGAGTAGAAGGAAGAGGAGGGGGAGGAGGAACAGGAAGAGAGGGAGACATTGATTGCCAATCTCAGTCCAGTGAAACCTTTGCCCCAATAACATGTCCTTGGCTTGACCAGTCCAGGTAAACTATTCCCTTCTTTGGTGATTGAATGAGGAAGAGGAAGCTCTGTGAGTATGAATAAACAAATTTACTTCTACCTTTGGTTCTTTCTCTTATTAACCAAAATTTCTTAGGCACCCTGAGAAGAAATCAATGCAGTAAGTTGGAATGGGATAATAGATGCTCTGTGTATATGTTCAGGTGGCTTTTATAGGGCCAGGGACTCTCAGCCCTTAGGTGACAGAATACTTTAGATCCTTCAAGAAGAAATATTTATAGTCTGAATTCTTAGGGCTTTTCACATTAACCAACGACCTTCCCAGATTCTACAAAGCTGAAAAAAAAAAACTCACGCTTTCAATTTGAAGACATAATTTGCAGGGGGTAGGGCACACATTAGCAAGATGTGGCCATGTTAAGTCACACCATTTTGTGTCAATTAGTTTCACAGCTTAACAAACCATCTCTAAGCAAGCAATAGCATTTATTATTGCTTACCAGTCTGCAGGTCAACTGGGCAGTTCTACTGGTCTAAGAAAAGATGAACTGATTTTGGCTGGGTTTTCTCCTGAATCTGTGGTCAGGTTGCAGTCGGTGGAGGCTTGCTAGTCTAGGATGGCCTTGCTCACTTGCCTAGAAGTCAGCTGGCTGTTGGATGGTGTGAGGGGTGGTAACTGGGCTATGTATCTCCCATCATGCAGTAGGGTATGCCAAGCTTTTTACAAGAAAGTTGAAATGTGCATGTTTTCAGCCTTTTGAGCCCTAACCTTGAAACTTGCATGCATTCACTTCTGATATCTTCTTTTTAGCCAAAACAAGTCATTAGCCTAGCCCATATGAAGGATTGGAAAAGAGTTTTTGCCTCTTCATGAGAGGAGCTGTCAGGTCATTGTGCAAGAGGTGTGCAGAGAGGGATGAAAAGTTGCAGATATTTTTGCAATTAATCTACTTCAGGCCTTAAGGAAGCAAAAGGTTTCTGAGAGATACCAAACCTGTGAAGTGAGTTTCATAACCTATGCAACTGACTTCATGGATTTTTGACAGATCTATCACATTTCTGAAAGTTATGAGACTTTTTTCCCCTCGGGGAAGGCAGGGTAGGAGGGTAAAGCATATCCTCCCTCCCCACCTTCCTCCTACCTTCCCAATGCTATGGGGATGCCCACCCCATGCCCCAGTTACCTGTAATCTGTGTTTAATGGAGTCGATTGAGGAAGTCAGCGAGATGGAAGAAAGATGCCAGGAATGAGGCAGCAGAGAAACAAACCCAGACTCTTACTCACTTCCCGACTCTGCCAGATGCTCAGACCCCTTCCAGATGGATGAATCAGAGCCTTTCCAGAGCTCTCAGCTCGGGCCTGCCATCGCCACACAGGTATTTAATATGGGAAAATTTTAATCACGTTTGTTTTCCCATGTTTTGTCCTAACGACAAATCATTTTTAATGGGAGACTAGGGGGTGGAACAAAAAGATGTAGCAAATCTTGGCTGACGGTTTTATCACTAGTCTCAGATCTCTGGTCCCAGGGCTGGATTTGCCACCAACTGCAAATCATCCTGAGTGAATGAGATGCGCAGGAAGTAGAAAGAGGGGCCACGACGGACCCATGGTGTCCCTGCCTCCTATTTGTCCACCACCTCCCAATAAGAATTCAGGGACAACTACTCTGTTCTAGTTGTTACGTTTTAATCCTCTCCATAATCCTGCAGGGTAGGAAATTGCTCTTCCTAAATGGCATCATGGGAACTGACGCTCTGAGGTCCCCAGTGACTTGCCCAAATTCACCTAGCCAGTAAGTCATGGAGCAGGGGCTTAAATCCAGGTCTGTTTCACCTGACAGCCTGGGTTCTTCACCGTGGCACCATGCTGCCTCTCTTTACAAATCATATTTCAAAATTCCTTGATAGTTACAACTTCTCTTAGAGAAGTCTATTTTCCTTTTTTTTTTTTTTTTTTGAGACGAAGTCTCACTCTTGTTCCCCAGGCTGGAGTGCGATGGCACGATCTCGGCTCACTGCAACCTCTGAGGTCTATTGTCTAAGTATGTTTACAGACATGGAGAGGTTCACTTTGTCATGGAAAAATATGCCATTCAAGGCCCCATGTATGGATCCTGGCAGGGCCAAGCCAAAAACCCAAGTCTTCTGAAAACGTGGAGACTCCGTGGTTCATTGCCTTCCGTAAATAAGGCAGAAACCCTATCACCCCTGACTCTGACTAAGCCCTCGCCGGGATCACCTGAAGTATGTCCATCTTTGTGGTAGAAAGACCATTGATTTTAGGAGTTCTAAGGAGACCTGGGTTTCTAAAATGGAATAATGGTAGTAAGGCATATAATTTTTATTTTATTTTTCAACTATACCTACCTTTAAAAATTATATGAATAATATTTGACTATATCTGGAGTAGTTTATTTATTTATTATTTTAAAATAGGCTCTCACTCTGCCACCCAAGCGGGAGTGCAGTGATGTGATTACCGTAGCCGTGAACTCCTGGGCTCAAGTGACTCTTGTGCCTCAGCCGCCTGAGTAGCACCACCACACCTGGCTAATTTTTTAATTTTATGTAGAGATGGGGGTCTCATTATGTTGCCCAGGCTGGTCTCAAATTCCTGGTCTCAAGTGATCCTCCTACCTCAGCCTCCGAAACTGTTGGGATTGCAGGTGTGAGCCACTGCACCCAGCACATCTGGAGTATTTTACAGCAATTCCAAGGTATTGTATCATTTCACTGAAAAATACTTTAGTGAGTATCACCAACAGATGAAGACTTTTGAAAAAGAACATATTCACAATCATGTAGCTTATCATAGCCTTACTTTATTCACTTGTAAAATGGCATGAAATACCCAGGAAGTTCGATTAAGAGTAATAAATGAGAAATTGCAGTGAAAGATGTAAGTGAAGAGCCAGGAATTATTCCTGCATAAATCAAGAGATAGAGTTTCAGCAGAAGGAAGGTGGTTAACAGCATCAAATGTTACCAAGAAGCCAAATAGAATGAAAGCTGAAAAGTAACCATTGAATTTGGTATTGGGAGGTCCCCAGGGATCATTAGAGCTATTTTGATGGAACTATGTGGATGGAAGCCAGATGGTAAAGGAAGTAAGGGATGATGAAATAGAAATAGTGAATCTAGACTATATTTTCTAGATATTTGAGCAGTGGAAGGTTGGGGGAAGCTTCTACTCTTAGGGAGAAGCCAGGAGCAAATGACAGTGCTCTTTAGGGTGAGGAAACATGAATTTCTTGTTGTGGGTAAGGATATAGTCAAGTTGGTGAGCTTGAATATGTAGGAGTGAGAAGGAATAATTGATAGAACAAGGTCATTCTGAAGTAGGAAGATTTGGTATCAATAGCACAAGGAGAGGAGCTGGCACTTGAAAGAAGGAAGAGCTCTGCCATCATCCAAAGTGCATCTATTGAGCTCTTCTTGTATGCAGCGCACAGAACACTGTATAGGACAATGAGGGATATAATGAGAAACAAGGACTGGCCTTCTTGTCAAGGTTTGCACAGTCTACTGATTGGTAAAAGCTAACTAAACAGACAATGCCAGTTGTGCAGAGAGGGTCAAGAAGAATTTGCAGAAAAATCTATCTGAGACTGGGAATGTAAGTACAAGTAAATGAGTGAGAGGAATGAGGGAAGAATGCTCCTGGCAGAAGGAATAATGTGTACAAAATCTGGAGGCCAGAGCAAACACCATTTAACTCTTACTCTTGGGAAGAACGGAAATAAGTAAGCATGGGTAAAGATGCAGGTGAGTAAAGCGTGGTGGCTCATGCCTGTAATGCAGGCATTCTGGGAAGCCAAAGTGGGAGGACTGCTTGAGCCCAGGAGTTCAAGACCAGCCTGGGCAACATAGTAAGATCCCATTTCTAAAAAAAAAATGAAAAATAAAAAAAATCTGGGCATGGTGGTGCACACCTGTAACCCCAGCTACTTGAGAGACTGAGGCAGGAGCATCTCTTGTGCTCAGGAGTTTAAGGCTGCAGTGAGTTATCATCACTCTAGTGTACTCCAGTCTGAGAAACAGAGCAAGACCCTGTAAAAAAAAAAAAAAAGATGCAGATAAGTTTGGAGATGAAAGGCAAAGTGGCCAGAGTACATATTGAATGGCTTATGTTTTCTTGGAGAGTTTGAGGCTGAGAGAGTTCATCGGGGTGATAGAGACATATTGAGCAGAGCTCATTAGAATGGAGATGAGATGAGCCCATTTATTATGTATTTAAAGGGCAGGCATCGACTTTTACCATGGAGAAAATTTTCCTACTTCTCACCTCCACTGTCAGGAAGTAGTCCAAGTTATCCTTGCCTTTCCCCTAGATCACAGAAATAGCCTCTTTTATTGGTCTTTGCCCATCCATTCTTCTCTCCTCCATTTCCTTCTCCATGCTTTAAAAAGATGACATAACTGCCTTGTTTAAAACCCTCTGATAGCTTCTCATTGTACTTAGAAAAAAAATCTAGGCCCTTTGCCACATCCTGCAAAGCCCAGTGTGGTTTCTTTGTCCACCTCTGCAGCCTCACCTCAAGCTTCTTATTTCACTCTGTTCCAGCCACTCTGCCTTCTTTTCCCTGGATCTTCCTCTTACCTCCTGGCCTTTGCACATATGGCTTCCTGTGGCTGGATTCCTCTTGTGTCTGTTCTTTCTTTAGACCTTAGCTCTATCATCACCAACTCCAGGAAGCTCTTCCTAACTTCACAGAAGAGGTCACATTTCCCTCTTTACAGCACTAGCAGAATTGTATACCTCTTCCTGTGGGCACTTAATAGAGGGGCAAGTTCACATTTAATTGCCTAATTATCTGATAAACATCCTTCTCAACCATTACTGTAGGTTCCATGAGAGCAGTTCCACAAGTGTCTATTTTTACCCCTCTCACTATTATGACCCCAGGATCGAGTGCAGGGTCTAACACAGTAGACACTCAATAAATACTTTATAAATGAATGAACAAATACATGGCCATTAGTACTCCTTGAAAAACCATTGAGTCCTTAGCAATTCCTTGTAGAGCTATTGATTCAATCTGGTTTCATCTGAGCATGAGCAACCTTGCTCTCCCAGTCATGTCCCTGTGATGATTTTTATCTTTCTGCACAAATATATCTACTTCCCACATGCCCATGCACGTATGTCAGTGTGTATAATCCCAACTCCAGTAAATACTTTGCTTAGACAAGAGACAGCAGACACGCACTCATCAAATCCATGCTTGCAGCCAGGAGAGAAAGCAGCTCTCATTGCTTTCACACACATGTTTATTGATGATGCAGATTAAACTTTAATCATATTGCACAGTTTCAATTTCCAATTGAAATTGAAAGTCTGAGCCATGTATGGGTTTTTATTACCATCCACTTACACTGCTGATGGAAGCGATTGGAGGGGAGCCATCTTCCTGGGCCTCAGGTGGGGCGGCTGGGTCATAAATCAAATTAATACTGCAATGTAGCGGAGGTGGTAATGCACAATAGGAGATGAGAGGGGTTAGGAGCAATTTAGGGAGTGGGGGACCTTGTCGTCAGAGTGGAATGGTGCATGACGTGCACGGCTCCAAAGTGAAGAGTGGGGCTTCTGCCTCCAGTTATCTCTGTAGTGTTTTTATAAGCAAAGAAAAATGCTATTTAACCATGCTTAGGTTAACAGTTTGGAAAACTGTTGCAATAGCGAAAGTTCCTCCTGAGGAAGAGATCAGCTTCTGCTTGTGAGTGTTTTAAGGTGTATATCCTTAAGAGCAGCAGACACTGCCAAAAGGGATTACAGTTGGTATTAGACCAAAAGAAATTTCTGCAAACATTTTTTAGTATTACTGTAATAATACCCATTGCCCAAAATGTGGATATCCGTATGCCCACAAATACAGAACACTGATGTCCGTGATTTTTACCTGGGCTTTTATTCTAGGGCTAGAAAGGTCACTCATCTTTTTGGGGGAGATGGCAGTATCCATGAAGTTGTCTTGGGTATCAGGCTGGTACCAGATCAAGAAGTTGAAATTAAGCAAGACTTCATGCCCCAAGTGGAGAATAATAATACCAAAAAGTAGCATTTATTGAGCACTTACTATGTGCCAATCTCTGTGTTGACCCTTACCTAGTTTGCATAATAATGGTATGAAATAGGTACCTTTAATAATATGTGTAAAGTACTCATTCAGCACTTGGCACATGGTAAGTGACAGTAAGTACCGAGCTCTTGTTCAGTGTTCCATTGTACACTTGGGGGAAGGGAATGAAGAGCTAGAGAGGTGTGTGGCCAGGTGCAGTGGCTCCTGCCTATAATCCCAGCACTTTGGGAGGCTGAGGCAGGAGGATATCTTGAGCCCAGCAGTTCAAGACCAGCCTGGGCAACATAGCAAGACCCTGTCTCTACAGAAAAAAAAAAGTTTTTTAAAACATTAGCTAAGCATAGGGGCATGCACCTGTGGCCCCAGCTACTCAGGAGGCTGAGGTGGGAGGATTGCTTGAGCTTAGGAGGTCGAGGCTGCAGTGAGCAATGATGGCACCACTGCACTCCAGCCTGAGTGACAGAGCGAGACCTTGTCTCCAAAAACTAAAAGTGAGAGCAGCGAAATGACTTAGCCAAGGTCACACATCTAGGAGGTGGCAGGGATGATGTGATTGGCATCAAGATGTCTGATTTTAGTGTGTGAGTCTTTAACATCTATGCACTGCTGCCTCCTCATGTAGAAACCCCACTCTGAAGAACAGATCTGTGAGAAAACCCACCTGTGTTGGGAGGCGCAGAGTTGAGTTGCTAACCAGTGAATTCAGTGTCTGTGAACTGAAGAACTTTGGGGCTCATGACAAATCGGAGGGCTGGATGAATAGCTGCCCGGGTGAATCAGTGATTGGGTACTGTTTATAAGGGATCCACTCTGGGGTAGACTTTTGGGATGCAAAAACAAAAAGATAGCCCTGTTCCAAGGAATTGTAGTCTACAGGGGAAATCCATTGTTTTACATAAGTTTTGCTCAGCTCCTCAGTGTCCTTCACTGCAAGTCTCTGGTTTGCTCAGACCTCTTTCCCAACATGAGAACTCATATAGGGGTGGAAGCCTGGCTTCTTGCCCAAGCCCCTATCCCTTGTATGGCTTTATTTTTGCTCAGCTCTATCAAAAACACCATGGGAGAAACAGCTTGAGTTCTGCCTTGTACATCCTTAAAGAGCCTGGCAATCTTCCTTCACCTAAAACAAATGCTTAAGTCAGCACAAGAAAATCCCCATCACTGGCAGGTAGAGAGGGGAAATGGGAGGAAAAAATCTGAGCTAAAATATCTAAAATCCCAGCAGGATTACTAAAGATAATAGCGGCCCCACTGGCCTGCATTGTACGATCATAGTCCCCGCTATGTGCTGAATATTTCACTGGGTGCATTGGTTATCATATCTGATTTAATCTTTCAAGGAAGGTGGAATAATCCCCATTTTACAGAAGAAGAAACAGCCTCTGAAAGGGTAAAGCATCTGCCCAGAATCACACAGCTAGAATCTCAGGGCACAGATGTGTATGTCTGATTCCAAGTGCAGGCATTTTCAACTCATCAACGTTGTCTCTGTTTTCATTATAAATTTTAATCTCTCTTACCTTCTTGAATAAGTAATATCTGCAAATGTCATAAAGTCCAAAGGTGCAGCAGTGTACAGAGCAAAGTCTCCTTCTCAGGGCTGTCTCCCAGCCCCCAAACTCAACTGTGAACATTCCTGAGAGGAAAAGGTGAGAGATCTATGAACTTTATCCTCTGTGAGTTTCCAGGTCAGCTGAGCAGCTAAAAAAGCACCTCAGAAGCAAACTTACTGGAAAAAAAAAGAGAGAGATGGTGTTACAGGTGCCTTCCAAGGTGGATACAAATGCTGTGGGAAAACAGCTGCAATATTTTCAGATATTAGAGAAGGAAAATCATGAATACTTGCTTGTAGGAAGTGGTATTAGATCTGTCATTTGAGGTACAGAATGTGGATAAGAGAGTAGGGAGGAAGATTTGAGAAGAATGTCATTTATTTTGTGTCTTTTCTGTCCCAGGGTCTTCCAGACGCTGTTCACTTTTCCTGAAGCGTGCTTTCTTTCCCCCTAGCCAGACCAAATCCTAGTTGTTCTTTTAATCCCAGCTGGAGTGTCTCGTTCTTTTTTTTTTTTGAGACGGAGTCTCGCTCTGTCACCCAGGCTGGAGTGCAATGGCGCAATCTCAGCTCACTTCAAGCTCTGCCTCCCGGGCTTACGCCATTCTCTGCCTCAGCCTCCTGAGTAGCTGGGGCTACAGGCGCCCGGCACCATGCCTGGCTAATTTTTTGGTTTTTAGTAGAGACGGGGTTTCATCATGTTAGCCAGGATGGTCTCAATCTCCTGACCTCGTGATCCGCCTGCCTCGACCTCCCCAAGTGCTGGGATTACAGGTGTGAGCCACCGTGCCAGGCCTGGAGTGTCTGATTCTTAAGAAAACCTTTCCTGATAAGCCATACTAGGTTAGCCACCCCTCTTATGCAGACTCTGATGTGCTCTCTTAGTGTATGGTGCATTTTTGTTTGTAGCACTTACCACACTTTGAGTTATTTGGGTAATTCTCTGAATATGTCTGTCTCTTTCTTCTAGACTGGAAGTCCCATGTTAGCAGGAACTGAGACTTTCTTGTTCACTGCTGCATCCCTAAATACATAGTTGAGAATCAGTGAATATAACCTGGGTTCAGTCCTCACTCTGGCATGAACTTGGGCTACTGGCACTACCTTGGGCATGACCTTGGCTCTGGCTGAACAACCTTGGGCAAGTGAATTAAACCCTCATTGTTATTTTTAATCATAATAACAAACACTTTAATAACATTTTTTATATGTCAGGCCCCAACCTAGGTGATTTTGCATATAACAACCATTTACTATGTATAACAAACTTTTGGGGTAGGTACTGGTGTCACCATTTTACAGATGAGAATATTGAGACCCAATATGGAAGGCAGACTTCTAAGATGGTCTCCAGTGATTCCCACCTCCTGGAATCCATGCTCTTTTTTGCCTTTTCCCCCTGAACGTGAACTAGACTAGTGACTTACTTCTAGTCAACAGAATATGGCGAATATGTTGGGATATCAGGTCCATGATTAGGTTACAGAAGACTGTGATTTTGTCTTGCTAGCCGACTCTTTTGATTGCCTTCTCAGCTTGCGGGCTTTGACGAAGCAAGCTGCCATTTGTAGATGTTCATGTAGCAAGAGCCTGAAGGTGGCTTCCTACTAACAGCTTTGTAAGAATGGAGGCCCACAGTCCAACAACCCTCAGAGAACTAAAGGATGCCAAATGTGGGTGAGCTTGAAGGTATATCCTCCCCCTGTCAACCAATGAGATGACCAAATCCCTGGTTCACACCTTGATTTAAGGCAGATGAGAAGACCCAGCTAAGCAATGCTCACATTCCTGACCCACAGAAGCTGTCAGATCATAAATGTGCATTGTTTTAAGCTACAAGGTTGTGGGGTTGTATGTTACACAGCAATTGGTGACTAATACAAGAAAGATTAAGTCACTTGCTAAGATTGCTCAGTAAGTAGAGAACCTTGATCTGAACTCAAAGAATTCGGCTCAGGAAAAGTTCACGCTATTAAGGACCATATTCTATTGCCTTACTGTAATCTGGTAAGGGATGCTTCTGGTACATACTTCAAACGCTTTTCTAGAAATTAAATGCTACCATGGATGTAGAAATGCCTGGTAGAGTCCATGATACACAGTAAGTGCTTAGTGAATGTCAGCTATAATTATTATTATCCTCGTTGTTATTTGGTACCTTCAAGACATGACTAAAGAAAAGGGAAAACCCCATAAACATGAAGTCAGAAAAGACACTCATAGTAGCCTTGAGAGAGCAGCCATTTTCCTTCATTAAGAACCATTCCAAGGAAGGTATTTAATAAAACATTCATGAGCTACCACTGCCTGAAAGGCTGAAATGGCAGCCCCCGCAGTGACCCACAACTTTAGGCAGATGTACTTTCTTGGTCTCTCTTTCTCCTTTCTAGCATTATCAGGGAAGCCCCCGAGAGCAAGGAGGGAAAGAATAGTCTGAAACTAAGTAGATATGTTAGCTGGAAAGGAATAGATTTGGAAATTCTAAACAACACTCCCAGGATACAGTTTTCCTCCAGAGTTACAGCATCACAAGCAGAACTGATGTGGGCTTTTAAAGACTGCTTTCCTCCCGATTTTTAGGGAGCCACAGGACAGAGGATATTTCTGGAGGCTGTACCAGGGGGAAAACTGTCGATATTATTCTGTGACCTTTCCCCTTTCACAGAGATCAGGACCAGGGATTCCAAGGGCTGAGACAGTGGGTGAGGATACCATGTCCTGATAATCTCTGACTTGGGGACCCAACAGAAGGGAGGAGAACATATAACTGCGTTCAGACATCTGTCATCTCCCTACTCACGATGGGTACTGATGATAGAAGAGTCATAACGTTATTAACAGGAAAACCTAATATTCAAATGGAATTGGAATGCATCCTTTCCAAGGCAGAAAAATGTGAAATATATTCTGGCTTCCTCTTTATCTTCCCCACTAGGAATTTGCATGAAGCTGAATTATCCATGTTTACATAATGTCCTCTATTAGCTTTTCTCAGTTAATTTTTAGTATATCATCTCTGATTCTACTTTTTTTGCCTCCCCTGATGGAGACCTAGTTTTCTTCTTGGTAAGTATGTATACTCTAAATAATTTAAGACTCTTGATATATGACTACTGGCCTTTAGGAAAGCACAAATACATTTACAACATTATAAGAATCTGAGAAATGCAGAATTTTTGAAGACACTGATGACTGGTCTGTTAGCAACATACCTTGAAATGTCAAAACTTATATTCAGAGAAGTCAATGCTTGAATTCTTCCCTTACTTGTTACTGCTTCTACCTTTTCATTATATAGTGTGGGTTGTTATGGTGATGGGAAACTGGAATATTGAGAGGCTCTTGGAGAAAATATATTATCTATGTGAAATGATCGATTTCTAAGTCAAGTTGGGGATGGCAAATATTCTACTATGGCCTAATCAGTCAAGCATCATAAGGTTAAAAAAATACCTAAATGTTACTTGACTTATATGGCTTTGTCTTCTTTAAAGTGCTTGAGACTCAAAGGGTTCAATGCTGTAGGACAGGGAGGGTCCTTCATGTACACAGGGATTTATTTAGTACGGGTTGGCAAACTGCAACCATTTATCAAAAAAGCCAGCCAATTTTTGGTAAATAAAGTTCTGTTGGAACACAGCTACACTTTTTTTTTTTTTTTTACCTGTTAACTAAGATTGTTTTTGTGCTATAACAGCAGAGTAGTCATGAAAGAGGCCATATGGCTTGCAAAGCCTAAAATATTTACTATCTGGCTAACTAAATGTTTGCCAACCCCTGATGGGGTCATAGCCATGGAAGAGGCATGGTCCTGCTGCAACTGAAGTTGAGAAATATGAGTTTCAAAGACCTGAGCTCATATCTCATCCTCTTGACTAACTAGCTATGTGAACTTGAATGCACCTATGCCCTACCTTGGTCTATCTCATTTACACAATGCAAATACTTCTGTCTATAGCTGACATCCTGCTCTAGGACAGGGTCTATTATTCTTTAACCTTTCTTTTATTTCCTCTTTCATTCCCAAAAGAATGCTGCTGATATATATAGCAGGATCTGAACACATTTGTTGAATGAATGTGTGTGCAACATAATTATATCACAGAGCTGTCATTAGGCTCAAATGGTATAACAGTGCACACAATGTGAGACATATAACATGCTCCAGGCACCAGAGGCTATTTTAGACAGATCCATTTCTGGCTTGAAAGCTAGGGTCAGAGGAAATAGGGATTAGTTCACATGTTCTCCTCGATCTTTGTGGCTGAATTTCCTTTGTTTCAGTTGGGTTCTTTCAGTTGCAAGACAGAGACTCCTTCAAGTTACCTTTTTAAAAAGCAGTTTATTATTAGGAGCTGTGAACTGTAATTAGAACTGGAAAGTTGTCAGCACCTACGGCTGTTTTAGGAATCAGTCTCTCATTCTCTCTCTCTCGTCCTCTCTAATTATTTGTTCAATTCTCCTTTCTCTTGATTATGTTTTCCCTCATATTCTTCTTCTTTTTTGCTCATGTAGAAATTTGGTTTATTCATGATTTTGCCTGCCATGTCTCAAGGTGTCTTTTCATCCTCAGTCCTTATGCTATCTCAACTTCCCAGCTTGATAATGCTCAGTACTCCACAGGAATCTGATTGGCCAAAGAGATCTTTTTATCCCAGATGATACAGGTCCCAAGTCATTGGCCACAGGTTGGATCCATCATACTTGGGTCGCAGAGTCCATACAATGCCCCAGTTAGCTGGCAAGGTGGAAGGAGGTTGCTGAAGCAATAGGGGTTGTGAGACAGACAGTTTCCTTAAATGGGTGTGTGGGAATAAGCACTGACTGACATCCCTATTCCTCTCTTTGCTCCTTCTTGTTCCTTTTTATAAGTTCTGCCTAATAATGGATTCAGAAACAGAACTTCTTACCTCTGTGGCATGTGAGTGTTGTCAATTAAAGGTAGAAGACAAATTTTACAAGCCTCCAATTTGTTTCCTGACTTATGGGCCATTGGAAAGCCATGGGATTTTCAGACACAGTATCCCTGCAATATCTGTGAGGTTTCCTCTCCATGTCGCTTGTGACGTTGGGCCAGTCTATAGAGATAAGGAAGGGGGAACATGTGACTGAGCACCCAGACCCCCTGGGAAATCAGACAGAGAAACTGGGTTCCAGGAAGACTTGTATCAGGAAGACCTTTTGAGCCCTGTTAGTCATGCAGGATCTCTACCTCCCTATTGGAGGCTTCATTTATTGGAACCTTTTAATTTACTGGAGGCTGAAGGGGAAAAATCATTATATAAAAAAGACACATGCACGCGCATGTTTATAGCAGCACAATTCACAGTTGCAAAGATATGGAAACAACCTAAGTGCCCATCAACCAATGAGTGGATAAAGAAAATGTGGTATATCTACACCATGGAATACTATTCAGCCATAAAAAGAAGCAAAATAATGTATTTTAAAGCAACTCAGGTGGAGCTGGAGGCCATTTTTCTAAGTGAAACAATTTAGGAATGGAAAACCAAAGATCATATGTTCTCACTTATACGTGGGAGCTAAGCTGTGTGGATGCAAAGGCATAAGAATAATATAACGAACTTTGCATACTCAGGGGGAAGGGTGGGAAGAGAGTGAGGGATAAAAGACTACATATTAGGTACAGTGTACCCTGCTCAAGTGGCAGATGCACTAAAATCTTAGAAATTACCACTAAGAACTTATCCATATAACCAAAAACCACCTGAACTCCCCCAAAACTATTGAAATTAAAATTAAAATTAAAATATATATATTGTACTTGAGGCTGAAGCCAAGCAAAAGAGGCAAGGAATTTGTTTCCTTTGGCAGCTGTCTCCAGTTGGCTTTTCACCACCTCTAGGGCTTGTCATCTTCATGATTCTACACTGAAATTTCTCCCCCTCCTTCTTCTCACTAGACATTACATTCATCTGGGTTCTTTTCCTTGGAAGAGTCTAAGTAATAAATGTGATAAATTACCTGTCACTGGAAGAGAGTTTCAAAGCCCAGGTGATGTTCACCTCTTGCCTTACCTCTTGCTCCTCAGCTCAACAGCATCAATTAGAGACCCTGTAAGCTAATCGAGAAACAGATTCAGGCTAATTTAAGCAGAAAGTGAACTTATTAGAATGATATTAGAAGGATATTGGATCATAGAATCAATGAGAAGGCTGGAAAACTCAGCGCAGAAGAAGAGAGGAATGCTCTGATATTGGTAGTGTCAAGTGGACCACTTTCTTAAAAGTGTGTCACTCTGGAAGAAGTGGTGTCAACTGCCTTTTCCTCCTTATGACACTACATTCAAGATCCACAAAAGCTACATCAGGAAAGGGCTGATTGGTCACCCTTGGGCTATAGACTCTTGGGTCGGGGATGAAAATTGCCTTGACTTTTGGTATCATTAAGACTACACACATCAAAGGAGAGGAAATTCTCCCAAAAGAAAATTTAAAATTATTATGAAAGCCAGACGCAATGGATGTGAAGCAGAGGTGGGGGGCATACCAAAACCAACAAATGTTCTCTTCTCTAAACCAGAGACTGTAACAGTAGGGATCTCAAACAACAGAGGTGATGACAGGAGGATGGCAGAAGGCCGCCCCATTCAGATCACATCCTATCAGCATCAGATCGCATTTTGTCAGACACTTCACACATTTTAAGAACTGAGTGGTGTTCTTTGCTCCTAAGACAGTTTCTGTTCACTGAAGCCAGTCCAGCATGTAATCGGAGCAGATAGACATCTACAAGCTGTGGTTTGATGAGTTCTTAGAAGCACCCCCCTTTTTTGCCTCTGGTCACTTCTTGATGCCTGGAATCACACCACACTCGAGCCATCTCTTTGGATTCAGTAGAGCAATCTCCATTCCCTCTATTCAAATGGTAGATGCCTCTAGGAAGAGCAAGATTATGAGTCCCTAACATCTGAGATTGAACACATTTTTAGCTCAGTAGCATTAAATCAATTCAAGAGAACACATATTGATCATCTACTGTATACCAGACACTATGATGTGTGTGGCATTTAATGGCAAACAAGATAGGAGCCCCTGAACTCACTGACCTTATGAACTAGCAGAAAGGATGGACACATCAAAATGCAATGATAATAAAGTGATAAGAGTTTTGAGAGCATAGTTTCCTGGGAAAAAAAAGAGGGGAGTCAGAACAGAAGAGGCAGGAGAAGAAAAGGGGAGTTTTGTGACTTTTTTGGAGTGAGATGAAGCTCTCTCCAAAAAAGTTCAGTGCCCTACCTTCTGCTAAGCACTCTCCAGGGTGCTGAAACACCTCAGCTGGGCTCTTTTTCATCTTCCCCTCCTATTGGAGCTCAGTGTAAGAATCTCAGTACAATCTCAGACCTGAGACCTGCAATAAGCACTTTTGGCAGATCCATGTGCTTAAAGACAAGTAAGAAAACCCTTGCTTATTCCAGAGGCTGCCAACCAGCATGGGGTACGATGACCCAGGCTGTTTTACCCAGCTGTTTGCTCTATATCTTGCAATTAAATATTACTTTAGTATCTTTTTCCTTCTACCAGATCATTAATTCTCATTATTTTGGCATCTAAACATTTTTTCACGAGCATCAGACAGCTGGGTTTTAGAGCGAATGGCTTCAAAGAATGAATCTGTCAAGGCTATGATATATGAGTTTAAATCATTTCTTGCCTGTATTTTTTAAAGGAACCCATTTCCCCCTTTTCCTATTCCTCAAAGCATGAGGCTAATGTGGTTACACTAACAAAATTAGCTCATCACTTACTAATTGTTAATTTAATTTTTAATTGTCCATTAAATCAGGCTCTGAGCTGTTTATATTTTAATTTTTAATGTCAGGGAGTTAAATTGCTTTCCAAATGAGGGTTACAAGAGAAGGCTATTCCTGACTCTCAAAACAAGTGAAATCATCTGAAGTCACAAACATGATACTGCTATTTTCTGGGGAACAAGGCAGAGTGTGGACAAAGCATGGGGAATTAAGATAATTCTAAGTATTTATTGAATACTCACTATGTGCCAAACTCTGTGCTAAGTGCTTTAGATGTATTACCTCATTGATTCCTTAATAAATTATATGATGTAGCTTTTATTCTTACTGTCATTATATATATGGGAGAACTGAGGCTCAGAGAGGGGAAGACATGGACTTAAGATTCACAGCTAGTAACTGGTTGAGCAAGGAATTGATCCAGTCTCTCTTACTCTGATTCTAGTACTTTGAACTAGAATGCTATACTACCTCGTTTGAAGATGTTGCACTGAGGAAAGGATGGGAAAAGATATGAGGGTGGGAAGATAGTGTAGAATAATTGGGACAGTGAGACCTCAGAGGGATACTCATGGACTCCCCAAAGCCAACTCTCTGGGTCTCAGATTAAGAATTCCAGCCAGGCTCAGTGGCTCAAACCTGTAATCCCAGCACTTTGGGAGGCCAAGGCAGGAGGATTGCTTGAGCCCAGGAGTTTGAGATCAGCCTGGGAGAGATAGTGAGACCCTGTCTCTACAAAAACCAAATACACAATAGCCAGGTGTGGTGGTGCTTGTCTGTAGTCCCAGTTACTTGGGAGGCTGAGGTGCGAGGATCACCTGAACCCAGAGTTTGAGACTGAAGCGATCTGTAATTGCATTGCTGTACTTCAGCCTGAGTGACAGAGCAAGGCACTGTCAAAAAAAAAAAAATTCTAGACAAGATAATCTAAACAAGCCTGTTTGGGCTATTGCATTCTCAAATTCTGTGACATTTCACCTGTAGCTAAGTGCTATTACTAGCTGAAGTTTTCGTGGACAGAGAAGAGGTGGAGCTGGGGGCATCAGTGTTGTTAAAACCAGAGAAGCCAAAGTGATGCCCCCTCTTGGGTCCTTTCTCTGGTTCTTTGTAGGACAGAGAAGAATGGTGAAAGATGAGGTCCCATTGCCTAGCTAGTTGCACAAACTGTGTTGTGTAGGGCTGTGTGTGTGTATGTGTTTGTGTGTGCATGTGTGTGTGTTTGTGTGTTGAAGTTCAACAATAAATAAGGGATGTGGAAAGCCAGAGAAAAAATATTGCAGAGGAAAGAGGCAGAGTGGGCAAAACCTACATCAGCTTCTGAAGCTATTATTTCTTTTGAGAGCATCTCTCAGGTAACCTTTTGAGAGTATCTCTAAACATCCCTAGGAGGGGCAACAATTCAAGCTAACCCACAACTGGGAATTAGATGATGGCTAGCTAAAAACTAAATAAATAGCTTTCTCTCTCTCTCTCTCTCTCTCTCTCTCTCTCTCTCTCTCTCTCTCTCTCTTTCCTCTTCCCTCCCATTTTCCTCCCTTTTTTCCTTCATGCTTCCTTTTTCTAACAAACACTGGGCATTCTTTAATTTAGGCACTGCATTCGATGCTGTGGATACAGTGGTGCAAAGGGTAACCCTATTCCTGCATATTGGGAATTTACAGTTTAGAAGTTACTCAAGAACAAGACCAGGCATTGTGGCTCATGCCTGTAATCCCAGCACTTTGGGAGGCTGAGGCAGGTGAATCACTTGAGGTCAGGAGTTCAAGATCAGCTTGGCCAATGTGGTGAAACCCCATCTCTACCAAAAAATACAAAAAATGAGCTGGGCATGGTGGTGCCTGCCTGTAATCCCAGCTCCTCTGGAGGCTGAGGTGGGAGAATTGCTTGAACCCAGGAGGCAGAGGCTGCAGTGAGCTGAGATTGCGCCACTGTACTCCAGCCTGGGCAACAGGATCTTCGCCCTCTCATCCTGAGTGAGTCACAACTGAAAGAGAAAGTATATCATTGCCAGAGAGATGTCATCAGTTTCACAGCTTTTCCAAGATCTGATTCTTCCATGACATCTTAGGAGCATCACAGCACAGAGGTAAAGAGTATGGACTCTGGCGGCAGACTGCAGGGGTCCAACCCTGTCTGCTCTCTTTCCTTCAAGCTCTTGGACTTTGGGTAAGTTACTTAACCTCTCTGTGCCTCAGTTTCTTTGTCTGTAAAGTAGAGATAATAATAGTTTCTACCTCTGAAGGTTGTTTTGGCATTAAATAAATTGATATTTACAAAGTACTTAGGAAAGTGTCTGGCGCGTCATAAATGCTAGGCCAATGTCTGCTAACTACATAACATTTCTTTTGCATATCCTACATAGATTCTGGATTAATAGCCAAGCCTACACTTAGCTGAATTCCTTTTGGGCTTCCTTATATGCTGGGGGATCTAAAAATAGGAAGGAAGTGGGGCTTTCAAGCTAACTTCTGCTTTTCTTCCCTGACCCCTTATGAACAGGCTCCAGCCACCACCAGTCTTACTCTGTACCAGTAGTGCCCAGGGACATTTGTTTTTCAGAATTCTTGGAAACATTACTGGACAGTGAGGTTGCCTGGGTGACATGGATCATTTCCTCATATGCTTGATACCTTTGGCCCAGATTTTATCTTCTGGGAATTAAATGTTTATGCCCTAAACCATGCCCTAAATGAAGAAGTTATATGTATGTACCTTGTACATGTTCAGGAATATTAGTCTGGTGGCAAGCCTGACTGGGACCCCAGATGTCTCCAGCTGTCTCTGTCCTTAGGAGAACATTAGGAAAGGTCTAAAGGAATAAAAGGACAGAATAAAGCCAATATTCTGATCCTGTCTCCTAGAGCACTTTCAGGCCCATCCAACGGCTTCTGATAAACAAGTGAGCCCTAATAAGAAACAAGAGGAGCAGTCAATGAAGCTTGGAGGTGTTGGCTAAATTCCCACTGTGATTAAATTTTATATTTTACCCTGGGCTGGGATGGTTTCCAGAGATCAGTTTGTGAAAACAGCTATATTGAGCCAACTCTGTTTTCCTAAATAACTGAAATTCAGAGCTCTCTTCTGAGTTGGCAGGGGCTGAGAGAGGAAACGGCTCTCCTTGGTGAAAAACAAACCATCCTGGGATCTGATACCACTCAGTTTTCCAGATTATTAACAGGAGATGTGCAGAAAAAGACATTTTCTCAAACCAGAATGATCTAAAAAGATGACAATGGATTTAGGGCTAAGACGTCTTGAGTTTGAGTCCTGGCTCTGTCATTTATTAGTTGAGTGTCTTGGGCAAGTCACTCATCTCTTTAAGCCTTAGATTCCTCATCTGTAAAATGGGTATGTTAGTTAGCATAAGGTAGTTATCCTATGGTAACAAACAGAACCCCAGCTCCCATATCTTGGTGGCTTACAGCAACAAACATTTATTTTTCACTCATATCATATTCTGGCTGTAAAGCAGAGCTCAGCTATGGTTCTGTGGCTCCTTTCCATGTAGATTTTCATTCTGGGGTCCAGGATTCAGAAGCACCTGCTTGCTATCTTGGCTTTGAGACTAGGAGACAAAGGGTGATGGCAGAGTCATGCCAGATCTCTTAAGCTTTTGGTCAGGTATACTCTGTAATCACCAGTGCTCATATTCTATTTGCCCTGGGGTAGGAATGTTACACTTCTCCCACAGAAAGGCAGTGTAAGTTACATGGAAGTTAGAGGGTCCTATACCAACTCTATTACAGAGAAGGCAGCAAATAATTTAGAACAATAATATAGCCTACCCCAGTGGAAATAATAATACTTCTTCTTCACAGGGTACTTATGAAACCCAAATGAAATCATGCTTATGAAAGTTTATTACAAACTATAAAGTTCACTGTTCACGCCACTCATTCTCTTTAATGCCAAGTTATCCATGGTTCTCATAAAGGCTGAATGGAGACATATTGTGTGCATATCTCTATTTGTATGGAAATCTATTTGTTTTCAAATATACTTCCCATTTATTTTGAGGTGATTATCTCAGTATCAATTTTACTCCACACAGCCCTCCTTATAAGAACCCAGAATCCAAAGAGTTTAGTTTTGTGTGAAGATGAATATTGAGCCCAATATTTCAGAAATTTGTGATAGAGAATCGTGGCATTGCCTGGCTTTGTGTCACTAAGAATGACAGACTCTCCTAAAGGGAACCAGGATTTGTCAGTTGGAATTTGACCCTTCATTGCCAACTACTCATTGATTGACTTTTTGTTCTTACTACTGGAGAAGACATTTACAGAATCATGTCAGAGACTGGCACAAATCCCCATGGACAATTGATTAGGAAACTGGAGACCTGGAAAATTTTTTTTTGAGACCTGGAAATTTAAGAAGAGGATTGAGAAACATGATAACACTAGGGAAAAACTCATTTTGACATACCAGAAGACTTCATTAGTTGACGAATTTACTCAATAAGTTATATTGCCTGTCTGCTGTCTGCTAGGCAGTTGGTATTCAAATAATTTGTTTATTCATTTGCTCTTTTATTTATTTGACAAATGTGTGATGAACATCTGCTGTGTGCCAGGCACTGTTGTAGGCACTAGGACTATATCAATGAATGGAACACTCAAAACTCTTGCCATTAGGGAGCTGATCTTCGGGGGATAGAGGATTCAGGATATATACAATGAATAAAACAAATAAACAAGGAAAATATGTGGTATAATGCCATACAATTAAGAAAATAAGAAAAGAGGATAGGAAATGTTGAAAAACGGGCTGGAACTTTAAATACGGTACCCTAAAAGGGCTGGCTGAAAGAGTGCCATTTGAAAAAACACCTGGAGGAGGAGATGAAGAAGGAAGCCTTGTGAAAGAACAATCCAGGCAGAGGGAATAGTGAATGTGTACTCTATGAGACAGGAGCATGCCCCTGGCATGCTGGAGGAACTGCAGGGAGGCCACTGGGACTGGTATGGCGTGAGCTGGGAATAGAATAGTAGATGATGATTTGAGGAAGAAACAGGTGGCCATATCCTATAAAGCCTTGTAGGCCATTTTAGAAACTTCAATCTTTTTCCAAGTAAATGGAAGCCAAATGTAAGGTTTTGAGAAGAGGATTAATGTGAACTGAATTACATTTTAAAAGGTTGCTGGCTGCCATTTTGCCATGGATTTAAGGGTGGCCAGGACAGAATCAAGGAGGTCTTGTTACAAGGCTGATGCAACAATATAAGTGGGAGCTGATGGTGGCTTAGACCATGTTAGTAGATGGTGGTGATATTGGGTGGTTAGATTTGGAGTATGTTCTAAAAGTTTTAAAGGTAGAGCTGCCAATACTTGCACATGAATTAGATGGGAGGTGTGAGAGAAAGACAAATAAGACAGAGCCCTTCTCTTCATGGGGTAATAGGCACCCAAGCATACAATCATAAAGCAGATAGAAGTGTAGGGATAGAAGTACATAAAATTCCTTCTGAGGTACCTAACATAGAACTGAAGAAGGTGTCTCAGCTGGATTTTAATTGATGAGTGGGATGTTCCCAAGAGAAGAGCCTCTAAAAATGGTGTGTGGTTTGAATGTGCCCCGTCCAAAACTCGTGTGTTGAAACTTAATGGCCAATATGATCGGGTTAATATGTAGCACCTTTAAGAAGTGATTAGGTCATGAGGGCTCTTTCCCCTCACTCATGAATGGGTCTAGGTGTCCTCATAAAAAGGGCTTGACAGAGGGAATTTACTCTCTCTTGCCTTTTTGCCTTCCGCCATGTGAGGACACAGCAAGAAGGCCTTCATCAGATGCCAACACCTTGATCTTGGAGTTCCCAGCCTCCAGAACTGTGAGGAAATAAATTTCTGTTCTTTATAAATTACCGAGTTCATGGTATTTTGACATAGCAACACAAATAGACTAAGACAAATGGTATGAACAGAGAAGTAGAAGCCACCCAATGTTGGTGAAGGGAAAACTGTGGTTTAGAGGGTGCTAAGACATGAGGCTAACAGTGGTCAGAATCCAAACTTTGGAGGATTCTATAGGCTAACTTGAAGAACTAGGACCCCTGGTTGTAGATGTTACACTTTGGTCTTAGCAACAAGTGGCCTGGTCAGATTTGAGTTCTCAAAGGGTTGTCTGCTGCAGTGTGAATAGTAGATTTGAGGTGGAGGCAAAAGGGGAGGCAGGGATGCAAGTTAGAAGTGGGAGTGAGGCTTAACTCAAGGAAGAAGAATTGTATTGAAAGACTGACATCCACTTCTCAAAGGGGTCACAGCCCTGAGAAGGAGCAGGATAGAGTTTTGAGGCAGGGCTCCAATGATTGTACTTACTGGCTGCACCACTTCCTCCCATGTGGTAGAGGCTTCCTGCCCTTTTCAAGAACTTGCAGTGAGGTTTCGCAGCATTCAGGTGAATGCTGGAGAAAGTGACCATTTTGGAGGGCAAGGGACAGAAACCCAACTTAAGCTATAATAGCATGCAGCATGAAAGAACACTGGAGCAGTCTCATGTCCATTTCTTTCAGCTGCTTACCCACAGTAAGAAAAGTATTAATTTTTTCCAAATATCTCTTCATAAAAAACAAAGATAAGACATGGTTAGTTGTGTTTGGGTCACATGCCTACCCCTAGACCAATCATAGTAATTAGGAAAACATAGAATGTGATTGGCTTAGACTGCATCTTATGATAACCCCTGTGGACCTGGAAAAAAGTGTATTTTCAAAGAGAAGGAGGAATAAGGAAGCTTACTGGGTAGACACAAAACAGCAGCATCCATAAGGTTTGAAGAAAGCTCTCAGGAAGGATGTTGAGGGAGAAGAGATAACCTGTGATTGAGGAGTCAACACTAGCTCCATGGTTCCTCATCTCTTGGCTGACCATGTAGGCTGCATTAAAATCACGCAACTATCATTCAATTCCAAATTAAGCAATGAGCTCTCAAACTGTATAGGCTTTCTTAGGTAATTCTCTATGCCAGAATAACCTGCCCTTCTCAAACTTGGCCTCATCCTCAACATAAATGTCTTCTCCTCTATGAAATGTTTCTGTCATAATCAAGGCAGATTGATTCTGTCTCTCCTCTGTGTTCCTGTGGCAGTTCATTATACCTCTGCTATAACAACTGGGATGTTGCATTGTACTTGGTTGCTTACTGTCTGTCTACAAGCTTTGCCTTCTAGACTGTGAACTCCTGCAAGATGATGACTGTGCCTCATTCATCTTTGTATCTGAGTTCCATGAACAGTAACAGGCATATAATAGACTCTCAAAAAAGATAGCTCAAAACGATGATTTTCTTTTCGTGTGTTGGGACTGGGTTTGTACAAAAGTCAGCATTACTTACTGGCCATGTAAGATGGAATGCTAAATATTCAGAGTGAATACATGGTGTCTGTCATCAACTCTTCTTTTGGAGAAATGCCTTCCCTCCTCTTCTCTGCTTAATTTATTTTCACCTGACCAATCATACCACTGCATACCCCTGGCCACAGAGATTGAATCAGACATGAGTCCATGACTCAAGATGGGTAAACTGGGGAAAATATTTTCTTTCTCTGTATCATATATTGCAAGCTTGAGATTTCCGTGGAACAATATTGCTGTCAACTGCAAAAGCCAAGAATGAAGCCAGGCAGAGAAAAGCTGTTTTAATAGAAGAGGAGAGAGAATAGAGAGAACAGGAGGACATTGAAGGGAAGCTAAGGGAAGAGTTAGCTGGATTCAGCTAACCTAAAGTATGTGCAATCCTAGGACTTAGAGTTACATGAACAAATAAATACTCTTTTTGCTTAAGCTGAATTCATCTGGGTTTCTACCATTTGCAACTGAAAATGTCATGATTAATACAGTATTACATCTGCTTCTTAGAGAGGCACAAGTTCTTTGGGAATATAAAAGGCTCTGTCAAGTCCTGCAGGAAGGAAACTGATGTCACCTTGTTTTTATTTAACCATGTATCTCCCAGATTTGTTTGATCACTAATTCCTTTTTTCCAGTAACAAGTATTAATATCTGCAGGCCTACTATTTTTACATTTTGTGAAATATCAGCTAAAACATTGGATATTTTAGATTAAGAGAGCATACACTTAATAATGTAAAATGAAGTTAACTAGTGTTCACAAGGTGTAGATTCATAACTTAAATCAGCTTAATTGGGAGAGCTGATATCCTGAGTTAGGGGAAATCCTCTGTCCCCAGAATTATTTGTAATGCTTGAGTTTATAATGCTAGTAATGAAGTAATAGTAGTATTAGTAATTACTACTGCTAATTAATGGCTACTCTAGTAATTAAAACAACTAATATTTGTCAAGCACTTACTATGTGCCAGACACAGTGCTAAGAAATTTATACAAATTATCTCATTTAGTCCTCACCTGTAAGGCTGGCATTATTATATTTTACCCATGGAGCAAACAGGTCAGAAAAGTTAAATGACTTACCCAATGTCATAAAATCAGGACGTGAAGGGACTAGTATTCGAACTCAGGTCTGGCTGATATTGAAACCCATGATCTTTGTCATTGCATGTTCATGCCCACGAGCTTGAAAATAAGTCATCTAACTACATGCATTGGTCAACTCCGATAACTTGCTTAATTGGCACACGTACATTTCCACCAAGGAACCTAGTCAAAGAAACTCCTCACATTTTAACATGCACATTTTCCAGTACTCACTGGCCAAAGCAGCTTGTGTGGATTATAAATAGGGGCTATTAACATTATATTGTGATTTGTCTATGTGCTCTTTCAATAGACCCAGTGTTTGCAGTTCTATAGAGATGCAGAACAAAATAGAAATTTTGAAACAACAACAAACCTGGCTACTGTCTGAACACTGCTATTTGGAGGGTGAGGTTGTGGTATGAACACAGGAACTGACATAGCTGGATTTCTTATCTGTCGATAGATGCTGATTTGCTAACATTGCTCTATAGCATTGCAGCAAAAGCCCCCACTTGCAGCACAAGAATCTACTCAACCCTGACTCTGATGAATGACCGTCAGAGCTTAGTTTGGCTACTTCCTGGTGTGGGAAGGTCGCTACCTGATACTACCAGTCACTATCAGCCACAGTGAGGAGCCGGGTGCACCTAGACAAGCAGAAAGGAAGGCCATGTGTGTATTAGGGATACAGCATTTAAAGGGAAGGACCCTGGATGAGAAGTCTAGGACTTGGAATCCTGGCTCTGTCACCTGCAAGTTGAGTGACTTTACCGAGAAATCACCTAATGTCTCTGGGCTGTAGATTTCTCCTCTGGAAATGGAGAAACAGAGTTTGCATTTGCCATCTGAGAAGGCACTTGTCAGAGTGATAAAAAATGTGTTATGTGAAAGCACTTTTTTTTTTTTTTTTTTTTTTTGAGACAGAGTTTCACTCTGTCACCCAGGCTGGAGTGCAGTGGCACAATCTTGGCTCATTGCAGCCTCTGCCTCCCAGCCTCCAGTGATCCTCCTGCCTCAGCTTCCGGGGTAGCTGGGACTACAGGCACATGCCACCACACCTGGCTAATTATTGTATTTTTTTGTTTTGTTTTTTTTTTAGTAGAGATGAGGTTTCACCATGTTGGCCAGGGTGGTCTTGAAGTCCTGACCTCAAGCGATCCGCCTGCCTCAGCCTCCCAAAGTGCTAGGGCTGCAGGCATGAGCTACTGCGTCTGGCCTGTGAAAACACTTTTAAAACTCTTAAGTGTCTGTAAGATATAAGGTGGTCACACACTACATTACTGATAACAGTTATCTGGGGGAAGGGCAGGGAGGAGTGCTGAGGTGTTAAGAATCTTTAAAAAGAGTAAAAAAGGTAGGATTTTTAAAGTCAGCTGTAAAAAATACATCATAATATGATGCCATTTACATAAAATATAGATACAGATATGTGTAGAAAAATATATGGGAGAATATTTTCCAAAATACTAGCCGTTTTAGGTGGCATTTACCTTTTTCCATTTACTTTTCTACTTTCTCATTTTTACAATGGACATATATTATTTATATGGTCAGGAAGAAAAAAAGAAAGTAAAACACCTCTTTTCGTTTGGGAGTTGTGGCAGACACAGAGATACATTGCTCAGATCTCCTTCAGAGAAAGCACTGGCTGCCCAGTTGTAAGAAGTGTGGTTAGCTAACAGCCTTCCACTGTTAACTCCTTCAGCATTTGAATCAAGGTTCTGTCCTTTGAGGGGCAGCTCAAGCCAATGGCTAAACATGAGAAGGATAATAGATCGCAGCTATTTCCATTCAAGGTAGACTCATCTTTAAAAAAAGATAGCTTTATTGAGATATAATTAATATATAAAAACATGCACATATTTGATATACAACTTGATGAATTTGGACATATGCATATGCCCATGAAACCATCAGCACCATCAAGGTAATAGGCAATACCTCCAAAAGTTTCCTTGTGTTGCACTGATTTCTGTTTCTTTTTTTCTCCCTTGAGACTTAGTATGTAACTCAATTAGAGCATGCATCACGTTGTATTAGATTATCTGCTTTTGTGTTTGCCTCTATTTCACTAGATGGTCAATGACTTAAGGGTAAGAACATGTTTTATTTGTATTTGTACCGCCAGCCCTCATTTATAGCTCAGAGTGTGGCACATAATAATTGCACAGTAAAATTGTGCTGGATAATTCTGACCTCATAAGTTATATATATGGGCTGGGTGTGGTGGCTCACGTCTGTAATCCTAGCACTTTGGGAGGCCAAGGCAGGAGGATCGCTTGAGGCCATGACTTCAAGAGCAGCCTTGACAACATAGAGAGACTCCATCTCTGCAAAAAATAAAAAAATAATAATTAGCCAGGCCTGGTGGTGTGCACCTGTAGCCTCAGCTACTTGGGAGGTTGAGGCAGGAGGATCACTTGAGCTTAGGAGGCCAAAGTTGCAGTGAGCCATGATCATGCCACTACTCTCCAGCCTGGGTGACAGAGCACAACCCTGTCTCTAACAACAACAACGAACTACATACATGCCTTAACAGAAGCTTGGAGTTTTTTTAATAAGTGAAACCTAGCTTGAGGAGATAAAACTGTATTCGCTGATATAAATACAAAATTTAGATGAAAATACTTCAGAAACAGCTGAATATACCCGTACAAACGAAATCATCTGCACTCAGTCTTTCTCTCCATCTTTCAGCCTGTTTTGCTCTCTGTTGTCTTCATTCTCAGGTGGGCTCTCCAAGGACGTATGCTGCCCTAAGTATATGTCCCTCCAGCCAACCAATTGCAAGAGAAAGAGAATAAATATTGTGTATTATCCACTTTCACACTACTATAAAGAACTGTCTGAGACTGGGTAATTTATAAAGAAAAGAGATTTAATTGACTCACAGTTTGGCATAGCTGGGGAGGCCTCAGGAAATTATAAACGTGGTGGAAGGCAAAGGGGAAGCAAGGTGCCTTCTTCACAAGGTGGCAGGAAGGAGAAGTGCAAGCAGAGGAAATGCCAGACACTTACAAAACCATCAGATCTTGTGAGAACTCACTCCCTATCATGAGAACAACATTGGGGGAAACCACCGCATGATCCAATCACCTCCCTCCAAGTCTCTCCCTAGACACATGGGGATTATGGGGATTACAATCCAAAATGAGACTTGGGTGGGGACACAAAACCTAACCATATCATCTTTATTGATGGTCCCAGTGAAATTCCAGAGTCGAATCTCACTGGACCAGCCTGGGTCATATACCCATCTCTGAATCAATCATGATGGCCAGAGAGAATATGATGACTGGCCACACCTGGGTCTTGCATTCATCCTTGGAAAGCAAAGGGGTGTCAACCCTAACAGAATCACAGCCTGAGGATAGGAAAGGGGGTGGATTACCAATGTTCTCATCAGAAGAAGGGGAATGAATACAGGTCAGGCCAAACAACAGATGTCCGTGGTACACGTTAGGATTCCACATTGGGGATACCAGCAAAGAAAAGACAGGTGTGGCCCATTGAGGAAAATGCTGCAGGCAAACACCAGATGCTGGAAGCCAGATAAACAGGGGAGTGAATCTTCTTTTTGCAAAATTAATCCAACAGTTTTCCCCCTCCTTTTCTTGTACAGTGTTCTGTTACATTTTTGTGTTTACCTCCAAATTATCAAATGCATATCTGTATATGAAGCCATATATTCCTGCGCCTTGGGGAAGTAGGTAAGGTATTAAGTGAAATTGCTTTTAAAATAAAGTAGTGATTCTATAGTGACACCATGCCCTTTTTTCCCTGTCTGATTTACCTAGTAGGAATACATTGGGCACATGCAAAGCCCTCCCCTCAGCCCAGGAAGGGACAGTATAAGTGACTCCATTATAGCACAATATTTATAAGATTAATCAAGAGAGGATTTGCATGATCAAAGTTTGAGACGCTGAATTCAACAAAGTTCAGTAGGCATCTTTCCTTTAGGGCTTATCAGATCCTTTAATATGCTAATCATCATTGAGATTTTCTAGGAGGGACACTAGGGATGGCAGAATTTCCTGACTTTATTATTATTTTTTTCCAGTACTGAACCCTTTCTAGAAAGTGCATATCACAGGGCGTGTGTTACGAAGAAAACATTTTGGGTTGGCTCTATAATACCATTTTTAACACATTTTCAAAATTCTAATGATGGAATTTGATCATTATATAGAACTGTTAAAAACTAAAATGATTTGTATTTTTTATGTGGCAGACCATTGAACGTACATAGGCACAGCTATTAAACAATACCTCTATTTTAAAAGAAATTTCATTGGGTTTATATGGGCATAAACATAACCTCAAAAGGTGGAAAATCCCTTCTTGCCAGATTCCTTATCTGGGAATGTGTCATTAAATCCTTTTCAATCATACCCCAGCCTTATTAAGTTTCAATATCCTCTTCATTCTCCTTTCCATCCCAAGACACTGATACTTCCATTCTTTGCCTTTTTCCTACCTGTTTTTGCCTCCAGGCCTTTGCTCCTCAGTTTCCCCAGCCTGAATTGCCTTTATCTCCAGTCCATTATATCACACCAAATTGTCTACAATCCACTCCTCGCTCCTTCCCCAGCTTGGCTTCTGTATGCCAGATTATAGTTGTGGGGGCAGGGGGCACAGCTACCGGAGAAGTGTCTAATGGTGTGTGTATGTGTTGGGACGGTTCATGCTTGCGAGTCAAATCCAGTTGCAGAAAGGTCAGGAAGAGAATGACTCATAGGGTTCTCCTTCCTCTCCCACACCCCTTTCTCTGCCTGGAGAGACACTGAAACAGCATGGGGAAGCAATGAGCTATAAGAGGAATGGATAGGTGATATGGCTTTGCTGTGTCCCCGCCCAAATCTCACCTTGAATTGTAATAATCCCTGCGTGTCAAGGTCAGGGGCCAAGTGGAGATAATTGAACCATGGGGACAATTTCCCTCATACTGTTCTCATGGTAGTGAATACATCTCATGAGAGCTGATGGTTTTATGTGTGGAAGTTCCCCTGCACAAGTTCTCTTGCCTGTCGCCATGTAAGACGTGACTTTGCTCTTCATTTGCCTTTCACCATGATTGTGAAGCCTCCCCCGCCATGTGGAACTGTGAGTCAATTAAACCTCTTTTCTTTATAAGTTACCAAATCTTGGGTATGACTTTATTAGCAGGGTGAGAACAGACTAATACAACAGGGACTGCAAAGTATGTGAACTCTAGTCTTACTCTTCTGCCTCTTCCAGTGTATGTGACTTGGGGTGAATTGCTTTCCTCTGTGGGCCTCAGTTTTTTCCTCAGTAAAATGACAGGATTGGGACAGGCCAGTGATTCCCATACCTAGCTGATCACTGGCATCATCTGGAAAGCTGGTTAAAAATATATTTTTTCTGGGCTGTAGTCCCTGACTTTGGGTGATGACTGGGAATCTGAACTTTAACAAACTCACCCAGGTGTGGCAACACTAGGCTAGATTATTTCTAAGAGCTTTTTCCAAACAAAGCATTGATAAATATCCTCTCCATCTTGGGGTAGTGGAAGTCTCTCTTGCCATCCTCTCTACTACTGTGGTTCTGATGAAACTGTCAGTCACAGAACACTATTGATGATCCAAACCTGTCCAATCATAGGACCACACTCCTCTGGTCACTGAAAAGTACCCATGAGAGCCATGTGACCAAGAAAAGTCAATCAGAGCTTTTCCCTAGGACTTTTTACTTGGAGCTGCAGGAGAAATAGCCTATTGGCTAAGGTCATGGAACTCAAGGGATGTTATCCAGAGCTTTCAGGTGGCATATGCCCTGCCATGTGGAGAAAACCTTTCTGCAGCAGGAAAGTGTGAGGCTGGGCAGAGAAAAGCTGAAATAAGATGGATAGAGTCAGACAATCCTAGGAACCTTCAGTTTCTCATGTCGTGAGAACTTCCCTAATTCCTATGGTCTGTTTTCTGAGTTACTCACTATTCTGTGAACCAGTAAAGCCTCTTTCTGCTTACATCAACTAAGTTTGGTGTCTTTCACTTGCAACTAAGGATTCTGTGGCAAAATCAGGATTACATCTGAGTCTGACTCCAAAGTCTGCACTTCTAACCATTGTCCTACCTTGTACTCTTCCATGAGGACAAACATAACAAATTTCATAGATGTCCCTCTATTCCCTGCAAAAAGCCCCATGCCCTGTAAACAGCTTCAATGACGTTTAAGGTCTTAACCCTCCTGCATGAATCTATTGCACTCTTTTCCTCCTCCTTTTCACTCTTATAATACTTTTTTTTTTACAACTGTTTTGCTAATAGTCATTTACTGCAGTGGACCATAATTTCTCATATCTATACTAAACCTTTGTTTAAACTTTTTTATTTTGTCTCCTCCATTAAATTATAACTTCCTGAGGGCAAAGAACATGCATTGTATCTTTAAAAACAGATTTTTGGCTGGGCAAAGTGGCTCACACCTGTAATCCCAGCACTTTGAGAGGCCAAGGTGAGCAGATCACTTGAGGCCAGGAGTTCAAGAGAACCTGGGCCATCAAGGTGAAACCCCATCTCTACTACAACTACAAAAATTAGCTGGGTGTGGTGGCACACACCTGTAGTCCCAGTTACTTGGGAGGCTGATGCAGGAGAATTGCTTGAACCTGAGAGGCGGAGGTTGTAGTGAGCCGAGATCTCACCACTGCACTCCAGCCTGGGCGACAGAGCAAGACTCTGTCTCAAAAATTAATCAATTAATTAAAATAAAAAATAAATAAAAACAGATTCTTCATCATTATAAGCACAGGAGTGATCAAGAGCATTTTGAATAAGACACAAGGGCTTCGCTTCTAATCTCAGTTGCGCCAATTCGTGAATGGGATTTGAACCCAAGAAGGGAGGTCCTCAGAGCTCATGTGAGTTTGTACTATGTCATCCAAAGCCACAGATGTGATGGACTGGGGACCCCAAGGAGAGAACACCCAGAGAAACCTGCCTGTAGATTTGGGATGATTTGAAGGAAGTCGCTTTCCTCTGCAAAAGCAGCCACATCTTCCCAGCAGCAGGCAGGATTCCCCAGGGAAACAGAGACCTAATTTATACACCTGGCAGACAAGATGTTAGTGGAAGTACTTAACCTTGATTCCCTTGCCTCACTTCCCTGGAACGTCGGGAGTGATGGAAGCTGCCCTCCCAAGATCCAGAGCTCATACCCCCAAATGATGTGAGTCTCACAGCCATCTGGGGCCACTGCTCAGGGAGAATCACTCAGCCTGACACTCTGCTCCAGTCACAGATGAACCCTCATTCCGAGAGTCAGAAACAGAGACTCCAGCAAACCAGGGACCTGGTCCTTGCCCTCAGCAAGTCTAGGATCTATTTGAGGACACAGTTCACATCTGCACATGAAAACCAATTTGGAATATTTATAAGGCTGCCCAGTATGCTGTGTAATCAAACAGTGCATGCTGAGTACTGATAAAGACACCCCAGTCTTAGAGCAGGAAGAAGGCTTATAAATTTGCTAGTCCAGGGTCTCTGAACAGTGGCTCATGGGCCGAATTTGACCTGTAGATGTGTGTGTTTGAGTTATACCATGTTTTTTTTTTCTCTTTTTTCAATTTTACTATTCTTTAAACAGTTTTTTTTTTCTTTTTTTTTTTTGTATTATACTTTAAGTTTTAGGGTAATGAGATCACATGGACACAGGAAGGGGAATATCACACTCTGGGGACTGTGGTGGGGTGGGGGGAGGGATAGCATTGGGAGATATACCTAATGCTTTAAACAGTTTTTAAACTTGGAGAGAATTTATATAAAATACAGACTTGAGCTTCTCTTTAAAATTGGTGATCTGGCAGCTTTACAGGCTTACGTTCCTGCATGGTCACATCTGGCTAGAGCTAAGCAGAAAATTCCCTCTCAAGAAAGAATATACTCCACAATTTTCCAGAGTCCTCACCAGTCCCTACTGCCTCCCCGATTCTGAGGCTCAGTGTCATCTGTTATGTGTTGTTGCATGTGTCCTATTGTTTTCCTTATAGTCAAAAAAAAATCACTCTGTATACTCATTTCCTACCCAAGAGAGAACAGCCTCAAGTTTATCAAGAGGATTGCACTTAGCTTGCTTCTCTTGCTTAAATAAACTTCCTGGTGCATTAAGCTCCTGAATGTGTGGTCCCTGGTTTCTCCCAAACCCTGTATTTGAAGAAAATGAGGTGGAGAGAGAGGAAGAGACTGAAGTTTGGCATCATGGAATGAGCTCTGAGCTCAGTTCAAGTCAAGAGGACTGGAAGCCTTGGTCTAAAACCCATCAGTAAGCATCTGATGACTATATATACCTGGGAAGTTTGTAGGCTTACATTCTCTCTGAGCCTCAGTTGGTCCATCCATAAAATGGACTCAAGAATAACCATCCTGCTATAACAAGATTTATTAGAAAAAAAGAATAACCATTCTATGGGGTTATTCTGATGATTGAAAGATGTAATTCTATAAGTACTTTACAGACTATGAAAGTGTAAGGAACAAGAATAGTGTGCCTATCAGTGCTCTGAATGTTCTAGTTTTTATAGTTTGTGTTTAATTTGGGTCCCACAGCTCCTGCCATTGGTTTACCTAAATCCTTGCAATTCTGAAAAGAACATTTAGTCTTTTAGACTTTTATTTGCTTCATCTCCCCTCCATCTAATGTGGGTAATAGAAAAGTTTTATTCTTGGACCTGCATCATCTGTGTTATTATTTATAAACATAGATGTTTTTGATGCCTCTTCCAGGGAATATTTTTGTAGATATTTCCTGAGTTCTTGAATCAGAGGAAAAAGCAAATGATCTTATTTTTGTGGCTCAAAATAAGAATAATAGGTGATAGTTCCTGAGCTGTTACTATGGGCCAGGCATCATACAAGACAGACCCTTCACATGCATTCGAACTTCACAGTGGCCATATGAGGTGTGTCTACCAAGTATTTATTGCTGAGTAACTAAGTAACCAAAATTTAGCAACTTAAAAATTGCAATAAATATGCAGTGCCTCATATATAGTTTCTGTTGGTCAGGAATTGGGGAGTGATTTCACTGAGTGATTCTAGCTCAGGCTGTCTCATTAGGTTGCCATCATCTGAAGGTTTGACTGGGGCTGGAGGATCCACTTCCAAGGTGTTTCATGGCTGGCAAGTTGGCGCTGGCTGTTGGCAGGAAGCCTCGGTTCCTTGCCATGTGGACCTCTCCATAGGCCTTCTTGAATATGCTCATGACATAGTGGCTGGCTTCCTCCAGACTAAGTGATCCAAGAGAGAGTAAGGCAAAGCCTGCAGTGTCCCTTATGGAAATCTCAGAAGTCACATTCCATCATGGTAGCAACATCCTATTGTCTGTGTAGTTCAGCCCTATTCATTTTCAAAGAAGACTACATAAGAACTGAACTATCAGGAGCAGGAATTATTGGAGGCTATCTTTGAGGCTGGCTAGCACAGTCTATTATTCTCATATTTTAAAAATGGAGTAACTAAGGTTTAGAAGGATTATGTAACTTGTCCAAGATCATAGTATTGGCAGAGCTGGGATTCAAATCCAAGTGGAAGCCCTGAACCACTCAGCTCTACCGCATCCCAGATATTTTCAAAACTGTAAAGCACTGTGCAAATAGTTCTGTTATTTGATAGAACATTCCAGGAACAGGTATGATTTTATTGATAAGTGAGAGATAATTCATTCACCTACTCATTCATTCATTTATCCATTTAACAAATATCCATGGAATGTTTCATCTATGCTGGGATCTGAGATAAATGACTTGGCTAAAGTCACATAGCTGACAAATGGCAGAGTGGGTCACAAACCCAGGTCTGTATGACCCCTAGTACTGTGCTCTTTCACCACCTAGATGGTTGCTTTGAACTTATTTTATATGTCTTCAAAGCATCTTGGTGAAGTCCAGAGAAGTGAAGTGACTTCTCACAGTCTAAGAGAATAGGCTTTAGCAAATACCAGATTTCTCCCTCAAAAGAGTTCTATGCCCTAGAGCAGAGAAACATTCAGACCTGCAAGAAAAACTCAGCTGTTGTCATGATTCAGATCTTACAGTGTTTGTGGTAATGGGAATTAGGTCTGAATCTCAACATATTTCATATGGTTTGGATGTTTTGTCCCCTCCAAATCTCGTGTTGAAATGTGACCTCCAATGTTAGAGGTGAGGTCTGGTGGGAGGTGTTTGAGTCATGGGGGTGGATCCCTCATGAATGGCTTGGTACCCTCCTTGTGGTAATGAGTGAGTTCTTTCTCTGAGTTCAAGCAAGATGTGGTTATTTAAAAGAGTGTGGCACCTCCCTTGTCTCTCTGTTGCTCCCTCTCTCCCCATGTGACACACCTACTCCCCCTTCGCCTTCCACCATGATTGGAAGCTTCCTGAGGCCCTCACCAGGAGTGCCTTCTGGCACCATGCTTCTTGTACAGTCTGCAGAACTGTGGGCCAAATAAACCTCTTTCTTTTATAATTTACCTAGTCTTAGGTACTTCTTTATAGCAATGCAAAATGGACTAACACAATGCTCCGGGCACTAAGCAAAAATATTATTGTTAGTGTTTAATGGGTATAGAGTTTCAGTTTTGCAAGCTGAAAAGCTTCCTGGAGATAGACAGTAGTGATGGTTGCACAACAATGTGAATGTACTTAATACCCTAAACTGTACACTTAAAAATGGTTAAGATGATAATTTTATGTTATGTGTATTTTACTACAATTTGAAAAACATATTGTTGTATTATCTAATTACATCTTGAAGACAACCCCAGATGACAACATGTCTTTTGGAAGAAGAAATCAAGGCTCAGAGTTGCTAAGTCACTTGCTCAGTATCAAATAGCCGAGAACCAGAGCTGGAGAATTGAAACCCAAATCCTTTCTACTAAAATACACAGTGCCCTTTTCTCTTGCTCCTGGTTTTGCAGCCAAAGGGAGGCCAGGTAACCATTTCGCCATTGCTAGGGCAGCAATTTATCAGTCACTGAACACCTTGGGAGGCAATTGGCCTTTATGGTCTGCGATCAAGCTGGGGAGAAAGAGCTGGGGCTCTGGGCTCCTTGACCAGGGACAGCTGACATAACAGCAGCAGTCTGCAATGAGCTTGTTCTCTCAAAAACATCCCAGATGGGCCTTGGCTGCACAGCTGGTATAATTAGCTAGCCAGGGAACACCACAAAAGATATTTACAGGTCCAACTGCTGTTCTCAAATATTTTCCTGCACCAGCTAGGCCAGATATTCTCGGCTTTTAAAACTCCCTGAGATTCTGGGATTATTTTTGTGTAACTTGTGTGTGAGAAGGGGTTGCATGTGGCAGTATCATTATGGGTCTGGACCCAGGCAAGGGGCTGGGAGCTGACTCGGGGCTGTCCCAGTCTCCCTCCCTTGCCTTCCAAGCTTGGTGCTTGTACTTTCCACCTGCAGTCTCTTGCTGGGAAAAATGACACTTTAATTCAGAACAAGTGCAAAGGAGGCTCCACTTGGCTTAATGGGAAGTGACCAGGGAACACATTGGATTAACCAAGAGAGATTGTAAAGTGCTGTGTAAATATCAACTGCTGGACCACTGGGGGTGGGAAGGCATTTGAGTCCGTCTGGAAGAGGCACCAGCTTCCTGAGGTGAGGCTGAGTTAGCAGCTTCGCAGCCTGCTGAAGTCTGGGACTTGCTAGGTGTTGTCTGAAACAGGCAGGCTTGTTCTGGAAAGAGTTTTCTAGCCTTTCTGGGCCCTGCAGGTGCTGCTTACTGATTTACAGGAGTAGGAACCCTGATCAAGAAAGAGAAGAAGAAAATTTTATTTGGGGAAGACCTATCAAGAGCCAGGACTTGTGCTGTGTGCTCTCACACACAGGTGGCTAAGAGCTTCAGAGCTGCACATGCCCACCTTTGAACGCTGCTTCTGTGTCTTGCTAGGTAACTGAACTTGGGTTTGCCACTTAATCTCTCTGAGCCTCACGTTCATCAGGTATAAAAGGGGGTTAATAACATCTACCTGATGAGTTTGTTGGGGGAATTCGAGAGGATTAGCCCTATGCCTCACACATAGTCAACACCCAGTGCTTGGAATTTGTTATTTCCATTGTTTATATTGTCATCTCCTGGGGTCATCATTCCAATCTAGAGAGATGCATGGAAGGTGGGTAATTTTCAATATTGATCACCTCTTTTTTTCTCCTACAGCAAGAGCCAGCAAACTTTTTCTGTAAAGGGTCATATATTAAACATTTTTGGCTTTATGGGCCAGATGGTCTTTGTAGCAACTACTTGGATCAAAAGCAGCCACAGGCTGGGTGCGTTGGCTCACACCTGTAATCCTAGCACTTTGGGAGGCCGAGGTGGATAGATCACCTGAGGTTAGGAATTCGAGACCAGCCTGGCCACCATGGTGAAACCCCGTCTCTACTAAAAATACAAAAATTAGCTGGGCATGGTGGTGCATGCCTGTAATCCCAGCTACTCTGGAGGCTGAGGCAGGAGAATCGCTTGAACCCGGGAGGCAGAGGCGGCAGCAAGCCGAGATCACACTACTGCACTCCAGCCTGGGTGACAGAGTGAGACTCCATCTCAGAAAACAAACAAACAAACAAAAAACCCAAAACAAAAAAAAAAAAAAACAGGCAGCCTGCTGGGTTTGGCCTGCAGGTCACAGTTTGCAGACTCTGGTCTTACAGTGATTTATCGGACTTTTAATACCTGATCACTTTTCATTTTGTTTTACAGCTAGTGGTAAATGTGCTTAATGTTTCATTTGAACATAAGCTCCTGGAAGTCAGCATGCATTCCAGAATGGCTCTTTCTTTCTCTCTCTTTTTTTTTTTTTAAGAGTCAAGGTCTTGCTCTGTCACCCAGGCTGGAGTGCAGTGTTATGGTCATAGCTCACTGCAGCCTGTACCCCCCAGGCTCAAGTGATCCTCCCACTTTAGCCTCCCAGGTAGCTAGGACTACAAGCATGTGCCACAATACCCAGCTAATTTCTTTTGTAATTTTTTTTTTTTTGAGAGACAGGGTCTTGCTGTGTTGCCCAGGCTGGTCTTAACTTCTTTGCTCAAGCAGTCCTCCCACCTCAGCCTCCCAAGGTGCTGGGATTACAGGCATGAGGCTCTGAACCTGGCCCTTAATTGGTTTTGTGTGTCTCTAATGTTCTCTAGATGAGGAACTCAATACATGTTTCCTCATTGGATTACCACTGTGGGAGGCTCCAGGACAGTGAAGAGGTTAAGATCGCAGGAGTCAAAGTCATAAATGCCTAGGTTCAACTTTTAGTGACTTTGGTCAAATGACTTCGCTTCTCTGAATCTCAGTTCTCCAACTATAATAACGGAGATGCAGAGAGTACCTATTCCACTGGGTTGTTGGAAAGATTGAATGAAATGATGAATGTAAGATTCTTAGTGATGTGCCTGGCAAGTAAGTAAATACTTAATAAGTGTTAGCAGAAGGGACAGATCCCTGAACCAGAACCAAGATACACCAGATACTCAGTAAGTATTTGTGCAATGCCGTTTATGAAGCCTGGGGGAAAGTGTCTCTTTCTCTGGACCTCAGTATCCTCATCTGTGGACTGGCAATAAGAAGGTGTGCTGTGGGACTGGCATGAAGATCTAGTGAGATGGTATGGTTGAGAACACTTAGCAAATCATACAGGCTCTCTCATGACACAGCTACTTTTACAGGTATTGTCTGCAGTATCCTCTGTCTCCTTATCTCCTTAGTAACCCCCAGCCCTCAGCTCTCCCTCCCCTAATTCTTTTTGACAACTGTTTATCTACCTTGGTGTTACTGACATTTTGGGCTGGAGATTTCTCTGGTGTGTGGGGCTGTCCTGCACACTGTAGAATGCCAAGCAGCATCCCTGACCTTTACCCATTCGATGCCAGAAGCACCCTCTGCCTCCACCAGTTATGACAACCAAAACTGTCTTCAGACATTGCCAAATACCCCTGGAGGGAGGTCAGAAATGCCCTCTGCTCCGGTTAAAAGCCATTACTTTAGAACAAGCCTAATGCATATAGCAAGGCAAAATTTGGAAGGAGGAAGAGGTGTCTGGAGCCTTCTGTGCTGCAGATACATGGAGAAATGATTACTCCATCTGCAGAGACTTCAGTTTAGCAAAGTGTGGCCTCAGACAAGTGTCTTAACCTCAGACAAGTGTCTTAACCTCTGCAAGCCTCAGTTTCCTCATCTGTACCTTGGGGTAAAAATTCCCACACCCCAGGGGTTGTGGTGAGGACCCAATGGAAGAGGATAACCACAGTGAAGACTGAATAAATCATAGCTATTTTTATTGTGTCTTTTGTTATCGTTATTGAGGTATGATAAAGTTCCCCTCTGCTTCTTGAATTTCAGATTTCATTTCAGCATTCATAGCATAGTTTGCAAACTGAAATGAATAAACTGAATTTGACCTTCAGACATGTTTTATTTGGCCTTCGATGTGATTAAAAAATGTTTCAATTCTTAGCTTACATTTAAATGTTGGGAGATTTTTATCTAGAATTCCAGATTTGGGGCTTTTCCTAGAGAAGTGGGGAATTGGCCAGGGCTGGAGCTGGTATCTGCCACCCCCTTAGATGAGATGTGTGCTCTCCTGTTTCCCCAAAGCCTCGCCAAGCTCATTTCAACTTCACTCTATGGCATTTTCCTTTTGATTCCTGCAGGTATTTGAGTTTGCAATCCCTCAAAATGTTTTTGGAGAATTTTTTTCCAAGGCCCTCAGAGTTGGTGACTGTTATCCAAGTTTTTCTATTTCTTTCTTTAAAGCTGAGCCACTTGTGACGTAAGGGTACGTCATTTTCGATGCTCCACCTAACCTCAATGTTCCTTTGACTTTCTGACTCTTGACAGTGAGCCAAGGCGGGACCATCTCCTGTCAGTCTGGGGTGCTGTGCAGGGGTCCGAGGATCTGCCACCCCCATCCTGTTATCTGTTCCCATTTGCCTGACCCACGTCCTCCCCCAGTCCAATCTTCCCCAGCGAAACCAGAACTGTCAGCTTCTCGACAACCATTTATCAGACACGAGGAAATAACAGCTTTTAACCACGCTTGAAGACTGTGATCAAATTCCGAACCATTTCCAGAAGTGCCCCTTGGGGCCCAGGGGGAGACGTGGTTTCCATGATAACAAACTCTTTGCTGTCTCCCGTCTCCGGCCTTTCGGAAGAGAAGCAGATCTTACCTCCCTACGGTGCTAGAGGAAATTTAACTACAAAAGCTGGCAGAGATGACATATGCAGAAACAACAGCATCACCTTGATGGGGACCTGTAATCAAATGTGCTGTCCATGACGGCAGCTATAATGGAGAGTCTTGAGGCACCCTTCCCTCCAGACACGTCTTCTGGGTTTGCCTGGGCCAACGTCCAAAATGAAGAGATGGGGGAGCTATGACTGGAAGAAAGACTCAAGTTCTTTCCCGACAGGATTATAGCCTCTCCTTCACACGATCCTGGGGCTTATGTACTTTCCTGAGAATTATTAAAAAACTAAGTAGACAAAAGAGAAAACAGAAAATGAAACTAGGAAAGGCTGGGGAGGTAGGGAAGAGGCTTCCTTCATTTAAAAAAGATAACACATGCAAATTACTTAGAGGCTCTGATATCAAGAAAGCACTCCATATTTGTGATATTTATTATCCTCTGATTGGCTGTGCCTCAGAGGCTACAGTGATAACCGTGGCAAACTTCTACTGAGTTCTTAATTTATGTTCATGATCATTTTTAATTCTCATAACAGTCTTACCTGGGCATTGTTATGTCCACCTCAGAGATAAACTGAGGCTCAGACTGGTTAAGCTTGCTGAGGTCACACAGCCTATTAGTAGCAGAATTTGATCCCCAACTCCAGTCTATCTAATTCCAAAGTCCATGATCCTATCTACCACATTACACTGTATGTCCTTATTATAGTCTGAGTAGAATCAGTGTTAAGTCTGTACGGAAGTGTAGAAGAGTCTGTGAACTTCTAAAGTCAATGGATATATCTACCTTATCTGTCATTTTATCTCCCATGCCTAGTGTAGCACCAGAAACATAGTAGGTGATAAATAAATATTCATGGGATTAATGAAAGAGCAATGATTAATTCAAATAGTTGTATTTTTATCGGTGGGCTTTCAGGCAGGGTAAAGAGATGTGTTTGTATTGTAATTGTCTGTTTAACAGTCTTTCTCTGCCTCTTAATTGTGAACACCTGTTTCTGTGATGGTGTCTGAATTCGTTTGTTAGGGCTGCCATAACAGAATATCACAGATTGGATGGCTTAAACAACACAAATCTATTTTCTCACAGTTTTGGAGGCTGGAAGTCTGAGATCAAGGTAACAGCAGTTTCATTTCTTCTGAGACCTTTCTCAAAAGTAAAATACTTACCTTGTAAGATGGTGGTAAGTGCTAAAGAGAGAGAGAGAAAAAGCAGATATCTTTGGTAGAAACATGTTTCAAATTTGAATGTAAGATGATGTTATCCAAGCATGGGTCCCTGTCCAGTGATGAGATCTTGGAGGAAGGCCTCTGACTACGGTGAACCATCACACTCCAGATCTACCCATACATACACCCGCTCATCCACTCATCCGTCTACCTATCATCTATCCATCATCGATCCATCCATCTATCCCCTCATCCACCCATCTATTCACCCATCCAAGTATTTTACTCCTTGGCTGGAGACAGCCATCTTCTCACTGTGTGCTCCCATGGTTGTCTCTCTGCACTTGAATGTATCTGATGTCTCTGTCTGTGTCCTAATCTTCTCTTCTTATAAGGACACCAGTCATTATGAATTAAGGCCCACCCTAATGACCCCAACTTTAACTTAATTTCTCTTTAAAGACCCTGTCTCCAAACATAGTTACATTCTGAGATACTGTGGGTTAGGGCTTTTAAATTGGAGTTAGGGGAATAGAGTATATAATTCAGCCTGTAACAATATCTGTTTTGTTCACTTTCGTAGTCCCAGAACTTCACAGAGGGCCAAGTGCACACAGTTGGATAAGTAGGTTTAATTAATGAATGAAGGAAAGAATAGAAGATGGAAGAATGGATAGGGGGAAGGACAGGTGTCATTTGCACGGATGAATTGATGGGTGGATCCATGATGGATAGATGACAGGTAGGCAGATGGGTGGATGGGTGGGAGTATGTATGGATAAATCTGGAGTGTGATGGTTCACCGTAGTTGAAGGCCTCCCTCCAAGATCTCACCAATGGGCAAGGACCCATGCTTGTATAACACCATCTTACATTCAAATTTGAAATATGTTTCTACCAAAATGGACTAAATCTAAGTATCTAGGTGCAGGACCCTTGATAGTCCTTCCCCAGAATATTCTAAATTACATGGTTCTCTAATCAACTCTGAAAACTGTGTAAAACACTGGGGAACCTGAGGTCATAACTGCTTGAGAATTTAGTCGTCTTCTGTCTTTATTTCTTGCAAACAGCCACCTGGTAACTTTCCCTCTATTTGTCTTAGAAGGATTTGATTTCCTCTCATAGACATGTACAAACTATGTCACATGGGGACCTTTTCTGATTACTAACAGTGGAGTGGGAAAGGGAGTTGAGCCCCCACAGATTTTGAGAAAGTCCACATCGTTTGGTGTTTCTGTTACAAGGTCTCAAGTGTGGGAGCTGTTACCTTATAACAGAAGTGGACAGGAGACCAGGTTCTCAGGGCAAAGGTTGCAGATCCAAGGACAAAGGACCCAGGGACCAGCTGATTTATTTCTTTGTTTTTATTCACACATTCCCTCTCTTCCCCACCCCCTACCCACGGGTTTACAATGTGGATGGTTGTGGTATTACGTTCGGAAGAGGTTAGGGAATCTTTCACTGGGGAAATAGCACCTTTTCTTCTTTGTTATCTTAGACATGTTTGGAAACTGACTAGGAGCTCTTATTTCCCTTCTTTCTCCTCTTCCTCTGTCTCTTCTTTTTCTGTCTCCTCTTCCTTCATCTCCTCCTTCTCCTTCCAACAACTACCATACATTGAGCACTCAGCATAGGCCTGCCTCTATATCAAGAGTTTTACAAGTATTGTTACATTGAATCCTTAGGACAATCCTTTGAAGTACAACTATGACCTTCCCCACTTCTCTTTTGTTGTTGTTGTTGTTGTTTTGTTTTGTTTTTTGAGATTGAGTCTCGCTCTGTTGCCCAGGCTGGAGTGCAGTGACACAAACTTGGCTCACTGCAACCTCCGCCTCCCAGGTTCAAGTGATTCTCCTGCCTCAGCCTTGCAAGTAACTAGGATTACAGGTGTGCACCGCCATGCCCAGCTAATGTTTTGTATTCTTAGTAGAGATAGGGTTTTACCATGTTGGCCAGGCTGGTCTAGAACTCCTGACCTCAAGTGATCCACCCGCCTCAGCCTCCCAAACTGGTGGTATTACAGGCATGAGACACCGCACCTGCCCCCACTTTACTTTTAAGGAGGCTGAGGTTCTGAAAGGTAAAGTCACTTGCTCAAGGTCATACAGATTGTTACAAGGCAGAAATGGGATTTAAACTCAGGTTGTCTAATGCTGAGCAAAGCTTATGCCTATAACTGTGACACAAAGACAAATAAATCCAAATGCCTACATGAGATGCTTAGATGAAAAGCAGTGGTGGGGACTGTGGCCAACTGAAGAATTCCTACCCTGAGTAAAGGAGGCTTCTGCTACCCATCTCCGTCTGAATATTGCCAAGTGTGGGGGGTGGGGAGCAGTCTTCTGATTTTTCAAGATTAGCTGGAAATCCAAATCTTTATGCAAAATCTCTTACATAAAGATTTTTTTCTCTTTTAAATGTCAGCAACTAATTAATTTTTTAATTGTGTAAGTCAAACATGCCTACAGATGGAATTTAGCTTGAAAACTACCAATCTGTGACCGCTGCTTGAAACAACCACTAGAGTGCAGCTCCCATGGGCATGGAGCTACAACCCATGACGTCCATCTATTGGCCCTAGATTCTGAGAGTCAGATTAATCTTTGTCTTCTTGTATGTTATCTGCTGACTCACAAAGAGCTATGGCTTCTGTAAAAGGAGAAGACCCAGATACTCTCAAAATAATATCTTGTAGCGCTGCATTTTCCGGTATAGTAGCCATCAGTGACATGTGGCTATTTATATTTAAATTAATTGAGATTAAATAAAAGATAACATCCCATTTCCTAATCTCACTAGCCACATTTCATGTGGTTTGTGGCTACTATGTCAGGCAGCACAAATCTAACACATTTTCATCGTCACAGAATGCCTTACTGGACAGACAGCCCTATTGAGAATCAAACTCTGGACCCATCCCTTTTCTCTGCCTTTTATCTCCCATAAAACACCTCTGCAGGCTGGGCATTGTGGCTCATGCCTGTAATTCCAGCACTGTAGGAGGCTGAGGCAGGTGGATCACGAGGTCAGGAGTTCAAGACCAGCCTGGCCAATATGGTGAAACCCCATCCCTACTAAAAATACAAAAATTAGCTGGGCGTGGTGGCATGCACCTATAATCCCAGCTACTCAGGAGGCTGAGGCAGCAGAATTTCTCGAACCCCGGAGGCAGAGGTTGCAGTGAGGTGAGATCATGCCAGTGCACTCCAGCCTGGGTGACAGAGTGAGACTCTGCCTCAAAAACAAACAAACAAACAAAACAAACAAACAAAAACACCTCTGCATGCCCTACCCCCCCAGGGAAATATCTGCTAGTGACAAGGTAGCCCACCTGGAAAGAGAAAAGGAAATAATCTCATATATATTAATGGGAGAAAGCTAGTTGATCAGTCCACCTTCCTCTCATAGTAAATATGGACATCATTAGTGTCCTGAAGACTTTTGCCTGTTTCTCATTAGTTCAGAAGAGTAATTCTTGGAAAGCATTTCAGAACAGACAGATAAGCAGCAAGCCCTTGGAAATGATTTTTGAGGGTGCACAGTGCCAGCTTTCTACCCTTGGGAACTCCCACCCTCATGCTCTGTCTACTGCTGCTTCTGCAAGGACATCAGTGTAGTAAGTTAGTCCACATTAGTCCTAGCTCAGTGATGGGAAAGAAGATTGAATGAAAGCTCTCAAATGCATCAAAGAGGAAACAGTTCTTGGTGGGAATGTAGAACAGCTAATAAAAGAAGACAAGCTTGAAATTAATGATGATTCAAAAATGCCAGAGTTACCAAGATTTTTTTAAGTAGTCAATGAGAAAGACAAAGTGCAGAAATTGGAACATTTACCAGACATGAAGAAATTGCAAGAATAGTTACCAGCCAGGAGGTAATTAGAAAGGACTTGGATGAGCTGGGGCATCTGCAAGGTTGGCAGAGGGTAAGGCATGGATATAAAGTGAATCTGCCAAATTGCCCTATGATTCAGGACCTGGGTGGGTGGGGAGCCAGAATATTAGGGGAAAAGAAAGCCAGAGGAAGAGCTATCTTTGCAGAAAGTTTCCTTAGGATAGCCATCTGGAATTGTAACAAGAAGACTTAATGAAGAATTGAAGTGAGCAACATACAGAGAAAAGTAAACCTTTTCAGGGTAGTACAAAACTAATTATAAGAGACACAAAAGACTCAGTCAGATGAAGATCAAAGTGTCACCTTTATTACTGATAATAAAAAGCTCTGCTGGAGGACACAGCTTGCGAATACTCTCCTGAATTGAATTTATCCCTCACTCCAACTTCACCCAAACCAGTAGGACAATGCCTGCTCCTCTAACCTCAGAATGCACATTTTCTGCAGGCAAGTGGATCCCAAGAGAGTGACGACTTAGATGAGTGCTTTCAGTTCCTTCTTCCAGGTGCGCCAATCAAGTGGGGCAAGAGGTCAGGAATGTCACTCTATTGGAGGTCCCTCTATAGAGAAACATGAGGAATGGGGAATAAATGTTCCCCCTCCTGTTCCATCCCCTCCCCCAACAACATCAGACTGTTTCAAGAAAATGGTATGTTGAATATGAGAAAATAGAAATTGTGAAGTCATCAGAATTTGAGGAAAATATATGGGGCTGCCTGGCTGCCTGGAGTAGTCTCTCTCTCTCTCTCTCTCTCTCTCTCTCTCTCTCTCTCTCTCTCTCTCCTTTCTCTCTCTCTCTCCTTTCTCTCTCTGTCTCTCTTGCTGTCTCCCCCTTACTCTTTTAGTTCCTCATTACTAGATTTTTACGTGAGTGGACTTTATACTGAGGTCCTGACTCAATCACCTTCTTACTGCATCTGCTTTTCATGGATTATCACATTGACTCTATGAGTTAGGTGCTATTATCTCTCCATTTTACTGATGGGAAAACTGAGGCTCAGAGATATTAAATGTCTTGTCTAAGGTCACTCAGCTAGTAGGTGGAAGAGCCAGGATTTGAACCTGCTCTTGTGCCCTTGTCCGCTCCACTCCACTGCTGCCTCAGGACAGACAGAGAACCTGACTGGCTCAGCCTCTTTTTTGTTTTTTTGTTTTCGTATCAGACCATGAGAGAAATGTGTGGGTCCATAGGCATTTGGAGACTTGTCCTATTCAGTGGCAACTAGAAGCCCTTCCCTTTCAGCCCTTTGTACCGCATTGTTATTCTTTGAAGGAGGTTGCTGACCTGAACAATGGTTACAGACATAATACAGACATTGGATGTACAATACAGACATAATACAGGTATTGGATGGTTGAGAGGGCAGCTCTAAAGTCAGACATATCAACATTCAAATTCAAGCTTAGCCAGTGACTTGCTATGTGACCTTGAGCAAGTCACTTCTACTCTTTGGGCCTCAATTTCTTTGCCTATAAATGGGCATTTTTCCCACTTATAAGAATTTAGTGAGCTACTGAGTGTTAACACTTAACAGAGCAAACGTGGAATGAATGCATTTTTTTGTTATTGTTGCAGAGGAGTCAGAATAAGGAAGGTTAAACTTTCCGTTGTTTGCCCAATTATGACAAGCCTCTTTGTGCTGCTCTGTTTTCACCTATGGTGTTCCTCTTACCTACACCGTTCTTCCCTACCCCCGCCAGCTCCCCCAGTTTGATGACCTCCCACTTGTCCTTTAAGACCTTGTTTAACACTCACCTTTTTGGAGCCTCCTTAGACTCTCCCAAGCAGAATAAGGTGCTGCTTTTACACATCTCTGCTAGGTCCTTCTTCCTTTTCCTATTAGATATTATGATGAGCTGGTAACTTGCCTCTCCTCCCAACTCCCAACTAGGCTAGAGCTTTTAAAAACTCTACTAGGTCTTTCTTCTTTTTCCTATTAGAGTTTTGTTTTGTTTTGTTTTTGGGTTTTTTGTTTTGTTTTGTTTTGTTTTTTATTTGAGATGGAGTTTTATTCTGTTGCCCAGGATGGAGGGCAGTGGCACGATCTTGGCTCACTGCAACCTCTGCCTCCTAGGTTGGAGCAATTCTCCTGCCTCAGTCTCCCGAGTAGCTAGGATTACAGGCATGCACCACCACACCTGGCTAATTTTTGTATTTTTAGTAGAGACAGGGTTTCACCATGTTGGCCAGGCTGATCTTAAACTCCTGACTTCAGGTGATCCACCCACCTCGGCCTCCCAGAGTGTTGGGATTACAGGTGTGAACCACTGTGCCCGGCCTAGAGTTCTTAAAATATGATTTTACAATAATATCACAACTTGTCTCTTTCCCCAATTTCCAACTAGGCTAGTTAGAGCTTTTCAAAACTAAAGAACCATGCCTGGTTCACCCAAGTGTTCCCTCATTTCACTTGGACAACATGTTAAATGCTCAATAAATGTGTGAGTAAATGGATACTTAATGTATTAGTTATCTATTTCTGGTTAACAAATCATCCTCTAAGACAACATACTTATGATCTCACATTCTGTGGGTTGAAAATCTGGGTATGGTTTAGCTGAGTCCTTTGGTTCTGGGTCTCTCACAAGACTCAACTGGGAAAGATCACTTCACAGACTCTCTCATGTGGTTGCTGGCAGGCCACAGTGCCTAGCAGAGTTGCTGGACTGAGACCTCAATTCTCAGTTGAATTGTTGGCTAGAAGCCTTCCTTGATTCTTTGTGATATGGGTCTCTCCATAGAGCATTTTACAATGTGGAAGCTGCCTTCAACAGACTGAGCAAGAGAAAGGACAAGAAAGAGTGGCTGCCAAGACAGTGCTAAACAAAAGAGTCATGTTTCTTCTAACCTCATCTTGGAAGTCACATGCACATCACCTTTGTCGTACCCTGTTCATTAGAAGCAAGTCACTAGGTTCACCCTGCATCATTGGGAAAGGATTGCACAAGGTTGCAAATATCAGGAGGCAGGGATCACTGGGAGCCACATTGGCAGCTGCCTGCCATGCTTAGCAAGGCAGAGGGTAACTGAAAGGAGAAAGAAGAAGGAAAGGAAATACCAAACGGAGAGGATGAGGAGGGGACAAGGAGGAAGAAATAGTGTTATCCACACAATGGGTGGGCTCTAGCACTTGTTGGGTGACGGCCCAATGACCACAATCAAAGAAGATTTAGCAAGGGGATTTTATTACTTGCAGTAAATAAGGAAAACAGGGTATCATAGCTCCCAAAGCAGTGCCTTCCTGAGGTGAGGTCTGTCCGGTTTTATAAGGATAGGGTAATGAGACGTGATCTGATTGGATCTTGCAATGAGGTGATGCCAAGAGGAATGATCTGACTGGCTTCCACTGTGGGGTGATTCCAGAGCTCGATCTGATTGGATCTTGGATTCTGCCATGTGGTGTCCGTGTCTTAATTCAGTTCCTGCTCCTTGGTCTGAGCACTTAGGTTCCCCTTGTGGTTGCATACTTGGTTTATCTGGGCATGCTAAGGTTATGTGACCTTCAACCTGGGAGTCCACGGCAACTAAAAAAAAAAATGACTCTACAACTTTGTTACATAAAAGTTGACTCAGATTGGTCTAGTGCAGTTACAGTAAGAAGAAAGAAGAGAAAGGAAGTGGCAAGAAGGAGATCAGTCATAAAATAGTAGGCATTTACTGTGTTTCCAGTAAGGTGATTTGAGACACAGCGCCATGACGTGGCCCCACCCCATGGGTGTCTGTCAGGATGAGAAGCCAGAAAATACACATGAGGGATGATTATTGGCAACTTAGGGTCATGGGTGGGGGACACTACATGGTTCAACAAACCCCAAGTGTTATGAGATTAAGATTAGGGTGAACTAATTGTGCCTGGTACACTGAGAAAGCTGGAACTTGAACTGGGGCTTGTAACGTGAGTATATTTGGGACAGAAAAACAGAGTGAGGAACAATGTGGGAGACTGTTTAGAGGTGAAAGACTTCTTAAAGAAAGGGGACTCCAAAATACCTGCCATGGAGGATTCTAGGAGGGCATCACTGGGAGATGAGATTGCAGAAGCAGATGGAGACCAGGCTTTCAAGGGTCTTGAGAGTCTGTGAGATAATTTTGAACTCATTTGGTGGACAGCTAGGAGACTTTAAAGGTGGTTGAGCGGAAGCAGCGTGAAGCCGGGTTAAGCGTAGAAATTTGGAATCAGGAACACTGGCTTTCCAATCCTTCTGCCACTTACCAGGTGTGAGAAGCTCTTTGGGCAATTAAAGTTCTCCAAGCCTCAGTGTCTTCATCTGCAACATACTAATGTTCCCTTCATGGGTTTTTCTGAGGATTTAATAAATATATAACGTATGTAAAGTGCTTAGCGTAGCGCCTGTCACGCAATGAGCTCTCAATGACAATAATAAAGTTATTATTATTACCATTATTATTATTTCTGAGTTGGGGATGGGACACTTGGAGAGAGATGGAGAATTTTTTAAATGTCAAAGTCTTCCTCTTGGTGGCAGAACCTTCATCTGGCCCCTTCCCTTGTCTCTTCTTGGTTGTGGACCATGACAGATGAGCAATAGGGACTTAAAAGTGACAGATGTGTCCGTCTAGGATAGGACAAAGAGGGGAGGGCCAGAGGGAGGTAGGGTTGAGGAATGACCTCACAATGCCCGGAATCATGGTCAATGGAGCTGCAGAGGTTGAAGGAACTGTCTTTACAGAAATGTAATTCTGAGGCCAAGCCAAGGGCAGAGTTCCCAGAATTTGCTTGGGGCACTGGCCCCACAGTTCTCATTTAGAGGGAGTGGCCTGATGTGGATTCTAAAGACAGGAGGGTCCTTGGAGGTCAACAGGACAGACATCCCTCCTTGTACTGTATTGTTATTCTTTGAAGGAGGTTGCTGACCTGAGCAACTGGATTAGGGACAGTTGGGAGGGCCTCGGACTCAAGTAAATTAAGTTCCTGAGTTCTGTGATGGTGGGGTTCAGTCCTAGGTGAGTTGGGAAGTAGAAAAAGTTTGTTTTCTTTTTTAAATTCCTCATTTTGCACCCCCAAACTCCTTTTTACTCAGATAAAATATCTTTCCAGCTATGTCTCTTACTGTAATTCTTTCCTGTCTTCTTCTTCCAGTGAAAATTTACCAACCCTGGATTACATTCCCTGCAATTCTGCTTTTTACTCATTTCATACAGCAGTGGCTCTCAGACTTGTGAATTTCAAGTACTAGTGCATTTTTTCGTGTTGAAACTTCCACGTTGAAATATACAGAGACAGTGTATAGGGACAGATACAGAGATATGGATGTAGCTCATTGTAGAGATTGCCAACTCTTTATTCTTTCAAATACCTTTAAAAATTGTTCCATAAATGATGTGGTTTTTAAAAAAAACTCTAAACAAATAAGAATAGTCTCAAATAAAAGGCAATCCTTTAAATATAATAATTTTAGCTTTGTAAGAAACTCCCTTACGTTGACTTTATTTTTTTGCACCACGGACTATCATTTAGAAACTGCCATCATAGATAATTTATGCCAAGGTGTTAATGGCTTGATAACACGTTCATTTAGGAAATATCCAGCTCCTCCTATGTGTCAAGCCCTGTGTTAAATGCTGGACCTGTGGAGATGGAAAAAACTGGGTATCTGGATGTCAAAAAATTACAGTCTGGTTGGGAAAACATTTATAAACAGTGATGCTGATACTAATGCGCTACCTCAGAGTGATGTGAGCTTTTCTAGCAGTTTAGACAAAATTCTTTAAGTTTTCAGGAGGGAAAGATGCAGAAAGCCTCATGAGTAAGTAGGAGTCGAGGGAGGGCATTGCAGGCAGAAGGAACTGCCTGCTGGAGGGTGTATATTAAGAGCTGTCATTTATCCAGGAGCTACAATGTGCTGGATGCTTTAATGTCACCTCATTTCAACTCAGCAACAACTGTATAAGTTGGATATTAAGACTCTCATTTTATCATAAAGAAGGTTTAGGAGGGGGAAGTCACTTGCTGAAGATCATATAGTAAGAGACAGGCATGGGGTTTGAATCTAGCCCTTTCTGATGTTAAAACCTACGTATCAAACCACCCCAGTGATGTCCTCCAAAAGCTTTAAATGGCTCTCTGATCTCATCCATACCCACCCGCACTGCTGCACCCCCCATACTGCTTATAAGAAAATGAAACAGGAAATGAAAGATGGAGTTAAATTGTTAGTAGGTAAGGTTGCCAAGCAAAATATAAGATGCTTATTTAAATTTGAATTTCAGACAAAGAGTACTTTTTTTTTTTTTTTTTTTTTTTGAGACAGAGTCTCACTCTGTTGCCCAGGCTGGAGGGCAGTAGCATGATCTCAGCTCACCGCAAGTTCCACCTCCCTGGTGCAAGTGATTCTCCTGCCTCAGCCTCTCGAGCAGCTGGGATTACAAGCGTGCACCACCATGCCCAGCTAATTTTTGTATTTTTAGTAGAGACAAGGTTTCACCATGTTGGCCAGGCTGGTCTGGAATTCCTAACCTCAAATGATCCTCCCACCTAGGCCTCCCAAAGTGCTGGGATTACAGGCGTGAGCCACCGTGCCCAGCTGAGTACTTTTTGTTTTTTTAGTATAAGGATGTTCCAAATGTTACATGGGATATACTAACACTTTTAAAAATAATCCTAGTTCACCTGAAATCTAAATTTAACTGGGTGTCCTATATTTTTATTTGCTACATCTGTCCACCTTTTCAACAGGACACCTTTCCCTTTACATTCCAACCAGAACTTTCAAAACCTAAGAGTAATTTACATAAAAAGTTTCTGCCTCTCATGAAAACTCAAGTTCTCACATTGCCAAGCTGAAGTTGAATTTCAGTGAAGCAAGATGGATTTAGGTTAGACCCCTCCTCCAGACTCTCAAAAGTCTTTCTGAGCAGTGTATTTGTTTTGTTCAAGAATATGACTTGCTGTATGGAGAATGTCATGGAACAGACTGGTTTCTAATGTCACAATATCCGTGGAAGAAAAAGGTGGGAAAGCACATGAGTTTTCAACCTTCCCGACTTGAGAATTTCACAGTCCTATGGGGACTTCTCAGGGTCTGCCATCACCATCCCATTTTCTCTCCTAGTCTAAGAAGCTGAAGTCCAGCATTGCCTCCCAGCTTGAGAATTGCTTTGTAGGCACTGGCACACCTAACCCATGGAGAGCTGGGAGGGAGTGCACTTTTAGAGCACTTAACAGTGACAAGAGCTTCCCTTTATTCTCTTCTCCCTGCTATTTGACAAACAAAAGAGTTGTTTAATCACAGAAAGCAGACCGAAGTGGAGTTTTTTTTTTTTATCTTGAGCCATTCACTAACGGGATCAAATTTGTGTTGCCTTTGAAGAAATGAAAGAGTGGCTTCTTTTCCTTTTTCTTTCCTGTTCCATCAGCTTTGAAAAAGAAAAAAAGCCAGTAATTATTTGAAGAAAAAATGCTTACGGACATAGAAAGTTCCCTATTGGTTAAAGATGCATAATCAAACCTTTGAGCTAATGCTATGTAAGAAGCTGTTCAATATATTTTTTTCTTTTTTGTTCTACTGTGTTTTTGCAAGCCCTCTGATGAAGGGCTTCACATTTTTTGCCATCTGTCTTACTGGGACTGCCTAGAATAGGGGGGTGGTTCAACAGCTAGGTTAATCTAAAGGTTTCTTGGAAGTGTAGGCTAGTGTACAGGGAGAAGGAAATATAGAGGCAGAAACTTTGCATATGTTATCTCATGTAACCCTCACAACAATACTAACAGATAAATATTGTTCTCAGCACTTTATAGATAAGGAGACTGAGGCTCATGAAAGTTCAGGCTAGACGAGGTAACGTGAAGATTTTGGGGAGTCTTGGCCCTCAGGTGAGAGTCAGAACAAGGAGGCTGATTCTGCTAATTTGACATCCACTGAAATATTTCGTTGACTCACCCTAGTTGCACTCTTTGCCTTCAGAATTACTCATCCTTACTCTAACAATATTAAACCCCAAGCTGCTATTGTAATGTGGGTAGTTTTTTTTCTCTTCTCTTCACATGGGATGATGTAGAACAAATGAAAGTCTTCCCACCTTCCTGACAGCTCAGAAAGAATAAGCAAAGTAGAGCAGCAACATGCTCGTTGAAAAATAGATACCAGCTTCTCTAAGAAAAAAAAAAGGAGTGAATCACGTACTGGTGCTGGTCAATGCTGGGGTTCACTGACCACTTTGGAAAAGTCCCACTGTTCTAGCACATGGACTGCACCTGCTCACTAAGTGACTAAAAACATCCATATAAAGCCACCAAGGCAGGTTTCGGAAACCTGCCCAGTACAGTCAATTCCCTTCTGCAATTCTTTTCCACCGTACTATGGGCAATGACCTACTGGTCTACAAGGGTAGACCAGTATCCTCAAATACAAAAAGACGAGTTGGATCAGGAGTAGGATTAAGGTTGAGGTGGGGACAATTCAGGTGGTAGTGATCAGCTGTGTGAATCCACTCTTTTATTCAAATATTCCTGTAATCACTCAGTAATATTTATTGAGGCCTCACCATGTGCCTGAACCTGTTTAGTGAGTTGAGATTATAGTTATGAACAAGACAGATATTATCTGCCCACAAGGAGTGTTTACTAGTAGATAAGGGGAGTGCAGATAGCTTTGAGTGATGAATTACATTATGTATTATATAATTATAACATGTGACAGTTGTTTCAAAGAAGCTCTGGGTATGTGTAATGGGAGGGGGGCTGATGTCACGGGGGAAGTCAAGCTAGTCTTTTTCTAAGGGGGCAGATTTTGAATTGAGATCTGAAGGATGAGTAAGAATTAGCTAGGTGAGATGTGGGTGGCAGTGGGGGTGAGAATGAGTGTCCCAGGCAGAGACAACTGCTGTGCAAAGATTCAAGGGGGAAGAAAACAAAAGCGTGGTGAGCTCTTCTTCTATCACTGCACCTTCTACCCCAGTGTTGTGATATTCTGTTGCCTGCACAGAATGAGCCTAACCAATGGAGACTCCCAGGGATTCTTACCTATTTGGGGATCTAAAGTCCCTTGGAGAGTCTGATGAAAACGCAATAGTTTTATTCCAGGATAATGCACATAGACATATAAGAACAACCTTTTCAGGGAATTTATTGACCCCCATAGACCTCTGGCTTCAAAACGAAGTACAGGTGCATTAGTGGGACATTCAAGCCCCTTGTACTTCTCCAGACTCTTCTCTGGCTGCATCCCCATTTCCAACACCCAGGAACTGAGCCACTTCTGGGAAGAGGCTCTGTTCTCTCTGCCTCTTGTGTTAGCCACCTATTCTCTGTCCTCTGCCTGAGACCCGCTCTGCTTCCACGCAACACTTCTGGGGCTCATGCTTATCTTTAAAGGCTCAGCTCAGCCATCGCTTCCTCCAAGAATTATTTCATAACTCCCTCAGGCTGGGCCAAGGATCCCCCTCAAAGGCTTCCGCTACTAAAGTGATCCCTCTGAATTCTGCGTTTCACCTGTTTTATGGTTTGTCCCCCTCCTACTGGACTGTGAGCTCCTTGAGGGCAGGAGCTGTGGTTATAGCTAGACCCTCAGTGCCTAATATAACACCGTGCTCTAGGAGATGCTCAGTAAATATTTCCCGAACAAGCGAATGGAGTGTGCTAATTCTTGTCCCCAGACATTCACTTCCTAGCCCCGAAGCTTGGATTCCTACGTGACCCAAACCCCCCTGCAATGTGAGAATTCAGCCTCCAGCTAACTCCCCGGCAAGGGTCTCTAGTTCACGATGATCGTTATTCTTTGGCCTTCTATTCCCATCTGTCTGAGCAACAGGAGCTACTGCGAAGTTATTCACATCAACTAAAGCCCACGCTACAGCAACAGGCCCTTTGCCTCTTGTAAGAAACTTTGTAGGTTTACTTCTGTTATTGCATCACTCCCCTTATTCCAGCACCCTGTGGACATCTTAAACATTAACATCTAAGGACATTATTACTTCTTACTGACATCTACTACACACTTAATCCGGATCCGACCTGTCCTGGGGTAGTCTTTTTTAAAAACTTTGCTCCTCAAAGTGTGGTTTGGGCACCAGCACTCCCTGGGAGCTGACTAGAAATATGGAATCTCTGGCCCTACCTCCGGCCTGCTGAATCAGAATTTACATTTTAATAAGATTCCCAGGTGATTCTTGGAAAGCACTAGAACACACTGTTTCTTAAATTTGATGCACCTTGGAATCATCTAGGGAGCTTAAAAAAAGAGGGGGACAGGCACAATCTCGGATCAAGTCAATCAGACTCTTTGGATGTGGAGTTCATGCATCAGTAACTTTAAAACTGTCTAGGTGATCTAATGCGCCACCAGGGTCCAGAAGCATTGGGATGAGATGATCTATCAGCATCAGCAGCATCAGCACCATTATCATATCAATCCCTATGAGATAGGTACTATTATTGCCCCATTTGACAGATGTGTAGACTGAGGCTCAGAGAGGGGTTATCTGTTACTGTAAGTGACAAAGTTGATAAGTGGAAGAGTCAGGAATTTGTACCCAGGTTTGCAGCCTCCATCCCAAATCCACACTCTTCACAAACAAGGTTTTCTACCTCCTGCTGTACTAAGGCTCGAGCTTATATCATGGGTGGGCATCTTATTCCTCCAAATTTTGCTTTTCGGTTATTTAGCAAGCTTTCTTTCATAGGACTAGCCCAGAGTTCTGAAGTCAGAACATCCTCATCAATTTTCATTGCTTCCTAACTTCTCCCAAGATGTAGGTGCCTTCCCTCAAGCACTTGAGCAAAAGTGTTCTAATTTTATTCCTATCCATTTCTGGACTTATTTCTTCCACACTATTCTGCCCACCCAGTCTCTTAGGTTGACAGTTGTAGAGACATGAACATTTTTGTGCTTGGCCCAGTATTGGAAAAGCTGACTGCAGAAAATGAGACTCTCCTCCCCAGGGGATACCCAGCGCTCGACACTGGCCTTGATCATGGCTCTCTGGTTTCTCCCCTCTATCTGTTATTATCCACTGGGATTCACAGAAAGTCCAGGAGTCCAGTTACAACTCTACTGCCTCCCCATTTCTGTGTGACCTCAGAAAGATCCTGCACCCACTCCAGGCTTCAATTTCTTGACAGTTGAAAAGAGGGTTCGGTTCTTCAAAATGTTAACCATAGAATTACCCCATGATCCAGCAATCTCACTCCTAAAAGAATTGGAAGCAGGGACTCAAACAGATATTTGTACACCAATGTTCAGAATAGCATTATTTACAATAGCCAAAAGGTGGAAGCAACTCGAGTGTTCATCAACAAAAATATACATAGGCAGAATGTGGTATATCTATATGATGGAATATTATTTATCCACAGAAAGGAATTAAGTGCTGAGACATACTACGGTGTGGATGAATCTCAAAAACATTAATTTTGGTGAAGTAAGCCAGACACAAAAGGACAAATATTGTATGACTCCAGTTACATGAAGCACCTAGAATTTAAAAAAAAAATTATAGAAAGGGAACATAGAATACAGGTTACCAAGATCTGGGGCAGTGGGTGGTTGGAAGAGAGGGGAGTTATTACATAATGATAGCTTGTTTTGGATAATGAAAAAGTTCTGGAAATGGAACTGGTGATGATTGCACAATGTTGTGAACATACTTAATGCCCTTGAGTTATACACTTAAAAATAACTAAAGTGGCAAATTTCATGTCACATGTATTTTACCACAACAAAAAAATGCAAGTATAAAGATTGAATAGGTGAGTCTATAAGGTTAGTGATCCTGTAAAGTTAACTTCAACTTTCTAGGCCTAGGTAAGAAGCCACTGATTTTGCTATTCATTTCTATTTTTATTTTATTTTAATTTATTAATTATTTTTGAGATTTGTTCTCACTCTGTCACACAAGCTGGAGTGCAGTGGCATGAACACAACTCACTGTAGCCTCTACCTCCTGGGCTCAAGCAATCGTCCCGCCTCAGCCTCCTGTGTATCTGGGACCACAGGCACGTGCCACCATGCTGGACTAAATTTTTTATTTTTTGTAGAGATGGGGTTTCATTTTGTTACCCAGACTGGTCTCAAATTCCTGGGCTCAAGCAATCCTCCAGCCTCAGCCTCCCAAATTGCTGGGATTACAGGCATGAGCCATCATGCCCAGCTTTATTTTAAATATACTTACTTAGTCCTCACCCAGTCTCCTTCTGGGGCTGGCTGTATCACATCCACGGCAGTGTTCCAAATGCTTACCTCTGTTCTAATGCGGGTCTTTCTCACCAATCTGTGGCAACAGGAGAAAAACACAGTATGGGCAATGCTGGGAGCTTGTCAGCAAGTGAGATTTAGTCCATTTAGGAGCAAAGTCTTTAATTCTGAGATAATGTTTTTCACTTCCCTACATTTTGGGTTTAAAATGTATTTCATTTTGTGAAATGATCATGATAATTTATGATAGTGATTCTTTTAAAAAATTGTCTATGCTTGACAGAAAAAGTGACAGCCTCTATTTATTTCATTTATTTACATTTAAAAAGTTATGCTTGTTTGTGTAAACCCAATATCCAGGGACATTTGTTCTAACTTGGAAGGAGTCAATATCCTGAGAAGGATGGATGGACCGAGGGACAGAAAGCTCAATGATACTTTGAGCAATGGCCAAGGAGAAAGAGCTCATTAATGGACTACAAGTTTATGAGGCTCCCCTCAAGTCATACCTGCCTTCTTGCTCCCCCACCAACCTTCTTCATCATTCTCCTTCCGTGGTTTGTCTTTACACACTTAATCTACTTGAGCTCCCTGCCTTCTTCTTGCTGGTTTTGACCTCTGAGCTATTTTGAGTCTACTTTCTGAATTACTTCCTTTCTTCTCCTTTTTACTTCACCTTATTGTCCTGAAAAAAAAATTCAATGCCTGCCTCTTTCTGGAAGGCATCCCAGGTAACGCACCTGGTCTAGAGCTCCTCTCCTCTGAGCCCCCTCAGAGTCATCTATTTTGATGACCATTGTGGGAATTCCATGGTGAGAATTGCCATGGGCTTTGTGCTTCCTTTATTCACTAAGTTTGCTGATTGAAAGCACCTACTATGTGCACAGTACTGCATTGGGGGAGTGGTGATACACTAGGGTGAGCAAGGCAGACTGTTTTCCTCCTTTATCAAGTTACATTTTAGTAGAGGGAGACAGACAACAAACACATACTAAACAAGATGATTGCAGGTGCGGATAAGAGTTATAAGAATAAACCAAGCTGATGGGAGAGGGAAGCAGAAGGACCACTTATTGTGGGATGATCAGAGGAAGTACCATTTGAACTGAGATCTCAATAAAGAGGAGTTCATATTTTAAAAATCTGGAGGTAGAATGTTTCAGGCAAATGCAACAGCAAACACAAAGGCTTAGAAGTAGTAACAAGCTCAGCAATTTTGAGGAACACTTATGAAGCGAAAATCCAAGTGTCATGTCACTGCTCTTATTAAAGTTCCTCCAAAGCACATTACCCTAAAGATAAAACTTCAGTCACATCAGGCTTCTCATGATCTGGTTTCTCCTCTTCTCTCCAACCACACTTCTGACCACTCAACCATGAAATTCTGTACTGAGTGTTTTTCAAGCTTAAACTTGAATTAGAGCCACCTGGAGAGCCTGTCAATACACAGATTGCTGGGTTCCATCTTCTACAGTTTCTTTTGCTGCATAGAAGCTCTTAAGTCAATAAGGCTATGGTAGCGCCTCGGAATTTGCATTTTTATCAAGTTCCCAGGAGACGCTGATGCTGTCAGCCCCGACTCCACTTCAAGAAACACAGCATTACTGTAAGCAAAGTGAGTTCTGTCTTACCTCTGGGTCTTTGTACATGGAGAGCTCTCTCCCTGAGGTGCCTCCACCCTTTCCCTGCCTCATACTTTGGGTCTTAATTTTCCCTGATTACACCAACACAGAGAAGAATTCTTTTTTCATGCATCTCCTCAGCCTTCTAAGTTTAGCCCTTAATATCACAGATTACTCCACCCACACCCTGGATTAGAGGCAGAGATATTTTCCTACTGCTTTGTTGAAACCTCAACACTTGGTATAATGCCTGGCACTTAGTCTGTGCCCAATAAATTTTGTTAATATGTTACAATAATTAGAAAGGGCGTGTGACTTGAGTTACTTTTTTAGCAGTCAGCCACACTCTCTCCGTGGTTTGGGGCCAGAGCCATGTTAAGTGGTCCACTTAATGTTAACTCTGGCTTCATTCAACTCATGTGGAAACCCACTGATCTATCTTTCCAGATCAATGCCATCTTCCTTTCTTATTTATACGTTTCTGCAAGCAGGGAGTCTAGCCATCGTTTCTGAATTTCCCAACCTCCTCATCTCCCAGGAGACCCCATCCAGCCCCAGAATCACCTGGTCTTGCTGCCCTCTGGTCACTGTCACATTTTTCATGTTTCTCAGACATAGGTTTTTTGTTTGTTTGTTTGTTTGTTTGTTTTAAGATTTCTTTTTTTTTTTTAAATTATACTTTAAGTTCTGGGATACACCTGCAATACATGCAGATTTGTTACATAGGCATACATGTAGCCATGGTGGTTTGCTGCACTCATCAACCCGTCATCTACATTAGGTATTTCTCCTAATGCTATCCCTCCCCTAGCCCCCTACCCGCCAATAGGCCCCAGTGTGTGATGTTCCCCTCCCTGTGTCCATGTGTGTTCTCAGTGTTCAACTCCCACTATGAGTGAGAACATGCAGTGTTTGGTTTTCTGTTCCTGTGTTAGTTTGCTGAGAATGATGGTTTCCAGCTTCATCCATGTCCCTGCAAAGGACATGAACTCTTCCTTTTTTATGGCTGCATAATATTCCATGGTGCATATGTGTCACATTTTCTTTATCCAATCTATCATTGATGGACATTTGGGTTTGTTCCAAGTCTTCACTATTGTGAATAGTGCTGCAATAAACATACATGTGCATGTGTCTTTATAGTAGTGTGATTTATAATCCTTTGGGTATATACCCAGTAATGGGATTGCTGGGTCAAGTGGTATTTCTGGTTCTAGATCCTTGAGGAATCGCCACACTGTCTTCCATAGTGGTTGAACTAATTTACATTGCCACCAACACTGTAAAAGTGTTCCTATTTTGCCACATCCTCTCCAGCATCTGCTGTTTCCTGACTTTTTAATGATCGCTGTTCTAACTGGCGTGAGATGGTATCTCATTGTAGTTTTGATTTGCATTTCTCTAATGACCAATGATGATGAGCATTTTTTCCTATGCTTTTTGCCGCATAAATGTCTTTTTCTGAGAAATATCTGTTTCTATCCATTGCCCACTTTTTGATGGGGTTGTTTTTTTCTTGTACATTTGTTTAAGTTCCTTGTAGATTCTGGATATTAGCCCTTTGTCAGATAGATGGATTGCAAAAGTTTTCTCCCATTCTGTAGGTTGCCTGTTCACTCTGATGAGAGTTTCTTTTGATGTGCAGAAGCTCTTTAGTTTAATTAGATCCCATTTGTCAATTTTGGTTTATGTTGCCATTGCTTTTGGTGTTTTAGTCATGAAGTCTTTGCCCATGCCTATGTCCTGAAAAGTATTGCGTAGGTTTTCTTCTAAGGTTTTTATGGTTTTAGGTCTTATGTTTAAGTCTTTAATCCATCTTGAGTTAATTTTTGTATAAGGTGTAAGGAAAGGGTCCAATTTCAGTTTTCTGCATATGGCTAGCCAGTTTTCCCACCATCATTTATTAAACAGGGAATCCTTTCCCCATTTCTTGTTTTTGTCAGGTTTGTCAAAGATCAGATGGTTGTAGATGTGTGGTCTTATTTCTGAGGCCTCTGTTCTGTTCCATTGGTCTATATATCTGTTTTGGTATCAGTACCATGCTGTTTTGGTTACTGTAGCCTTGTAGTATAGTTTGAAGTCAGGTAGCATGATGCCTCCAGCTTTATTCTTTTTGCTTAGGATTGTCTTGGCTATATGGGCTCTTTTTTTGGTTCCATATGAAATTTAAAGTAGTTTTTTCTAATTCTGTGAAGGAAGTCAATGGCAGCTTGATGGGGATAGCATGGAATCTATAAATTACTTTGGGCAGTATGGCCATTTTTATGATATTGGTTCTTCCTATCCATGAGCATGGAATGTTTTTCCATTTGTTTGTGTCCTCTCTTATTTCCTTGAGCAGTGGTTTGTAGTTCTCCTTGAAGAGGTCCTTGTAAGTTTTATTCCTAGGTATTTTATTCTCTTTGTAGCAATTGTGAATGAGTGTTCACTCATGATTTGGCTCTGTTTATCTATTACTGGTGTGTAGGAATGCTTGTGAGTTTTGCATATTGATTTTGTATCCTGAGACTTTGCTGAAGTTGCTCATCAGCTTAAGGAGTTTTGGGGCTGAGACGATGGGATTTTCTAAATATATAATCATGTCATCTGCAGACAGAGACAATTTGACTTCCTCTCTTCTTATTTGAATGCCCTTTATTTCTTTCTCTTGCCTGATTGCTCTGGCCAGAACTTCAAATACTATGTTGAATAGGAGTGGTGAGAGAGGGCATCCTTGTCCTGTGCCAGTTTTCAAGGGAAATGCTTTCAGCTTTTCCCCATTCGGTAGGATATTAACTATGGGTCTGTCATAAATAGCTCCTATTATTTTGAGATACATCCCGTCAATACCTAGTTTATTGAGAGTTTTTATCATGAAGGGGTGTTGAATTTTATTGAAGGACTTTTCTGAATCTGTTGAGATAATCACGTGGTTTTTGTTATTGGTTCTGTTTATATGATGGATTATGTTTATTGATTTGCATATGTTGAACCAGCCTTGCATCCCAGGGATGAAGCTGACTTGATCGTGGTGGTTAAGCTTTTTGATGTGCTGCTGGATTCAGTTTGCCAGCATTTTATTAAGGATTTTTGCTTTGATGTTCATCAGGGATATTGGCCTGAAATTTTCTTTTTTTTTTTGTTGTGTTTCTGCCAGGTTTTGGTATCAAGATGATGCTGGCCTCATTAAATGAGTTAGGGAGGAGTCTCTCTTTTTATGTTGTTTGGAATAGTTTCAAAAGGAATGGTACCAACTCCTCTTTGTACCTCTGGTAAAATTCAGCTGTGAATCTGTCTGGTCCTGAGCTTGTTTTGGTTGGTAGGCTATTAATTACTGCCTAAATTTCAGAACTTGTTATTGGTCTATTCAGGGATTCGACTTCTTCCTGGTTTAGGCTTGGGAGGGTGTATGTGTCCAGGAATTTATCCATTTCTTGTAGATTTTCTAGTTTATTTGTGTGGAGGTGTTTATAGTATTATCTGATGGCAGTTTGTATCTCTGTGGGATCAGTGGTGATGTTCCCTTTATTATTTTTTATTGTGTCTATTGGATTCTTCTCTCTTTTCTTCTTTATTAGTCTGGCTAGCAGTCTATTTTCTTAATATTTTCAAAACACCAGCTCCTGTATTCGATTTTTTGAAGGGTTTTTCACATCTCTGTCCCCTTCAGCCCTGCTCTAATCTTAATTATTTCTTGTCTTCTGCTAGCTTTTGAATTTGTTTGCTCTTGCTTCTCTAGTTCTTCTAATTGTGATGTTAGAGTGGTAATTTTAGGCCTTTCCTGCTTTCTCCTGTGGGCATTTAGAGCTATAAATTTCCCTCTTAACACTGCTTTAGCTGTGTCCCAGAGATTCTGGTATGTCATGTTGGACGTATGTCCTTAAGACACCACAGGTGCCTTCTACTCAGCATGACAAAAAGCAAGTGAGGTGGTTAGGAGCTGGACACTTAGCTAGAGAGCTCGGTTCAGTCACCCTGGATGGTGAATATAGAACTACTCCCATTTAACTTGGGAAATAGCTTCTCCTATGATCTCACTCCAGTGCCCACGCCCTCTTCACTGACCTGGCCACTGCAACCATTTCCCTGGCACGCAGCTGTCCTATAACCAATATCCATCTGATAGGTCAGAGCCATGCCATATGAGTTCGTTTGTTTGTTTTGTTTTGTTTTGTTGAGACAGAGTCTCATTCTGTCACCCAGGCTGGAGTGTAGTGGCATGATCTCGGCTCACTGCAACCTCCACCTCCCAGGTTTAAGCAATTCTTCTGCCTCAGCCTCCCGAGTAGCTGGGATTATAGGCACACACCACTGTGCCCAGCTAATTTTTGTATTTTTAGTAGAGACAGGGTTTCATCATGTTGGCCAGGCTGGTCTTGAACTCCTGACCTCAAGTGAATCGCCCGCCTCTGCCTCCCAATGTGCTGGGATTACAGGCGTGAGCCACTGTTCCCGGCCCATATGAGTTGTTAAGTGCTTTGAATATTACTCTTGGGTAAGAGCATGGGCTTTGGGCTCAGAAAGACCAAGATTTAAATTCCAGCTTTTCCATCTACCACCACTGCGTGACCTTAGACAAGGCATTTTATCTCGCTGAGTCTCAGCTTCATCATACACAAAGGATGGATTCCAATAACAGCTCCCTCATTGTGTTGGTATAAGAAGGGAATGAGATGACATTTGTACTTAGTTCCAATGCAAGGCACATAGGAATGCTAATTTCTGCTGTTATTAAAATTATTGTTATGGGTATTCTCAGGAAAGAAAAATACAAAGAAGTTACAGAATGTCATTCCTAAGAGGATCCTCAAGCCCAAGAGTTGCAATGGTCAAGAGGGGAAATGTACATGCATGAAAAAGCCTGGATGAAATGCAATTAGGAGTGGGGGTCTGTGGCAAAAGGAGAATGTTTTCTTCACCTATAGTCATTCACATTCTCTATTCTTAAATACATTGTGGCCATCAAACAAAAAACACATCTGTAAGCCAGATTCATACTCTGGGCTGCCAGTCTGAGACCTCTGAGAGCCTAACCCTGTAATTTTACAGATGGCAAAACTGAGACTGGGACTTAGGAGTAAGCGTTGCCTAAGTTCAATGAGGACCAGAATGCTGGCCCTTCAAGCCTTCAATGCATTGCCCAACCTCATCTAAAGTCCTCCTTGAAGGAGATCAGACTGGGAGTTATGGCTTGTTGCTCATATTCCTGAATTATAGATCTAGGGAATCCTTCATAAAGTCTAATTGAAAGAGATTTTTAAAAAACAGCATTTATCACCTTTCTAAAGACAAAATTCTATGGCACATTTATTATAATCATGAATACATCCCCCTCATCCCCCGCCATGGAAAAATAAAAGAGAAATCCACTCTAGATGTTATGGCTGTCTGACCTCAGACAAGTCCCTTCACTTCTTACAGAGACTGCTTCAAAGGGTCACTGTGAGAATTAAATGCGAATATGTACATAAAGCGCTCATACCAAAGAGGAAAGATTAAACGCTCCAGAAGTTATTCTGGGTTTTTGGGTTGTCAGGAGCCTACATAGAATCTGGCTTGCCTGTAAGGCAAACTAAGTTTCCAGGAGGAAAATGATGCATTAACAGTTGTGGTCACGTCACAACACTGACTATCGATTTGTTCACTAATTACTTCTGCAACATCCAATCCGGGGGCAAGGCAAAAGGGAGGGTGCTGCTGCAGAGAGCTTTCTCCCAAAGCCCCTGGATGCAGAAGACACTCGTTTTCAGTTCTGCCTCCAAATCTTCTGTGTACAAGGGCATATGAACAGCCTTGATTTTCTCTTCCTTGTCCTTTTTTTTTTTTCTCCCAAACCAAAGGTCAGTTGCCTTTGTCTTCTGCTTCAAAGCATTCCAGGAGAGAATTCTGTACTCCTTTCAGTAGAAAAGAGTAACAGACAAGACAAAGTAAGCACATTCAAAAGTTGCAGCCTATCTTTAAAGGCAGAAGGCACTTGAGGCTGTATATATAGTATAGACACATACACATACACACACACACACACACACAAATAAGACGAGCCATGACAGATAGAGAGATGCTTTCAGATGCAAAACTGGATTATTTTAGGCAAGCTTTTTTTCCACCTTCCTGTTTATAGGAACAGAGATTTGCACATCCATATTTAAATATTACACCAGCTTCATACAACAGGTGAGATGCTCACAGTGTGTATATGTCAAATATATGTCGTTCGTAAGTGAAGGGACTAAGCTACACACCTCTACACAAAAAGGCTGTCGAGTCAAACGCCAAAATTACTCACGGATAGGTAACAGGGTGCACACAAATGTTAATGGCTTGAATACTACTTTAGGGTTTCCATAGTATCTTTCTCTCACTGATGCTCTTGTATACTATTTATGCTTTTAAAAAACGGAATAATTCTGAATGAGGAATATTTTTAAGTGAAAAGATAAACCATAAAAAATGTTTAAAATTACCTGAGGAGAGGGAGGGAATAGGGTGGACAGGAAAGGGTGTGTAGGCTTGTCTAAATATACCTTCTTGGTAGTTTTCACTTCAGAGCCATGTAAATATTTTACATTTAAAGAAATAAAGTTATATTGAAAAGCAATCCTTAAAAATCAAAAGTAAACAAATAAACCTCAGTGCAATCCCATTCCGGTTGACTTTAATACACAGTCCTTTGAATATACATCCAAATGAGAGGCAAAAAAAAAAAAAAACCTTTAACTGAATTTAGTAATCATATTATGGAGGTAGGATAAGTACAGTTGTCCTAAAATATGTGTGTGTGTGTGTGTGTGTGTGTCTGCACACGTGTGCGTGCTGTGGGATAAATACATGAGTAATTATGTGAGTGTCACTAAATGTAGATTGTGGGCATATCAGAAAAGAGACACAGAGGGACAATTTATGAGGTTAAAAAAAAACCTGTAGCCCTTATTTTAACTAGAAATACAAGTGAAAACTCATGATACATTTTTGGTCTGAAAATAAAATTTCCTAGGTCTGTATGCTAAAAAATCCTAGAAACACTGACCAACTAATCCAGTAATGATGAGAAACTCTGACACCTGTTGAAAGGAACCATTGCATTTTGGAGAAATGGCTGATTCCTGGTCTGGGTCAGGATATTTATAAGTTGAGCTTGGAACATCTTGACATATCAGAAAGTGAGAAAGCTACTGAAAGCCTTCTGGGTCATATCAAAGGACTCAGGAACCAATTGAATAGGCTCTCCTGGCTAAAGGTGGAACAATTAAAGCATCAATAATAACAAAAATTAATTGAAGCACATAAAATTTATTCAAATCTGAGTTCATTGTAAGGATTAAAAAATGGCAACAGCAAATAACCAATCAACTCAGTAGTACCTTATAAGGATACTAGTAGCCCAACCCATTATTTTTATAAGCTAGAAAATAAAAGGGAAAGAATCAAATATCATTCTGCCATTTCTATACTAATGGTGCTCTAAATTAACCAAATAGTTGATGAGGGATATTTCTTTATAGAAGTATTCCAGCTAATACATGAAAGATAAATGATAGATTAGAATATCACTATTTTGCAACCACTAAATGATAAATTGTATAAATTATAAATTAATAAATTAAGCAATGATCTTCAGTGTCAGCTAGCATCACAAGAAAAGAGAAAACCATACATTATTAGCCTCCTGGTAGATTTTCTTTTGAACGTAAGTCTGATTAAGCTTCTAGCATACCACCACTTAACAAAAAATAAAGAATGCAGAGAAACATGTTATCAATGCCACAGACTTGCAAAATCAGCAAAATACAGATTATGGAAAACTCTACTAGGCAAATAATCAAGTTTCTTAAGAAAAATAAAGAAGACAGAGGTAGAATGTTTGTGTGCATGTTGGCAATGGCAGAGAACCTAGAAATTAAAAGATATTTAAGGAGATATATCACCCAACCATGAGGAATGGGCCTTATTTGAATTCCAGTTCACACAAGCCAATGAACAATAAACAAACACTTAAAAGGAAATTGGGAACGGGGGATATTCACTGGATACTTGATGATATTCAGAAATTATTGTTAATTTTGTTTTGTGTGATGATATTGCAGTCATGCTTTTAAAAAGGAGTTCCTGTATTTTAGAGATGCACCTTGTATTTACAACTGGGAATAATGCAATGTCTTAGATTTGCTTCACAATAATTTAGTAGTGTGGAAAGTGGGTAAGGGTACCAATGAAAAAATTGACTCTTCATTGATCAGTGTTGAAATTAGACTATGGGGACATTGGGACTCATTAGGCTAGTCTCTTTATTTTTATGTATGTTTTAAATTTTTCATAATAAAAAAGTTTTTAAAAACTGATTTATTCATTACTTAACAAATTTACCTAAAAAGGACATTTTAGAAGTGAAAAACCAGTTATCACATGCCAATGATGGAAAATAACTATAAAAATAAATTCAGTGAAAGCAAATCAAGGTTATTAAATTGTAATTGTCCTAACCTCTGAATCTGAAGTCACTTTCTTGTTGAAAAGCAAATGCTAAGACAGGTTCAAGACATTTCAAGAAAATCAAGGTGTGTAGACTTACTTGTGGAGGTAACCCAATGGCTAGAAAAGAGAATTGAAAAAGAAATAACTTTCTCTAATTATGACCATGTATTCCAATGTTATTTGTTGTGCTTGATCTGCCTGGATATCACCTAAAACATGCTTGGGGTGGGGGGATACCACTAGGGTTCCAAGGCTCCTCACTTTGAGAAATAATGATATAAAATAGTTGGCTTTTAAAACTGGGTGTAATAATGGTGATTCTCTCATTTTGCATTTGAAAGAAAAATGAGACTCATTTAAAAGGAAAATGAGACTCAGAGAGTATAATTTCACTGCACACAGCACATTTTTTCATCACTAATTCCAACATTCTGCCTCTATTTTTTTCATCACTGTGTTCTCTGGGCTTCAGCCTCTCTCATAAGTCTACCCAACTCTTTCCCAATGTGTGGTCTTTGTGCATACTGAACTCTTTTCCTGAAATGCTACCTCCCTTCTTCACTTGGCAAATGCCTCTTACTCTTAGTTGAAACTTAAAAGCAACTGTCTTGGACAGACTTTACCTCTATACACTCAGTAAATTCTCTTTACACTTAGTAAATTCTCCACTTATCCAGTTTTACATCGTTTTCTCCTTTGGGGCATGGTTTTTTTTTATGATGTTTAACATAACTCAACTGGACTGAAGGGTTTGGGAGAGGAGGACCCATTTTTGTCCCTGTCCGATTGCTGTGCCCAATACATACTTGCACATTGAATGAATTTCACTTCAGGATATAAAAATCATATTAGAGGCAGTATATAAGAATGATTAAGGGCTCTGCAAGTCAGACTAACTGAATTCATATGTTGGCTCCACCTTTTACTAACTGTGTGTCCCTGGTAAGTTACTTAAACTCTCTGTGGTTAATAGCAGGGCCTAATACATAGGGTTTTGGTGAGCATTCAATGAGTTAATATTTGTAAAGTACTTAGAAAAATGCCTGGCACTGAGTACTATGTAACTATATATACATATATTGTTATAATTGCATATTATTACTGTTATACATACTACATAGAGTATACATAAAATACAGTGTTTTTCTCTCATCAATTCACAGTTAAGTGAATATATACAATGCCAGCAAGCACAGTGTGAATACTGTACTGTCACGTGTAATATGAGTATAAAATCATGCCTCATTACCTGCGGGAATGGGTAACTTGAACATTAGTATAGTTTCATACTGTATATGGAATCTACTCATTACACCAGCATTTATTGAACTTTTACTATGTGCCAATTCTATACTAGGCATTTGTGACTCAAATAAGAAATAGACATAGTCTGTTCTTTCAAGGATCACCCAGTCAATACTATGACAAGTAACTCTAAATAAATTATAAAGTATACCCATGGCTCAAAGGAGGGCCAAGAGAGGAAGATTTTATTATGGGTATGGAAGGCTAGCAATGCATATGTTAAGACTTCTGAGATAATGTGATTATAAAGTATCAAAGAATGAATAGGACATTTTCAAAAGGACAGAGATGTCAGAGGGGTTTGTTTTGCATGATTTGGAGAGTTATGGAGTAGAACGAGGTATATAGAGATACGATGAGCAATGTGAAATAACTGGAGGGTGAAGTTCAAGGACAGATAGAAGGCAAGCACCAGATCATGAGAGCCGTAATGCAGAAGGGTTAGCACTGACCCTACTAATTTGGGGGAGTCAGTGCAAGGTTTTCAAGGAAGGAAGTTATGAGCAGGCCCCCAGTTTGAAGGAAAAAAGTCCCTAGAGAGAATAAGTACAAAGGATAGGTTAGCAGAAGGTGAATTCTTGCAGCAGGAAGGCAGATTAGGTGGCTGGTACAATTGCTCTGGGGAGGAATGGTCGCTTTATTCCAGTCTTGATTTTGAGCATCTCTCTCCTTCTCCTCCCACTGAGATTCTTCAGTTTGGTTTTCTTCAACAAAATCAATATGGTCGCCTTGGAGACTCATGTCTTTTCCTGCCAACTACCTATAAAATACCAGGTTGTACATATTAGGGTAGTACCAGGCAAGTACTCTTTGCCGTTCTGCAGGAAGAAGGTGGAGGCTCTGAAAATAACATCCTTGGTATCATAAATAGATATGCAGACTAATGGGCAGCTCTAGACATGGACACAATATATTGACAGGATGGATACATTTTACACTCACCTAATGTTACACTTTTCTTATCCTGTTGCTGGAGGTCAGCATAGCCTAGACTTTAGATTAAGACGTATCTGGATTTGAAAGCAGACTCCTCTACTTGCTAGCTATGCAACTCTGGGCAAGTGATTCTCCCACTCAGAGACTCAGTTTCCAAATCTGCAAAATTTAGATGATGACGGTTCTTTATCATAGAGCTGTTGTGAGAATTAAGTGAGATAATGTTTATCAAGGGTTTAAGCACATGTTGTGACTAGAACATGGTAACATATATCTGATAAGTGTAGCAATTTTTATTGTCTGAGATGGCAATGAATCCATCTGTCTTGTAGAATCTTGGGATCTATGCAGTTGGAAGGAGGCTTTCTGGTTTATCCATGCTAGTCCAGGAGTATCTGAAGTAGTGCAATGTATGTTCCAGAAGAGGAATGGACAATAAACAACAGAGGTGGGATTCAGGTTAGACACAAGGTAGAACTTTCAAGAAGTGAGGATTAAAGGAAGAAGTCAAATTGGGAACGAAGAAGTCAAGAAGTGAGGATTGATAAACATTGAGTAGTGCAATCATATTTTTCTCCCCAAATAAATAATCTTGTAATTTGAATGGTTTAGCATGATCTTGTTTAAAGACGTAAAGACAGATGAATTGGTCTCATTATCATATTTCCCATCATCTCAGTAATTATTTGAATCTTTTGCTGTTCCCTGGACTTTTAGAAATGGGTACAGACTGTCAAGTTCTCTGATGCTGGTAGATAATGGTTGGCTCCATTGTACTCAGAGAAATCGTGGACACAGAAAGATTAAGAGATTTACCCAAGGTAACATGGTAATGTTAGTGAGGTGGGATTTGAACTTCCTCAGGAGAAGGGGTAGCTATTTCTCTGAGCTGCAGGTGCTGTATCTTTGGATCACCAAGGAGAAGGATGCATAAGAATCTTCTTAGCTCCTGCTCTAGAGTGCCTGGGTTTGCAAATTTTAGAATCATTTCTCCCTGCTGTCCTCTTTTTCAAATGAAAGAACAATACCAATCAGGTAAAGAAACATTCTCTAGACATGGATGGCAAATTGATTTTATCTGGAATGCCAAGACCAACCTATTAGTAGTGGCTATCTAGAAACTGTGTGTTAAGAAGGATTCTGAGGATCGGTCTGAGAAAGAGTATTGTGAAGGATCAGTGATGTCTACCATCAGTATAGCACAGAGGGCAAGGAATAATTGTGTCATAAGTTTATATTCATTAACCAGCATATTAATAGGTCCTTGTTTATGGGGTGGGCTGGCTTGCATCTGGGGAAACAGAAAGCAATACCCTGAAGGAATGAGGCACAAGATGGTTCTATTTTAATAAAGTGATGGAAGAACTGGAGTTCACGTTATATTGGAGAAGCCAGAGCTAAAGTAGAAGTCACTGTGATAAGATGGAAAGGGGACAAGTGTTAGTCAGTGGGGACCCAGAAGGAGAATTAGGCTGTGAACTGCTTCAGGGAAGGGACTATGTCTGGTTTGTCTTTGAGTCCTCCGCGCCCAGGACTGTGCCTGGCCAAGATGCAAGATTGGGCGTCAGTTAATGATTATTGAACTGAATATGGCCTGACTTAACATAGTAACAGGTGATTATTCCAAGATCATCAGCAAGAAGAGCTACCATTGAATGGTCACTTGCTATAAACTGGACAATTTGTTAAGTCCTTTATCAGTAATATTTCATTTAATCTTCCCAACCACGATGTGATATCTCCACTTTTGCAAATGAGGAAACAAAGGCAGAGGTTAGTTATTAGCCCGAGCTCATACAGCTACAAAGTGGCAGAGCTGGGCTTCATATCCTAGTTCTCTCTAAATCCACAGGCTGGGCTTTTAACCACTTGAGTAATTGATATTTTTGAGTAAACTGTGTTTCAGACACATTCTATAGCCTGTATGTGTGTTAATTCCTTCAATCCTCACAGCTAGTTCATCTAAACATATTATTTATAATCTTTATAGAATCTTCATGAAACCCCATCTCTACTAAAAATACAAAAAAATTAGCTGGGCCGTCGTGGCAGGCGCCTGCAATCCCAGCTAGTAGTGAGGCTGAGACAGGAGAATGGCTTGAACTTGGGAGGCGGAGGTTGCAGTGAGCTGAGATCACACCACTGCACTTCAGCCTGGGCAACAGAGCGAGACTGTCTCAAAAAAAAAAAAATTCTTCATAGTATTGATAAAGAAACTGTGACACAGGCAAGTGAAGTCCCTCCTCCAACATTACACAGCTAGGAAATGGCAGAGCTGGAATTTGAAGCCAGGCATTCTGGATTCCAAGTCCTGAACTGATTATTGCAGACTCCCAATTTAGGAACCTCAACACCAGGTGCTTCTAAATATGTGACTCATTGTTATCTGATTTATTTTTAAATGGTGGTCCATCCTGATATGCGTAGTATCCCACTCCGTCCTCCACCCCACCAAGCAAAAACAGAAACGGTATTTTTCACAGATTTCCTTTGCTTCCTACAGGATCACCCCGGGGAGGTCACTTGGTCATCCTCAACTTCTTCATGTTCAAAACAGAGTAAGATCGAATGGCAGGTCTATGATTTTTAACTTTTATTTTAAGCTCGGGGGTGCGAGCGCAGGTGTGTTACGTAGGTAGCTTGTGTCACGGGGCTTCGTTGAACAGATTATCTCATCACCTAGGTATTTAGCCTAGTACCCATTCGTTATTTCTCCTGATCCTCTCCCTCCTCCCAACTTCCACCCTCCAAAAGGCCCCAGTGTGTGTTGTTCCCATCTATGTGCCCATGTGTTCTCATCATTTAGCTCCCATTTATAAGTGAGAACATGTGGTATCAGGTTTTCTGTTCCTATGTTAGTTTGCTAAGGATAATGACCTCCAGCTCCACTCATGTCCCTGCAAAGGACATGATATTTTTTTTATGGCTGCATAGTATTCCATGGTGTATATGTACCACAACTTCTTTATCCAGTCTATCACTGATGGGCATTTAGGTTGATTCCATGTCTTTGCTATTGTGAGTAATGCTGCAGTGAACATACACATGCATGTGTCTTTATAAAAGAATGAGCAGGTCTACTTTTAGTTCTTTGAGAAATCTTCATACTGTTTTCCATAGTTGTTGTACCAATTTACATCCACACCAACAGTGTATAACTGTTCCCTTTTCACTGCATCTACACCATCTATTTTTTTTTTTTTTTTTTTTTTTACTTTTTAATAATGGCCTTTTGGGGGTAAGGTACTATTCGGGTGACAGGTATGTAAAAGCCCAGACTTCCTCACTATACAATTCATCCATGTAACCAAAAAACACTTGCACCCTTAAAGCTATTGAAATAAGATAAATAAATAAAATAGAATAAGATCAGCTTTCTCTCCCACCTCATCTGGCTACGATGGGATTTTTAAAAGGCAATGTTTTGCATATGGGAGCTCTATCAACATTTTAGGGATTAGGAGCAGGCACACAACTGGAAGATGTTGACTGATGTTGTGGGAGTAGGATCCCACCTACCTCTCTCCTGCAAGTGACTCAGTTCATACCCTAAATGTCATGACTAAGGTTAGTTTTAAAGATGCCAGTCTACTACCTAAGAAGCCAGCTCTAGATTGCATTTACAATGATACCAGCTTCTGGGTGGGAAACGGGGGTCTAGCCCAATCAGGGAATGGGGGATTTGGGGCGCAAGGTAAGAGGGAGAGGAAGGGAAGGGGTTAGCCTAGTCTCCACTTTGCTCCACCTCCAACCTTCCCAGGCCTGACCCCCACCTCCGGGCCCTCTCCCCCGGCAACCCACAAAAGAAGCCAGCAAATGCACCTCTCGTTGTTGACCAGAAGGGGTCACTGCAGAGCGAGTAGCGCTCTCAGGCACTCAAATAAGCGGACGCAGGCATGTCGAACACACACACTTCAAACGTAGATACCCTTTGGGACGGGTACTCATTTACTCCAAGGTTCTTTCTTCTCCTGCCCCATCTTATCCTCTCTGTTGGCCTCTTCATCTTCATCTCCTAGTTACCTCCTGTTCCCCTTCAGAGAATTTCTGGAGTTCCCGTTGTTCTCCCGACCCCCCCGCCCTACCCCGCCCTCATTGGGTCCCCATTGCTATCTGCTTTAGCAAAGAGCAGGAGTTTATTCTCGCTGTGACTGGGACTCAGCACCAGGTGCTTGGAGGCATTTAAGACTGAGCGAGGCCTCCTTCCAGGAATTTACAGCCTGGAAAGTGGAAGCGGGGTTGGGGGGAGGGGGAGGGCGTTAGGCGGGAGATGGGGGAGTAACAACTCTGCTAAGATTAAAAGGCTTCCAGGAAGGCAAGGGCTGAGGGGTCCCGCCACGATCTCTTTTTTTTATAATGAAAACCCTGGGGGAAAACAAGAGTCATTCTAACCAGATCTTCTGTGTCTGGGGTTGATTTGGGATTCTAAACCTCCACTTGCTTGGGATTACGATTGAACTGCGAGGCGGTAAGAAGATGGGGAGGAGAGACCGAAAAGTAACTATCCCCCTGCTAATCCTCGAGATTTTCCTCTCCAACCCTCCCACTAAGCGCTTTCTTTTCCAAAACGTACTCCTTTCCCGAGACTAGCGGCATTAGGAAAAGTGGCTGCAGGCGGATTCCCCAGGAGTGGATGGGGGTGGGGTGGGGTGAGATGGGAACTCTTTCCTCTGGACGGGGTTGGCGGCGGGGACGCTGGGCAGGCCGGCTGTGAGACACAAAAGAGATACCCTTGACAGCTCCGCATGCACAGATGTAACGCTGCGCCCCTTGGCGGGCGGGGGCCCTGCTCGGCAGATGGCGAGAAGCCGAATTGGTGAGGGATTGTCGATCAAATGGCACTTTCTGGGTGGTGGAGACCTCGCTAAACCCCGGCGCAAAGAGGAACGCAGGGGACCCTCTGTACCGGCCTAGGCCGTGTCTCCCAAAAGTGAGGGTCTGGGGGAGGCCGGCTGGGGTGGATAGATTAAGTTTTTTACGCGACCCCCCAACCCCCCCCTCCCCCCCCCGCCCCCCCGCAGAAGATCAGCTACAAGACTTGCGAAGGGGCTGGAAAGAAAGGTGGCCTGGCCCCAAGGGGGCACCCAGGAAAGGGCTGAGGAAGGCCAGCGATGATGGGAGAGGAGAGGGGCCTGGGAAGCAGGATCTCCTGCCTGGCGCAGATTGGGGTGCCAGGATGGTTTCTCAGAGGGATCAGCGCTGCTACTCGGTCGCCGCGGGGCCCTGGTGACAGGCGCACGCCCCGCCCTTTCTCCTCCCAAGACCTGCGGGCTTTTGTTATGCAGATGGCGGCAGGAGGCTGAGCCTGAGGAGGAGGGGGTTGGTGGGGAGGAGGAGAGACGGAGAGGGGGGAGGAAAGTGCAGCTCGCGCGACCAGCCTCCTCTTCCAACGTCACATTGTGCGAGAGACAAAACCCGGGCGCGCCGGAGCTCACACGCGCACGCACACACATCCGACCCCGTCGCCTCTTCTCTCCTGGTGCTGCCCAGAAAGCCAGCCCTCCCTTCCCTTCTTGGGGCGCAGAGGCTCAGCCAGCTCAGAGCGCAGCCTGGAGCCGACCCAGAAGGGCGAAGAAAGCACGGCGGACGAGCCTCCTTTCTCTGCTGCCTGCCCGGGCTGGGGCGTCCCATCCCCCGCCCTGAACTCCGATCTCTCCCACCCCACCCCTCTCTGGGTTTCACCCGGACAGAGCCCGGAGCTGGGTGTCGCCCCCGTTTGGAATCCACGTTTCAGCACTTTGGACAGCGCCCCGGACGCCCCGGCCCCTTTGGGTTGGCGATGGCGAGCGTTCAGCAAGGCGAGAAGCAGCTTTTTGAGAAGTTCTGGCGAGGAACCTTCAAAGCGGTAGCCACCCCCCGTCCCGAGAGCATCATTGTCGCCAGTATCACGGCCCGCAAGCCGCTGCCAAGGTAATGATCTCCTTCTTAGAAGGGGGGATCCTGAAGGTCCGCCTTTCTGGCCTGTGCCCCAGAGCCCGGAGGGATGGATGCAGGCAGCCGGGCCAGGGCGCCTGTCTTTTCCCGTCACTACTCGGCGGCTCCCGCTGAAACATGGGAACTCATTGCTTGTGTGAGGTGGAAGATGGTGAGAAGGGACAGGAATTCTTTGGGGAAAGCAACGCTTATTGGACCCCCGTAGCTCTTATTCCAGAGGTTTTGCTACCTGAGGGTGGGCGGTGCAGGTGGGGTACGACTTGACTGAAAAACTTTTCTTGGTGTCACAGAGTCCAGAGGGCAGGTGGGCCAAGGAATGGTGGATTTGAGATGTTTGGGGGGTGTTGTACCAGAAAAGGAGAATTGAGCCAGCTCAAGCAGCGTTCAGAGATAGCACACATTTCCATCCTCAGCTCGGAAACTAGCGAGCTTTGAACATTTTTGACAAAAGCCCATATGCTGTTCCCTCAAATACACCCAAAACAGCACCCTCCTCCACGCCTTTCTGGCGGCTGCTGCCGCTGCTGCTGAATTCTCTCCTCTCCAGCATCCAAAACCAAGACTCTGAGCTCAGGAGTCAGGGAGGAGCCTTCCAAGATCGTGAAGATGATCTTGGAAGAGTTTTATTTTGTTTTTTGTTTTTTTCAAAAAGAATCTGATTGCTTTGAACTCAGGGATGAGAACAGATCCTTGGATGGTGGTAGACATGGTGCTGATGGAAGGAAGAATAAGGGAAGAAATGAAAGAAACAGGGGAACAGGAGGTGGGGTGAGAGGGAGAGGAGATTGGGGGAAAATGGAAGCATTCCAAGGCAGAGAAAAATCCAATTCTTTTCATAAATCATTCAATTTAGAGGAGGTTAAGAATGAAGGGAAGAAGGCTGTGCCCTCTGTCAGGGAAAATCAAGGTAGTATGAAAACTCATCTTTTGCTGGTGTTGGATGAGTGGTTTAGTAGGAGAAAAGAAAGAAGTGGACCAGGGGGACCACTTGGAGGATTTATTAATCCTGGCAGTCTGCATTAGGGAGCAGATTGAAAACATGTCTGCAAAAGTGCTTAGGACAGACTGAACGTCTGTTCTGGCACAACTGATTCTGAACTTTCCAGTGAGTGTGAGGTGGAAGACGTATGGGAAATTATGTCTGAAGAATCAAAGCCAGATTGGAGAAGTTTTCCTCTTCACTGTCTTATTGAGGATCATACAGGTCTTTAGAGAAATAGGTGTCCCATTTAGGAATGGGTGGACAAGCATCACAACAGGCCAGTAGGGTGTAGCAGGCTTCAAGCTGAAGCAGCACCAGCCAGTGTTTGCAGACGGGAAGGAGGGGACACCCACCCACCCACTGACACAGGCTGGAGAAGGGGAACAATAATACTAAATGCCATTAAAGGCTGATGCTTCTCTGCTCTGAAGGAGGTTCTCTGTATAGATTTTTGACGTCAGTGGTTTTTATCTTCCTGGGTTTCTGCTATCTATTCCACCTTTGGAACGTACCTACTGTTGGCTAATCAGGTGCTGCACTGGCCAAAGAAAATGCCCTTGTAGAAGGAACTAGAGGAAATTTCACAGGAAACTAGAAGTATGGCATTTAGTCCGGAGTCTTCCATCTATTTTAGGGGTGCAGGGAGAGGAAAGCGGATTCTTGGTGGTGTTTTGATTCAGGAAATCACACCTATTATCTGCCTTGCTTGGTACTTTCCACTTTTGTCTGTCTGTCTGTTACTGTCCTGCCCTTTTCTTGGTCATATTTGCAATCACATGAATGGCCCACAAGGTCTTTCAACCCTCATCCTTTCTGCAGCTTTTTGCTAATTCTAATGTAATCCTTCTGAGACTTTTATAATACTCCACTCCCCCTCTGCAACCAGTATCATTTCACTCTTGGTGCCTTTTAATGTCATGGGTCTCCTTTGCCCTAGAAACCACCCCTGAGGTGAAAGCCTGAACCATAAGCCCTGGATTTATGTCACGCTAGGAGAATCCTGTGTAATACTTCTGTAATAGGCGTGGCCTCTCTGTAGAACAGATTCCAGTTTTATAACTGTTACTCCTGGTTTGGGGTAGAGAGTGAGAAGGGAACATTTGTTTCCAAGTCCTCAGGAAAGGTTGGATTGGAGTTGTCTTTTAACAGACTGGATAAAACCTGAATCATCCCCATTCTCACCCAAGCCAGCCACATCCAGTGACATTCAATTTCCACTTCCTTTTCAACATTCTACACTTACTTAAGGGTGAAAGTACCATGTTTCCAAAGCTGAGTTCTCAAGAGGAAAGAAGACAGAGGCATTGGCACAATATCAGCTGGGTTTGGGTGGCTTCCTCTAGAGGCAATCTGGGGACTTGGTCTCATCAGAAATGTCGTTTAGTTCCATGAGTCAAGCCCAGATCACAGTCGGCAGACCAGCACATGTAGCAGTCTGCAGGGGGATGGCAGGGAGTGGGTGGAGGAACCACTAGTCAGTCCTGTTGGTGTCACACTTAATATTTGTTTATAGATGAAGGCCACCCCTCTGAATAAACTTCCTCAGGATATTTTAAGTCTATCTCTCAAGGTAATTTAGTACCAGGATAGAAACATATATTCAATTCATTGATTTCATAGCAATATGCATACATCATGCAACTGCAATCTAAGCAACCCCCTGCTTAGTCTCTCTTTCTCCTCTCCCCCTCTGTGGGGCATACTTGATGAGGCAATAGCTTTATAATGTATCAAATTGCAACCAGACGTCTGCCTCAAATGTCAGAACAGTATAGCAGAGTGGGAAGCAGTACATCATAGTGGTTAAGAGCTCAGACTTGAGCATGAGACAACCTGGATTCCTGTCCTGGTTCTATCATTTACTAGCTGTGTATCCTGAACAAATAGTTTTACCACGCTGAGCTTGAAAATAGAAATAATAACAGTAACCCCTCAGACAACAGGTTGTAAGGATTGAGTTAGGTAAAGCTCTACCCCTGTGTGTGGTGCATGGTGTTGTTTAGTAGACATTGACTCTGGAACAAAGCTTATAGTGGCCAAAAGGAAAGCAACAACTCCTCATCATTGTGTTCTCCATGCCTACCCATTTCTCCCCCAAGTAATGCTGACCATTTTTATTGGGATTTCAACTCCTGATGGACAACTACATTCAGATGAAGTTAACACACATGAGGCAGGGTAGAGAGTGGTTCCATAATCCTCGTCTCTGAGAAGAGGCTAGCTGCTTTCTGATCTGACTGTTTCAGTTAGGGGGTTGGGGATAATAAATAATTATCTGGATTCAGAATTGATTGGTATAACATTTCCATGGAGCATTCTGTTGGTTTGTATAGAGAAGACCAGGTACTGTCAGTCTAAAGAAAGCTCAAACTTCTTGAAAAATCACAATTTTAATCCCACGGTTTCATCAAATCTACAGTGACTATGTGATTTATAGTTTATATCAAAATGTCTTTAAGAATGAAAGAAGGTGTCGTTAGTAATTATTCTAGGATGGAAGATCTAACAGAGATCATCCCAGGCAAACCAGAATGTACAGTGGTCCTTGTCAAACTTTATCTACCAGCCGGAAGGGAACCAGCATGAATCAATAAGATATGTGAATCTCTAAAGTGTAGAGAGCCACCTCCCTTTTATCCCCACCCAAGAAGGGTAGTCATTTTGCCTGGCATTAACTTAATTCTCTTTTTTAATTGCTTAGCCTAGAAAAGTTTGTACCTAAGAAGTTTCAGCTCGGTGAAAACCTAGTGCTTAAGGCTAGATCAAGCCACAGTATGATTTCATATCACCATATCGACCAATAGTAGCAGCTAAAGGCTTAATGAACATGTAAAAATCATTTGAAATTTGCATATCAATTGTTTATGGATGCATGAGTGTTAGTAAAGGGCTAGAAAAGATATCCCCTTAAGTAGAATACACATTTTCCTTACAATTCTTTTAGCAAGCTATTAATTTTCTTCAAAAATCCTTTCTACGCAGAATAGACCAGAAGTAGACTTCAGCCCAGGCCCTGTCCAAAAGGCCATAAATTCCAAACTATTAGAGATTTTACTGCATAAAGGGAAATTGTAAGGCAGAAAAAAAAATGCCTTTGAACCATTTAATTCAAGACTCCCCTCGGTGCCAAGAGATCAGTTAGCAGTTTGTGCTGACTTGATCATCAGGAGCCGGGTGAGGGGCTGTTGAGAGGCGATTTTCTGGCAGCAGCCTGTGGTTAAGAGCCAATGCGCTGAGGGTCACAGAAAATGCTTGCCCTGGCGGTGAATGAGCGTTTTTCTCTAGGAAGGGAGCATTATTGTGTGGGTCAAACCTTTCTCCTTTTGAAAGGCGAAATTTGTTGAATGGGATACAGGGGTTGGTTGCAGGGGGTCATTTCTGACATTCTGCTGTGTTCACCTGGCAAACGTGCTATCTTAGAGAACCAGGATGTGGTAGATGTTCAGTGAATGTTGGATGCATTAATTAGATGAATGTGCATGGTTCAAACCCAGCAACAGATTAGCTGTCTCCCCACCCCACCTCCAGTTCTGAGATGCTGAGGCTTCTGATCAATGCAACTTGAAAGACACACACACTGCAAATAGACTTGACTCTCCCTGGTGTCAGAATGAGGTTCCCTAGATAGAGACATCTGTCTGTCTGGGCAAGTAGACATGTTAGCCAGTATGGGGGCAGGAGGTTGGACTAAATGCCACTTGGATGTGCTTCCTAGGCCTGTAAGTCTCCATTACCTCCACCACTGCTCCAGGCCACCAAAAAAAGGGAACATCCCTAAAACCCTAACTCCTTTAATAGGGAAAGAAGCCTGGGTCACATGCCTTCTTCTCCATGAACACTTCAGGCATGCTGCAGAAGCGCAATACATTAAAAAAAAATCTCTTTTTTTTTATTTTTTATTTTTCAGAGTGGCTGGATTTACCTTCCTGTGAAGTGGAAGAATTCACAGGGGCTTAGCAAAACTAGAGCTCTTTAATTGCTTGTTCCTAAGACTTTCGCTGAAGTGTGAGAGAATATTTCTGAGGTGGAGGAAGTAGAATGATGAAGAGTTTGAGCTCTGAAGTCAGATCTATCCAGGCTCAAATCTTTCTTTGCTATGTGCAAGCTGCAGGACCCGTTAGTCACTTCACCTCTTTGTGCCTCAGCCTCCCCATCTGTGAAATACTCCTCTGTTGGGGTTGTAGTGAGGAGTGAATGAGATAATTTATATAAAGAGCATGGCACTGTGCCTGGTACAAACCCAGATCTCCATGAAGCAGATGCTCTTGTGTACTATGCCAGGGGCTACCCAACAAGATGCAGAGAGAGGGGATGCTAAAGCCCCTTACTACCTGGGCTGCGCTTGTTCAGTAGTGATGCTTGGGTTCTGTGGACTGGACTCCTGAGCAGCTCCAATGCTCTGTATTCACTTTTAAATGTGGCTTTGGTGCTCCCTAAAGAGCCACTGGAGATCTGTAGAGCTGTTTAAAACATTTGATGGACCTCAAGGGCACGCTAATCAAAGGAAGTGTTTTATTTTATTGGTTGCAAATGCTTACGGGCTATGAGACTTGGCAAGCAGCTTGACCTTCTCAATCTCAGTTTTCTCATCCATAAAATGGGGCTAATAATAGCAGCTCCCTCCAAGAGCTGCTGTGAGGACTGGATGAGCTAATTTATGGAAAGTGCTACTTGGCACCCAGTCAGAGCTCCATCAGTGTTGGCTCTTGCTATTAATAATAAATGATAGGTTTTTTCATTACTATTTGCCAGGCCCATTGGGGAGAAAAAAGTTGAATGTCCTCTTGTGAGGGCCTCAGAGTTTAGTAGCAAAGGTAGACACAACGTAAGTACATATTTCATAAGGGAGACAGTCTTTTTAATTTTTAAAATTTGTTTTCACATAATAACTGTACATATTTGGGGGGTACATAGTGGTGTTGTGATACATATAATGTACAGTGATCAGACCAGTGTAATTAAAATATCCATCATCTTAAACATTTATAATTTCTTTTATTAGAAACATTCAGTATTTTTCTTCTAGCTATTTGAAACTGTAAAACATATTATTGTCTTAAGCACGATAATGTAGGGAGAAATAGAGACAGAGGAATGTAAAAAAAAAAACAGCGAAGGGAGAGACCCTTAATGAAGCATGGAGTCCCTTGCTTATAGTCACACAGTTATTTTTAGTTATCTGATCTGCAAAATGGGGATGATTCTTCTATTTCATCAACGTTATCTACAAATACAAGGAATGATCAGAGAAAATCAGACCTTTGCCCCCAGCAGGGTGTCAAAGACCATTTCTTTTCCTAGGAGAAAAAGCAGGCTAAATTCTCTGAGGGGAACATTAACTGTGGGGGAATAGTCAACGCTAGTGGAGGGGAGCCGTGGAAGGGAGCTGCTCATATAATATACATTTTCCAGCTCAAGGATGCAGTCTCTGGCGTGGGCTATTAGGCTTCTTGTCCTTCATGGACCAGCTCTAGCTAACAGGAAATCTAGTCTGCATTCCATGAACAACCACCAGTGATGGGGGGATTATAGCGAGCCTGCAAATGTGGAAGATAAAATTAATCACAGGGGAATGAATACACAAAGTGGAAGAAGCTGCACGTCGGCTAAAAAAAATTAAGTTGTACTTTCATTCATTTATTCAGTCATTCAACATTTTTATTGAACCACTACTCAACATAACAGTGAATGAACACAGGAACTCCCTGTTCCCGTGGAGGAGAAAGACAATGGATGAAGAACCAGATAAATAAATGAGAGCTGGTGGTAATGCATTCTGTAAAGAACAATAAAGCCAAGGAAAGGAATACAGGGTGAGGGAATGAGCTGCTTTGTTGGACAGCATGATCCCTGAGTGAAGGGAGAGGTGAGCTGTGAGGATAAGTGAGAGAAAAGTGTTTGAGGCAGAGGGAACAGCAAGTGCAAAGGCCCTGAGGTAGAAGGATGCTTGGTGTATTTGAGAAATAGCAAGGAGGTCAGTGTGGCTAGAGCAGAATGAGTGAATGGGAGAGTGACAGAAGATGATTCCCAGGATGCAGGCAGAAAACAGATCAAGTGGGGCCTTGTAAGCCAGTTCAGGAAATTCCTAGGTCCTAGGCTGGGGGCAGGAGGTGGTCCCAGGGGGGTTCTTGCCTTCTCAGGCAGAGTTCCAGATCTGATCTGCTTCTGTTGACTCCTCTTTCCTGACTCTGATGCAGCCAGTGATGACTTTGAACAGCAATATCAGAAGATTGGCTGGGTCCCTCCATGTGTTATGGACAAGCATGCAATTTACAGTCCCTTTGATTGTGAACAATCACATCAGGAAACTTTAAAGATGCTGTTTAGACTTCCAAATAGCAGTGATAGATTTTGTTCCCACAGTGCAAGGGTTTGGTCTCTCATATTCATGCATGCAAACCTAGACTATCCCTTGAACCCAGTAGCCCCCTCCACTGCCCACTCTTGAAGCTACAGTCTGCCCTTTCTCTCTCTCTCCCTCTGTGTATCTCTCCCGGCACCTGTACCCCCACACCTTCCAGCCCTCCACTCCATTTGAAATTTTGCTGAGGGAGCTCCCATATGCTACAGCCTGTGTGCGGAGCTCTGTGAAATAGAACACTGAATTAAGATGTCATAGAGACAAAGCCAAACCAAATACAGGAACAATGCCGAACCCTAAAACAGTCATTAAGTAATTCATGTCTACATGTGTCTGTTCAAAACAAATATTAAGATCCTCTGGACGCAAATATTTCTCATCCGGAGAATCCTCTGGTTGCTGGATTCCCAGAGCTTAGATGCCGCTGTCGGACAGCTTTGCTGAGTACAAACACCAACAGATCACTGTTCTCTGGCTTCATTAAAATTTAAGCTTAGGCAACTGAGCAGGAATTTAGAAGACAGTTGCCACTTCTGCAGAAAGAGAGGTGCCATTTGGGCCTGAAGCGTGCATCTTCATGGTGTGTGTGCGCGCTCACTTGTGGTGGGAATGTGTGTGCTAAGAGCCTTGTGTTACTATGTGCCTTGCCCTGTGCCGAACACATTTCATTTCTTATCCAGTTCTGTACTTATAATAATTCCAGAAGAGAGGTGTCTTCAAAACCCTATTTTACAGATGAGAAAACAGAGGCTCTGAGAATAGAAATGATCTGCTCACAGACACATGGCTGGTAAGAGTCAGAATTGGAATGAGAACCCAGAGCTCTTAACCAACATGTTTATAGGATAAGACACTTTGCAGAGGAGGAAAAAATGGTATCACAGAGGGGAGGTAAGCCCTGGGAATCCAGCAACCAGGGGAGTCTCTAGATGAGAAACCTTTGTGTCCGGAGGATCTTACTATTTGTTTTTAACAGACACACGTAGACGTGAATTGCTTAATGACTGTTTCAGGGTTCCGCATTGTCCTATTTGGTTCGGCTTTGTCTCTACGTCATCTTAATTCAGTGTGCCCACGATCACACGGTGTGTAAGTGATGAAAGCAGGAGATAAATTCAGGTCTGTCTGATTGCTAGTATATTCTTCTCTGCTGGCTGGACTTCCTGTCATTCTCGTTTGGGTTTTAAGGTTGGGGGTGTTTTTGTTTTGTTTTGCTCATCTTGTTTTATGTTCAATCAGTTTAGTAATTGCCATTGTTATAATCCCATCTCATACCACTTGCAGCAATACTGCTTTCCTCTCTCCTTGCCCCTCTTATCCATTATCCACATAGACCCAAAAGAACCTCTTTGAAAAGCACATCAGACCATGTAAGCCCTATCTCCCTCCATCTAAAGCCCTCTATCACTTTCTCTTGTTTGTGTTTTTTTGGTTTGTTTTTGTTTTGAGACGGAGTCTCGCTCTGTCACCCAGGCTGGAGTGCAGTGGTGCGAACTCAGCTCACTGCAACCTCTGCCTCCCAGGCTCAAGGAATTCTCCTGCCTCAGCCTCCCAAGTACCCACCCCGCACCCAGCTAATTTTTGTATTTTTTTAGTAGAGACAGGGTTTCACCATTTTGGCCAGGCTGGTCTCGAACTCCTGACCTCAGGTGATCCACCCTCCTCAGCCTTCCAAAGTACTGGGATTACAGGTGTGAGCCACCATGCCTGGCCCCATGCTTTTTTAAGTATACAGAGCCAGCTCCCTGCCATGGCCTCTAGCCTCTTCATGGTCTACCTTCCTGCCCACCTCCCTGAGACCATTTCTAAAACGCCACCTCTCACTTCCTCTGTTTAGTTGCATCTTATTCCTTTTAGTTACTCACATTTTCCAGGCTCCTTCCTGCCATGGAGCCTTTGCACATGCTGCTAGGAAAGCTCTTCCTCTCCCCTGATGCCTGATTTATACCTACTCCACTTTCCAGAGCTCAGAGGAAGTGCTGTTTCCTCGGGGATCCTTCCAGAATGCTGCAGACTAAGTCATACCCCTCATTACAGACATTATTTTCTTATCACTGTTTTCAACACATTTGTAATTGTATATGGATTTGGGCGATCATTGGCTAAAGCACACCTCTCCTAACGGTTGAGGCCTCATGAGGAGAGGGACTGTGACTATGAGCTCCTTGTTGAACGAACCTCTTTCCCCAGATACACAGCAGGGACCAAACACATGTTGGTAGAATGCATGAACTATAGCACTTTCCCCTCATCGAATCACTTTCACACCTAATAGTCTGAACCATATGGAATTGCCAATATTCAAAACCAGTAATGTTATTTCCTCTGATTCATAGGAGAATTATTTGAACCACTGGGGATGGGGACTATGCCTGTCTCATTCTTTGCGGTATCCCAGCACCTAGTACAGTGGCTCAAGGTTGGTCATCTTTAAATATTTGTTGAATAAATTGTTAATGAGGACAATACAACCATAAGCACACTGTACAGATGAGAAAACTCAGAGACCTACAGAGGTGTAGTATTAGATAGAGCTAACAGGACCTTAGGGATCACCCGATCTCATTTTACACGTGGAGGGCTGAGGGATAGGGTTGATAACGTGCTTAACATATTGGAACCATAGTGAGCATGTGTAATTTGTAAATAAATACACGTATATTGGGGTTTTGTTCTCAGCATTTCTCACTGAGAGAGATATGAGATAAAAGAAACTTTGGGGTCCATTGATCTAATTCAGCTCCTCTTTTAGCAGAAAGAGACACTGAAGCCTGCAAAAAGAGAGAGATTTGCCTAAGGTCTGTAGCCTGCAGGTGAGCTCTGGGTTCAGAGAAGTGATGTTTGCCCAACGTCAGGGCTCTTGTTTGAACTTCTCTGCTGCAACCAGGTGAGCAGACACCAGTTCTCTCTGGTGACCCCACCCACGCTGTGAGACATGACATCCCGCCCCCTCAGGGTCTCCTGTGGCACCTGCTGCCCACCCACTCGTCTGGGGATCCTGACAAGATGTCCATCTGCACCCAGCCTGTGCCTAGCAGAGCAGGTGAGCAGCTCTGGGTGTTTCTGGAATCAGATTTCAGAACTTCCAGCTGATAAAGGCTTTTGTTTGGCCAGTGTTTTGCCCCAGCCTCCTGTCCACAGCCAGGTGGCAGGTGATTCTGGGACCCAACCCACATCCGGAAGGGGCAGGTATCTGAGCAGTGGTGCAGGATTTATCATATGGATGGTTGTTTGCTGCAGGAACGAGAGGCCATCATCATTATAGCATCTTTCAATGGTCTGTTCTTTATAAATCCTCATTGCCTCACTGGGGCACTTAGTCTACTGTCAGGATGAGAGGGCAGCCGGGGGACCTTCAGAACTCAAATATAGCCTCTTCATTTGATAGATGGGGAGACTGAGGCACAGAAAGAGCACAGGGCATTCCATATTGCATCAGAAAATTAGTGCCAAAACTGTAGCTAAAATATGGGCTGCTTGGCACCCAGTCCCAAGACACCACACTGCTCAGAATTCCTTGGGGGAAGAAGACAGAAAAATCAATGTATTCACATTTTACAAACGGACTAATGAAGCTAAGAGATGTGAAATGATTTTCCTAAAGTCACATCATGAAATAATGATATATCATTATTATCGTCACTGTTAAACTGTTACTATTGATCTTGTTTGATCCTCACTACAGTAAGTACCAGTGTTATATCCATTTTAAAGATGAAGAAACTGAGGCTCGAGGTCTTATAAAGACCTGGAATAAGCTCCAGATCTCTTGACTCCAAGTTTAATGCCCTCATGCCACTGTGGGGAAAGATTTCTGACCCCAAAGAGGTTGTTCACTGAGCAGGGATCACCAGGCAAGGGTGGGAATGGTGTGACCGCCTTTAATCACTGACCCAGGCTGCACTGCCTAAGCATTCCCATTCAATTCCTCTCATTCTGTTCACCCACAGAGTGTGCCAGCATCATGCCTTCTTCAACTGCTCTGTATATACTGTATCTTTTTCCTGCATGGAGAGTCTCTTAGAATGACATTCCTCTTAATGGCCTTGGGGGCATGGAGGGATTGGAGTGGGCCCCCAAAATTGAAAGGGGAACCCAGATATCAGTAGCCTTAGGAAGAAACACCATGTACCCCATTATAGCAGGGACCAGACTGAAGGGGAACAGGCCCCAAACTGCAGTGGGAAGAGTGCATGTGGGTCATGAAACCTTCTTTCCATGGTGGGTCCTGGTTATACATGGCTCCCAAAGAAAAGACACCTTGACAACCAGAAGAAGTAGGGGTGGCCTCAAGATTGCTGTAGCCCAACCCTCCCTAACTCTTCATTTTACAGAAGGAATCTGGCACAGAGTAGTCAAGTCACTTGCCTAAAGTCTCACAAGCAATCAATGCCATTGACAATGGGTTCATTGTAGGGCACTTGTGGGCTTTTGGAAAGAGAAAAACTAACATGATTGCTTTCTGCTGGGTGCTATAACACATGCCTGCAGCCCCAGCTACTCGAGAGGTTGATGCAGGAGGATCCATCCCTTAAGCCCAGGAGTTCTGGGTTGAAGTGCGCTATGCCAATGGGTTGTCTGCACTAAGTTGAGCATCAATATGGCGACCTCCCAGGAGCTGGGAACCACCAGGTTGCCTAAGGGAGGGTAAACCGGCCTAGGTCAGAAGCAGAACAGATCTAAACTCCCATGCTGATCAGTAGTGGGATCGTGCCTGTGAATAGCTACTGCATTCCAGCCTGGGCAACATAGCAAGACCCCAACTCTAAAAAAATTGGTAAAAATAAATAAAAAATAAAAATGATTGCTTTCCACTCACCACTCCTATCCACACCCCAGAACACTGGCTGTTCCACCTTGGCTCTATAGCATTTATGTCCTATTAACAAGCCAACTCTCAAACTGTCCCCACGTAGTGGTTTGAATTCAGGAGCTAGAGGCTACGGTCTAAGTGCTCCTAGATGCTTTTAATGTTTTCCAGAGAAGCTCAGGCTGAGGCTTCCACCACAGAGACTCCCGGCTTGCAACTTGGGCAAGATGCCATTTCAGCCACCCTGATGTTTACTACCCCTACTCTAGTTCTTAAAAGCCTTTTGCCTTTCCTCTCACTGGAAAATAGTGTGCTCTGCATTCCCACCCCTCCAATCCTCCAACCTAAGGAAAGCATCAACTCCCAGTCACCAAGCAAATGTCAGTTCTGACGCATGCCAAGGAAGGGGTATTGTATAGTTAGAAGAGTTCTAGCTTTGCAGTTAATGTGCTTGGGCTTGAATTCTACTCCACCACCTAGTAGCTGTGTGACCTTCAGCAAATCCCTTCACTACCCTGAGCCTCAGTGCCCTCATCTGTAATATGGGGCCAAAAATCCTTAACTCGAGTGGTTGCTGATTCCTGGTATGACTGAGTATTTGCAATGGTTGCCTTTGGCCATTCGGCTTATGTTCAAAAGCGAGTCAGTTTGATGGTGGTGGTGGAGTGAGAAAAGACACTGGGATTATACCCCTGATCAAGAATGCTAAACCTCACAGTTCATGGGTTCCATTCTCTATTATGCAGATGGAGAAAGTAAGCCTCAGAGAGGGAAAGGCATTTACCCAAAGTCATACAGTGAATGGGAATCCAGGTCTCCTTACCCCTAGAGTTCACTTCTCTGCCTCAGTGACTTCATAAATGTCAATTTTAAAACTTCTTCATATGTCAAAAGGTTTAATAATAGTTACTAATAATAGTTTCTGACTACTTACTATACAACCAGCACTGAGAAAAGTGCTTTATCTGCAATATGTCACTTAATATGCTTAACTGCTTTTTGAGGTAGATACTGTGACAATTTCCATTTTGTAGATGAGAAAATTAAGGATCAGAGAGGTAAGTGATTTGTCTAACTTACACAGCTAGGTAATGTCAGAGCCAGAATTTGAATCCTGTGCTGCTAACTCTCACTAACTCTTATTGGGAACACCTGTTCTGCCAATCTCCTGAGATAAGGAAAGATGAGAAAACTTAGGAGCACCATATGGAAACTAGGAAGTTCTTGACAAGCTGTTTACATCTTCCAATATGTGGCTCCATTCTGCTCCATCCCAGTGCCACAGTGGTGCATCAGAGAGAATGTGGCTCAGGATATCTGTCCACCTGCACTGCCCCATAGTTCTATTTTGGGACTTGCCAGTTTGATGCTACATTAATGTAGAATGCTTTCCGGAAACCAGTTTCCCTAGGAATGAGAAACAGACAAGGAGAATAAGTCTTTGTTGAGTGAGAAATTTGGGACTTCTAATTGCAATGCTTACCCCAAGCTGACCCAGTTAGGTGCAGCCATTATGCAATCATGGTTATTCTTCAGATGCACAATACTTTATGCTTGCTGAGAACTTGATTCATGCATCTACCCATCCACCCATCCGTTTATCATGCATTTACTCATCATCTATTCCTGCATCCATTTATTTATCCACCACCACCTATTCATCCATCCGTCCACCCTTTATCCACCTGTCAGTCAAGCAACAATTGATGCATTTATTATTTCATTCACCCATCCATCTATTTTCCAGCAGTTTCTCTATTCATCCATTCTACAACTATTTTCTTTTTTCTTTTCCCATTGATCTACCTGTCCATCTACCCATCCATCCGCCTCTGCATCTAACCAACATTTATGCAGCATCTAATTTGTGCCTTTCTTCACCATTTCCCCACATTTATGGTAAAGTGAGATTTATTTATTTCATTCAACTGACAGTGGGAACTAACTACCAGCTCAAATTATTTTTTTCAAGACCACACAGGAATAAAGTTAAACCTGATCTTCCAGTCCTAGTTCTCTCCAAAACACCTATAAAACATTGTGGGTCCAAAGAATCACAGGCATCTTGGGTTTGTTTTTCTTCTCTGAGGTCTTTTGCTGTGCATATTTAAATAATCATGCATATTCATTTATATCAGAAACAAAGGATCACAACAAATGCTATGACCCTTTTTCACTTGTGCAAAAAGATTTCACGTATGCAAAAAACAAAAAAATAAAATTTTCTCTATTCTCAAGTTGCTTACATTTTAGTATGGGAGACATGTTTATGAATAACTAGTGACTAGAAAGCAGGGCAGGAGTTAATAGTATCAAAAAGAAAATTAAGGCCAAGGCAGGTAAAGTGACTTGCCCAAGGTCACGCAAGTTAATACAAATGCTGTGTAATTACTTCGATTCCTAAACTAAGCTCTGTGTTAGGCAATTTATAGACAGATTTCACTGAATCCTCACCCCAACTCTGTGTAACAGGTATCATTGTCTCCATTTTATGGATGGTAGATGTGAGACTCAGAGAGTCTAAGCAACTTGGTCAAGGTTATCACTTGGTAAGGGCCAGAGTTAGCCCAGGCATGCTTGCTTCCACAGTTTTCTCTTTCATAAAACTTTTCCCAGAGTCAAGGTATGGAGCAAAAAATGTCACTTGTGAGGTCCAACTGTTTTCCTGCTTCTGAGTTTCTAGGTGATTACTTCAGTGGAAGTCCATTCCAAGACTGGGTTCAGATAGAGGAGGAAGGCTCTGCACAGAGATGAGGTGAACCTCATGGGGCTGAATGAGGCAGGGGTGGAGTAGCGATGGTCCCAGTCTGCACTGGGCAATCGCTCAGAAGAATCAACCAGCCAGGAAGTGTCTTCTCAGCAAGAAGGTTATCCATGAAGAAGAAAAACCCTTCAAGACAAGGAAACAAGAGATATTAGTTAACCATACATGCTCTTGACCACAGCTCAACTCAAAGATGGCACCCCAGAGGGGCATGAACTGAGTCGCTAGTAATGAGGAAGGTGTTGGGAGGAGTGGGGTAAACATTCTCTAAGCACCAAATTTGGTAGGGATTTCCACTTCCTTATACTCACTTGTGGAGTGATTGAAAAGAGCCTTGTAATGTAAAGGAGAACACAAGCCCAGTGAGGTTGTTGTATTTACCCAGGGCTGCCCAACTTGGCAGAGCTCTTTCTATTGGCCATCAGTCCACACACGTTACTGTGGACGCGTCCATCATCCTTGCCATGTGGCACCTTTCTGGTCTTAGGGATCTCTCTCTCTCTCTCCCTTCTCCCCAGCCTGGAGGCAATCTCTTTCTGTTCTGGAGAAATCTTTCTTCCTTTGTGTTTCTTCATGATTCTTTTCTGAATCCATAAATCCTTTTCCTTAAGGGCTTTGACTTTTCCAAAAAGCAAACACGAAAACACTCTCATATTCTTTCTGTTTTCAGCTTGACACATGTCTCCCTGAGGCAATAAGAGTAGAACCCATGGCCTGCTTAAATGGTAAAAAAGAACAGGGGAAAATATAGAGAGAGGGAAAAAATCCACATAGATCAATATCTCAAAATATTGTCCCATTGCACACGCAACATCTCCTTTAAGCTGCTTAAGCTTTTGAGGTGGATACTGTCATTATCTCCAGTTTACAGAGGACGAAGCTGAAGTATGGGGACACTATGTGCCTTCTTCAAGGTGACACAGCTAGGAAGTGGATCCAGGATTCAAACTCAAGCTTGTAAGGCACTAATTGTCAAGTTTTTAACTACCACATCCTACTGACACACTACCTGTGTGGAAAAAATATGTATCAAAATTGTTCCCTAAGGAAAATTGACTTGCCCAAGATTGTTCAGCAAGTCAGTAGAATGGGAGCCAAGTTTGCTGGTCAGAGGCACATCAATCAGGATCTATATTTAATGGACACTATTTGCATACATCTGGGTCAAAGGGTCATGTAGCTTGGTCTCTGAGGAGGCTACATTCAACACCCAAGAAAAGTGTTCAGAAAGGAAAGAGATATTTCTTAGAGTGCCAGCCAAGCTTCAGAACTGTGCAACTGAGTGGATAAGAGCAATATGGCAAAAAAAAAAAAAAAAAAAAAATCACAGAGAGTGTCAACATCTCTAACCAATTGGTAGTGGTGGTCTGGAGCACTGTATTGAGATGGACTCTAGGGCTATATCTGAGATCAGTAGAAAAGAGTGCTTGGATCAATTAGTAATGTCTGTCATCCTTGCAGGAAACAGAGGTTGTAGCATGCATACTATGTATTTATCTTTCCCCCACCTGGAAGGGGATGCTACAGCTTTTGGAAGAATCAGATCAAGTGCTAACTATTGAACATTTACTACGCTGTTGGTGCCGTGCTCATCACATTCACTATTTCATTTAATGTTATCACTGGATTCCCTCTCCTAACACATTTTGCAAAGGAGAAAACAGAATGTCAGAAAGGTGAAGTTACTTGCCCAAGGCTAAAGAAGCTGGTCCATGGCTAACCAGCTATGATAATTACTGTGAAATACATAAACAATTAGGTTGATCAGTAGAAATGTCAATAGAGAAACAATCCCAGAACCTGTTAATTGGTGTTTGAATGTATATATTTGGCCAGAGGGCTTTGTCTTATTTATCTCTCTATTCCCAGTGACTAGCATAGGGCTCTGGACACAGGTGATGCCCAATTCATATTTATGTAGAACTGTGAACAGGCACTGCGCAAGACAGTGGTTCAGGGTGTAAAGAGATTTTGTTATGCATATAATGGCAAAGTGTCGAGTTTAAGGCTGGGCATGACTAAGTACACAATAAATATTTGTATAATCCAAGAGTGATAGAGGAGTTGGCTACTGGGTGGGATCAGGAAGACAAAATGAAGACAATCTTGGTGAAGACAGGGCAAAGGTATTCTTTATCCTATCTGGAAGGATGTTAGGGATCCAAGGACCCAGCCCCCACACTGCTGATTCCTAGGATACCAGGCTATGCAGGCACATTTCATGGTACCATCAGGCAAGTCCAGGAGGGAGAGTCCTGCACCTGGGGAGCTATTTCTGGCCATATGTTCTGCCAGCAGTGTGCTGGGAGGCTGCAGGAGCCGGATCTGCTGCTAGGGCTCTGGAACTCAGAGTCGGGACAACGCCAGCTTTGCCTTGCCAGGGGCACCTGAATGTCATGGCAGGAGGGGAAGGCAGCAGGGAGGGGCGGCCTCAGGGAGCCCAATCTTATTCCGTGCATCTTTTCCCAGCTGTGTCCCACCTGTGTTAAGTTTGAGGGTGATTTATCTTATCTGCAGCATTGACATATTGCATTTTAAAGCGTCTCAAATTATGAAATCACTGTGAGATTGGAAGAATTATTTTTTTCCATTTCATAGATGAAACAACTAAAACTAACAGAGTTATTTAAAATAACAACAGTAACAACAGTGCATGTTAGGCATTACACTAAGCATTTCGTATACTGTAACTTATTAAAGCCTTATAATGCCCTGTAAGACAGGGAATATTCTTATAGCTATTTTGCAGCTGAGGAAATTGAAGCTCAGAGAGGTCAAAACTTTATCAAACCCGGTCCCATCTGATTCCAGAGCCCATAGTCTTAACCTCTATCCTATGCTACCTCTGTGTCAATCAACTAATTAACTTGTTAATACTTTGCATATATACGGTGTTTTAAATTTCCCAAACACTTTATGTATATTTGTGCCTTAGAGTGGTGCTCTAATACTAGGCACTAAGTAGAAGAAGTACTATGTTTTGTTCACATCCTTTGACACATCAAAAATAATGCCAGGAGCTGGGGAGGTACTTACTGCTCTACACTGTACTTTGTACTGTATTATGATACATGATATTTTGTATTTTGTACAGAACGCACTACACAATATGCTACTTTGTACAATACAGCAAAGTAACCCCTGTGCTACACTATATTTCACTTCCCCAAGCCTCAATTTTGTCATCTATAAAATGGGGGAAATAACTTTTTCCCAAGGCCTGTGACCACTGAAGATGATAAATGGGAAAAGAGCCCGGCACACCTCACACATCAAAGCAGTGCAATATGCTGTAGCTGCCCAGCCACACACCTCGGAGTTGTTTTACAGGAGTGAGCAAATACTTCTCTTGCTGAAGTGAACAAGGTGACTGGCTAAAATAAGCCTAGTCATCTGTAACTGAGGCATAACACAAGTTTATTCTTAGCATCCCCTTTGCACTCCCAGCCACTGGAAAAGAAAGGACTCAGACCAAGGACCCGTGAACTTTCCAATACATTTGACCCCAGTGAACCCTGTGTTTCTTGTGACTGGCCCTGTACTAAAGACCTCAGTGTTCTTGGTCTCCATTTAGGCAAGGTCAGACCAGAGCTTTAGTCAGAATTGGTTTAAACTATTTCCAGGTGCAAGAGGCATCTCTGGGAAAAGAGAGGGCAAAAGGACAGAGAAAATATATTTACCATTGGAACATAGATTTTGTGAGTACAAGTCATCTAGCCATGCACAGCCCTGTCCTTGGGCTATAATTATATTCATTCCGAGTTTTCTCAAGAAACAGCTAGAGAGGGAGGCATTTTGCCAGAGCCTAACCTAAATGGAAGCTTATCACTGTTCATAGTCATGGGATCATTTGGCCAATGGGGGAACCTGGGAGGCAGGTAAGGATTTTCTTTCATTTCCTATCCTCTTTCCAATGAATCTCTCAGACCAGCACCATTTTTCTGCCAAGGAAAGTGGTCTCTGGCCATGAGGAAGTGTCTATTGGCTGCACACACCATTTGGGCTCAAAGAGTAAGCAGAATAGCGCCATATTGGATTGTTACAAAAAGGCCATTAAACGAGGGTGGCATAGTTAGGGTAGGCAAGATTATCAGCTAAAACAGATGAGCTCTGGGATCTAAGTGGCTTCACTGATACATTCATTTCTTGCTCTTGTCTTAGTCCTTCCTATGTTGGTTGAAGGAGAGCTTTGCTTCTCGTGGCATACAGGGACCCACCCTTATGGCATGACTTCAAAGTTATGTGACGTGGTGGTGCAGCTGGAAGATGAGGAAAGTGAACAACGTTGTAGAGGCCCCACCTACTCTTGACTGTCTCTGCTGGAAGTGATTCAACACTCCTCTTTAAATTTCATTGGTAAAAGCTTGTCACAAGGTCCCCTGGGTGCTAAGATAACTGGGAAGGGCAGTCTCGTAGCATGTCTGAGTGGGAAGTGAAGGAAGCTTAGTACCAACCTCTCTCAAGGTAGGAATTGCCCTTCAGGCCAGGAAACACATATTAAGGTGAGCATCTCAGGCTTCTCTGATCAGTTCTTTCTCTGTATGAGTGGAAGAGGGCAGGAAAAATAACAGTTACTATTTATTGAACAATTACTATGGACCACGCACTATGTTAAATTTTCCCAAGCCTTACTATGTTTCATATATGAACCCTGTCATGTATGTATTGTTATTTCTATATTATAGATAAGGAAAACCCCCATGAGAGAAAGTAACTTGATCAACATCACACAGCTAGGTGGGAGTGGTGGCTTCTACCTGTAATCCCAGCACTTTGGGAGGACGAGGCAGGCAGATCGCTTGAGCCCAGGAGTTTGAAACCAGCCTGGGCAACATGAGGAAACCCTGCCTCTATAAAATAAACAAAAATTAACCAGGTGTGATGGCTCATGTCTGTAGTCCCAGCTACTTGGGAGGCTAAGATAGGAGGATCCCTCGATCCTGGGAGGTGGAGGTTGCAGTGAGCTGTGATCACACCACTCCACTCCAGCCTGGGTGACAGAGTGAGAACATGTCTCAAAAAAAAAAAAAAAAAATCACACAGCTAGAAAATGCTGGAGCCATGATCTATTCTGATTTTGATTCCAGGTCTGATTCTATAGCCTGTGTCCTTACCCATTAGACCACACTGCCTATGTGAAATACAGCTTTCAGTGTGACCCTGAGGGATTAAACATGACGATAGACGAAGTGCTTAGCCCAGTTGCCTGCCATGCCATTAGTCCTCATTAGATGCTGATTACGAAAAGAAAAGAAGCAAAAAAAAAAAAAAAAATTGTTTTCAAGTTTCTCTTTGATCTTTGAGGAGTTATCTGCTCTGATGGTTTTTTTCCCTTGCAAACTGGTATCCCATTTATTCATTTGCACATTGAGTTAATGTATCTACTGAACGTGTTCCATGGGCTTATCATAGTGCTAGGCACTTGGTATATGAAGATGAGCCAGATATGGTCCCTCCACTCAAGGAATAGAGTGAAGGTGTGGGATGGATTCATTCTCTCCAAATTCTTGGGGATTCTGAGAAATGGCACTGGCGTTGTCAGAAACCTGGGGCCTGGTTGGACATTTGGGACAGGATGAAAATCTAATTGATTTGAAGTGTTTATTTCCCATTTGTGGGGCAAACAAGTAAGAAGGTAGATATAAGGAACTATAATATTTTTATTTAGTTCTCTCCAGAAAGTTTTTCCTGTCTGATACAGCCTTATCTCTATCCAACTTAGGGCCACAATAGACACCATTACAGTTCTCGGTTACCCTAGGTACCGTGTTTGGTGCAGGACTAGCATATGATACTAGGAGAGCCAATCTCAGCCCTTCCCTGGGGCTAAGTACGAGGAGAGTGACTTTCACTGGGCTCTGGTGGTGACAAAGGCCATGCTGGACAGGAAGGATCACAGTAACACCCAGCATCTATTAGGCGTCTACACCAAGGCCAGTGTTTACACCATGCTGCTGAACACTGCATTTGAATGAAATTGCTTCAACCTCGCAACCACCCTTTAAGGCGGGCACATTTTCATTATCCTTATTTTACAGTTGAGAAACCTGGAGCTCAGAGGGGTGACAACACTCATTCAATGTCCCACAGCTAGTAAGGGATCAAGCAGGGGTTTGAATCCCACACCATGTGCTCACAGTCACCATACCACACTGCTACCAGTTATCTCTATGTAGCTACCTCTGGGTCCCAGCAAGGAAGGGCATATGGGAAGATGGCTAGGCTTGGGCTGCAACCTATGTTCGAAGACCAGGGGCAAGTTGATTTAACCCAGCCATTTGGACTGTGCTCTGTCTACCCCCACCCCATCCCCCGCCACCAGCGTCATCCAATCTAAGACCCAAACTGAATAGCTGTGAGCCTTCACAGCTTCCGGCATATCCTGAGCCTCAGCCCCCAGGGCTCTGTAGCATCCTTGAGTTTTTATTCTCTCAGGGACATGCTATAAAAGATTGAAGTCGGCAACTGCGTAGATTGCTGTCAAAAATGAGGGCAATTTTATACATGTTTTCAGTTCCTATTTCCCCTCCTTGCTTTCCTCCAAGGATTTGAGATTGTTAAGCAGGAGAGCTGGTAGAGGTTCCGAGGGGAGGTCACCAACTGGAAATGAGGCATCTGCCAGATAGAGATAACTACACATGGCTAAGATACCACACCCAGATCAGCTTCAGAAGGAAACCCTCCCGATGGGCAGCAGAAAGATCAGAGGGACACTGGAAGGTCTTGTCACCCCCAGCTCCCCAAGGGCTTGCTGCAGTGGCTTGAGCTCAGTCCTTTCCATGTATCTCCTCCACCTTCATATCTCAGTGAATGCTTTAGACCTCTTATCTTCATGGCCTCTTTTTTCCCCAAAGTTCTCTTAAGCAAACCATCATAGAGAAAACGCTGAATTATTCTTTTCTTCTCTCTATAGATGATACTACTAAATTGTCATGTGAAGAGATGATCAGAATATGCAGGCAGAAAGTACAGGGAATAGAGTATGATAGAGATGTTTCAGGCTGTTAATTATTAATGAATTGTTCATTGATCAGTTATTTAATTAATAAAAATTATGTTCTAGTGTAGATTTTGGATGTTTGTGGTTTTTCTCAGCTTCTAAAAATGAGTCATGTGTTATTATCATCTTATTCTAAATATCCACCTTGGTACCAAACTCTTTTTGAAAATTTGATCTTCTTTTTCTCAAAGAGGCCTCCAAAATTGTGTAAGCTGCAGGTCCCACACACCTGGTTATGCCCCTGGTTCTAAGATTCTGAGACCATAAGATTCATGGTTTATATATTCCCCAGATCCAAGGTTTGTCATCTCCTGATCCCTTTAGGGTCACAACCATTCTGCTCCTTGCGTCCTGTGGGATATTTTTCATGAGAACATCTGATTCCTAGACTTCACAGTCCTGGAAGTTTTCTGTCTGTCTCCCAAACATTTGAAGACTAGGACTGCAAGGTCCAAGGGGTTTAAGAAAGTACAGTGGCTTCTGAAGGAAGCTGCTCCTGAGAGGGGGAGGGGAGCCTACAGCAGAGAGCTTCTGAGGAGGCCTAGTTTTGTTCAGATTTCTCCATTCATTAGGATTCCTCCATTTTCCATCCTGCAGCTCACAGATGGATTGAGAGAACTAGCCTCCTGCTAACAAAGGGTGGGTCAGAATCAGGGCTCCAACCCCCTTCTTTTACAGGCAAGGAAATTGATCAGAGTATGGCAGCCCATTCAACAAGTCAGCCCGGCTGATAGCTAGGACTCCTTTTCTCTCCTCTCGGCTCCCCCAGACTCAGAAAAGAGGACAAGCACTAAGAAGGCACTTTACTTCCTGCCGAAGAAGAAGTAGGGAGTGATTTTAAAGGCAGAAGTGAAGACGATGTCCAGTGTCTGAAAAATAAAAATGTCCCCATTGCCACCAAACCACAGACCCTTCTTCCAGGATCCATTTTCCTTTGTTCCCTTGGCGGAACCAAGGCTCCCCGCTCCACTATTATTTCACTGTATTTCAGGGGCACCCAACTGGTTCACCCAGAGAAGATTAAAACAGGCTGCTAGCAGCATCACAGTTCCTGTGGCTTCAGATTTCAGTGTTTCTGATACCACAAAAACCTATTTGAAATAAACATAATAAAACTTTTACAACAGGCTCACTGTAGGCCCCTAAACTCTGGCTGACTCTGGGGGAAAGGAGGAGAAAGGACAGTCAGGAACAGACTGCTTCTGGAGCTCTCAGCTCAAAGCATTCAGGGATTAACCCTTTCCTGTCCCAACCCTGGAGAGGATGGATTCTAGTCTGTCAAAACGGAAGGGGCCCCATTTTATAGACAGGGAAACTGAGGGAAACTCAGCTGTCCCACAGCTCCTCTGAGACGATAAATGGAAGTCTTTGAGGAGCATGTGGTGCAGTGGTTCTCGAACTTGGAGGCTCATGGGAATCAACTGGGAATCTTTAAAAAGTACTGACACCTGGGCCCCACCTCCAGACATTCTTATTTAATTAATTTGGGAAGAGACCTGGACATTGGGATTTTCTTAACCACTCCCTAGGTGATCCTAATGTGCACCACTGCTGGAAACCACTGGTGTGGTAGAGAAGGGACAGGGAGGTGTATATTTACATCTCTGTTTTTTAACTGTGTCCTTCAGCAGTCACGTGGGCTTCAGTCTCCTTCTTCTGTAAATTAGAGCTAACGGTGAAACCTACCTCCAGGTCCAAGTGGGAATTAAATGAAATTATATGCATTAATTGCTTAAAGCAGTGCCTATCACAGAGTAATCGATCAATACATGTTTGCATTATTGTTACTGATGTTACTGTTGTTACTATCACTAATGTCATCATTTCAAGGTCTCGGGATGGGAAATGGGGGAATACAGTCCCCACATCCATTGATGGTTGAATTAGGATTCAGGAGATCGGATTTCCTTTTTGACTGTTCTGACAACAAACAAGCTGTGTGACCTTGTGCAAAGCTCTTAACCTCTCTGAGTTTAGTCACCACATCTTGCCATATGGGTCTCACAGCCCCTGGCCATCTATTGTCCAGGAAGCTGTGAGATTCCAATAAGATAATGGATTTGAATGAGATTTGAAAACAGGAATGCACCAGAGGAATTTGAGATATTATGATTATGACGCCCATTGCATCCCCCTTGTGCCCTGGCTGGCCCATCTGTTCTGGGAGCTTTCCGTTCTCTCTCTGCCTCCTTTGGCCGCCAGTCCTGAGCTGCTCTGTCTGACATTTGGGCAGTTTCCAGGGAGGATTCTGTCCCTTTTCCATCTGCTCTCATCTTAACTCTTTCTCTCCCCTCTTTTGGTCTACCAGGATCTGATGTTAGGGTGTGAGGCGATGGTGTGTGAGAAGAGACACTAGGGGGCAACTACTCCTTCTTTTCCTGGGGTCAGGAAGTGGTCAGTGATCTTGGATTTGCCACCATGGAAAAATTGAAAAGTCCCTATGAAACCTTTTAGGTAGACCAGGAGATGAGGTAGAGTGGGAGGTAGAGCCAGGATTTGAACCCAGCTTCCTGGACTCCCAGATAGTGCCCTTCTGCTCCCCACTCCCCACTCCACCCCATTGCCCTGAGCTCTTGGGAATGGGTTCTGCAATATGGGATCCCTTCTGGCTCCTCACTTTCTCTTGGAGAAGTTACTGCCTGTGGGAGAATATCAGGACACGGAGGATTGCTGCTTCCTTCAGGAGCCTGGGCTGTCTCCCAAGGAGAATTTGTGTCCTTGGCCAGATCATAGAGCTTCTGCAAGACTCAGTTTCCTCTGCTGTGCAATGGGAAATACCACCACTGATTCTATTGGTCAAATGCGACCATAAGCAAGAAAGAGTTTGCAACTTCTATTGCCTGAAATGCCAATGCTCCTGCTGGAGATGGGCATGGAGGTGGGTTGAATCTGCCAGGCTGATCTCTCCTGGCTGGAGACCGAGGCCAAGGCAGAGGCATCTGGGCTGCTCTGAGCTGTGTGGGCTGGGAGGAGCCCGTGAGAAGGCAGGGCCTGCTTGGGATTGGCAGCTGCGGGCCTGCTGGCAGATGGTCTCCTAAGTGGGCCACCTCAGGGTCAGCTTTATGGATTTGCACGTTAACTCTTCCCTCCCCAGCAGCCCCTTAGCTGCTGGTTCTTTTTGACTTTGGCCTAACTGAGCTGTAGACTAGACCCTGGCCCACATCTTATCACTTCCCAGCCCTCTCTGAAGACACAAACCATCCATTGCACATGGAGTGCAATTTAAAAGTGTGCAGAGTCAAATTCTGAAACCTCATGACACTCAGAGCTGGGCAAGATTGAGGAGAGAATATCCTTTTAATATTCATCGCTTGTATTAATACCAGTTTTATAAATACTGATGTACAAAAAATAAAATATTACTGCGCAGGATAACAAACATAAATATTTTGGAGTTTATCCTTCTAGACTCACTAACTTACTCTTATTTTCTCTCTCTTTTTTCTCGTCTCTCCCCCTCTCTTTCCCTTTACCAATATGAGATAATGTTGGACATGTTTTTTTTATTCCAGATTTTTTAACAAATTTAGCAATATAGTCTGAGTACCTTGCCATGTAAATATCCATCCATCTCATCATTTTTAATGCCTTTATAATGTTCTATTATAGGCATCTATCAAAAGAAATTCACCCATCTGCTGTTGTTGGATGATACCATTAGAGAATGAGGAAACATACTCAGAGAGGTTCAGTGACTTGCCCAAGGTCACACAGCTTAGAAATAACAACCAGAACTTGAATTTTGGTCTTGGGACTTGAAATACGGTTCTCTTTTTTGGTTAGAGGGAGTGAGGTTTTAGCAGCACTCCTCCTGTAAACCAGTACGGACCAATCCCACTCCAAGAGGGGCTCAGACGAGTGTTGCTTTTTGGTGGTTGTTTGGCTCAGTTCTGGGTTTGAATATGAGCCCCATCTTGATTGGCTGTGTGCTTTTGGGTAGCCTGACTCCCCTCTCTAGTGGGGAGGCCTCTCTGGAGCCTCAATTTCTTCTTCCATAAAATGAGGCTATTAAGATCTAACTTGTCAGGCCATTAAGGGGATTTTTTAGAGGAGAAATTGTCCAGGTATGTGGCACATAGTGGATGCTCAGCGGTGAGGCTAATACCCTTCCATTGCTGCTAGAAGTTTTGGTATTATAAGAATATGAATAGGCCTGGAGCAGTGGCTCATGCCTGTAATCCCAGCACTTTGGGAGGCTGAGGTGGGCAGGTTGCTTGAGCCCAGGAGTTCAAGACATGACAAAAGCCTCATCTCTACAAAAAATACAAAAATTAGCCAGGTGTGGTGGTGCATGCCTGTAGTCCCAGCTACTTGGGAGGCTGAATCCAGGAAATCGAGGCTACAGTGAACTGAGATTGCACCACTGCACTCCAGCCACAGTGAGATCCTGTCTCAAAAAAAAAATGAATAAAAAGATTAATGTTATCTAATATCTATTCATATTTTCTGATCTCTACTCTTATCTAATGTTATGTAACACCTAATCATGTTGGAGCTCTAAAGGTAGTAGTAGCCCCAGTCCTTAACAAGTCGCCTCACCATGCCTCAGTTTACCCATCTGTGAAAGTAGGCTACTGCCTTTGATTATTTCTGAAGGTGATTCTTTTCCTCACCTCCAGCTCCCGGTGAGAACGCATGTTTATCTCCTGACGGGCACAGGCCTGCCCTTGAAACCCCTCCCTCATCAGTGCTGTCTTTCCCCTCCCCCACCAGCCAGAGCCAACGGGCCGCCCCTTCCTCCACCAGCTCTCCGGCCTTTGACACTAATTGATACGGAGTTTCCCCCTCTAATCCTGCCTCTGCCTGGGGCCCTTGTTCCTAGGGCATCTGCTTGGTGAGAGGAGGAGGAGGCAGGGCCGACCGCCACCCGCCTGTCTGCCATCTGGTCCCCTTCCCCTCCCTCCTCTCATTGCCACCGAGGGAAATCTGTAATGAATCCGTGGCCCCCCGCCCAAAGGGGTGGGGTAAGACCGGTCACACGCTGGCGGTCTACACACACGCGCACACACATACTCACATACACACACTCGCTCGCACACGCAGCTTGTAGACACAATCATTAGCAAAGCTTTTGTGCGGCCCTCCCAGGCCCGCTGCAGCTGAACAGCTGCTGGGAGGGCTCCGGAGCGAGATGCTAACAGGAGGGGAACTTTAATTATCCCACCGAATGGCATCTTGGGCAGACCCCGGGGACTGGAGGAGATCGGGAAGAGGGAAGAGAGTAGGGGAGAGAAAGACAATTAAAGTAGAGAATCCAGGGCAAGAAAGGGATGGGACGCACAAGCCGTTGGGGAAGAGATGGTAGAGGTTCACCTCTGCTCCCTGTCTCAGAGGGCCAGATCTCTCCCACCCAGGGACTGAAGACAAGACTTGGGAAAATGACCACTTTCTTCTCCTTTTCTGACTGGGGTTACCCCACATTACTTTCTCTGCCTCAGCCATCAGAGTTGCCTTCTAAAAGCTTGGCATCAAGAGCAAGGCTTTGATCTCTGCACATCTGGGTCTAATTTAGTTTTGCTTCTTGCCAGCTGTGTGACCTTGGGCCAACTACTTCACCTCTCTGAGGCTTGGAGTTCTTCTGTGCAAAATGGAAATCACAGCAATACCTACTCACCGGGTTGCCAAATCAGTTAATATCATTCATTCAAACAGCAAATGTCCACTGAGTGCCTGCTGTATACAGGCACTGTGCTAGGAGTCAGGGATACAAGAGAACATATGATGTGGGGTGGGAGTGCAGACAATAAACAAGGGAACCAACTAACTACAAAAAGGGTATTGTGCTTAGGGCCCAAATACCAATTGCTTCAAGCAACTTTTTCAGATGTTCCCCCTTCGACTCCTGTCAGAACAATTTTTCTCCTTTCTTCCTTAATTCCCTAGCTGATGTTCTTTACTGCTGTAACTGGATCCCATAATATTCCATGAGTGTTTACCAGCAGGAGTGTATTTTCTTTGTATGGGAAGCTCAGTGCTTGGCACATAGTAGGCTCTCAGAAAATATTTTCTTTCCTGAGACCGAGTCTCGCTCTGTCACCCAGGCTGGAGTGCAATGGTGCGATCTTGGCTCTCTGCAACCTCTGCCTCCCAGGTTCAAGCAATTCTCCGGCCTCAGCCTCCCGAGTAGCCGGGACTACAAGCGCCCACCACCACGCCCGGCTAATTTTCGTATCTTTAGTAGACACGGGGTTTCGCCATGTTGGCCAGGCTGATTGTGAACTCCTGGCCTCAAGTAATCCACCCGCCTCAGCCTCCCAGAGTGCTGGGAGTACAGGCATGAGCCACTGTGCCCAGCCTCAGAAAATGTTTTCTGAGATGAATCATTGTGAACCCCACATATATTAAGTGGTTGAAGATGAAAAGTGTCAGCCCTTACATGGGAGGCCAACAAGGGGTGTGTCCACTTTGAGAGTTCTCTTTGTTCAATCCGGGTTTAAACTACACATTTTGTACCCTCCAGATCGATTAAAACTAAAAACAGTGTGGTAATATCACATTTTGGCGAAGATATCTGGGAATACGTACACTCATACATTGCTGTTAGGAGTGTAAACTGTTGCAGCCTTTTGGGAATATGATATTTCAGCATTTATCAACAATTTTTAAAAATCTGCCTACTCCATGACCAGCTCTTGATGTCAATACTAAAGGAAAAAGGAGGTGAGTTCAAGAGTGTTTATTGCAGCCATGTTTGTTATCAAGAAGAATCTGCAAACAGCCCAGATGCTCTTAATTAGGAAAATGGCTAAATTATGAAATACGCATACTTATGGAATACAATACAACAGTTGAAAAAGTGCAGTAAATTCATGTGTATTAAACATAGATCTCTAAGAGACTGTGACAGGAAAAAGCAAACTGTGGGATGACACACAAGTTGCAATGTTATTTTATATAATATATGTAGAAAAAAGCATCTACCTATGTATACAAAAGAACACTATGTACTCTATATAAATATATATGTGTAGAGAAATGCTTCAAAGGATGTACACCAAACTGTCAATGACAGCATCACATATGAAGAAGAGGGGGATATTTTAGCTTTATCTCTGTGACTACATATTTAATAAAAAATGTTTTCATCATTTGCAAGCTTTCCTCCTGTGTTAGTTATGTATATAAACATGAATTTGAAAAAAAAAGGAAGAATAGGTGGAAGACACATACATGGCAAAAAACAAATAAACAAAGTACTATGAAGAAGATTAGATTTCTATAGTCAGGTTTTTCAACCTTGGCACTACTGACATTTAGGGCCAGCCAGATAATACTTCCTTGTTGGGAGCTGTCCTGTGCACTGCAGGATGTTTAGCAGCATCTCTGGCCTCTACCCACTAGATGTCATTAGCACCACCCTCCCTTTGGGCTGTGACAATCAAACATGTCTCTAGACCTTGCCAAATGTCCCCTGGGGAGCAAAGTTGCCACTGGTTGAGAATCACTCATCTAGAGATACATTTCCATCTACCCCTAGATGATCTAGTCAGAAAAATCTGAAATGCTGAAGACCTCAGGACCATTAAGACAACGTTTGCAAATCAAGAGATGTCTAAGACTTTGGAAATTAAAAAAATAAAATAAAAGCCACATTGGTTTGTGTCTCCTGCCTTCCCATGGGTTTGGGGTGTGGCAGAGCTGCACAGTGAAAGGAGGAGCATGTGATTGGAGTCTGACAGTGCTAAGCTCCCTGAGTCTGTCCCTTCTACAAAATAGGGAGACTAGTGCCATTGCCAAGTGTCAGTTGTGGGCATCTTAGTGCACACAGCTTGAGCATTGGAATTGGAAGACCTGGTTGCCAATCTCAGCTGGGCAACATTGAGCAGGCCACTTTGCCTTCCTCAGCTCTAAGCTGTAAAATGGGGATGATGGTAGTGTCCACCTCATAGGTTGAATTTGAGGATTAAGTAAGGTAACATCTGCAAGCATTTAGCACTGTCCTGATATCTAGTTAAGTGCTCAGTAAATGGTTGCCATAATGCTCTTGGTGACAATGTTTGTAAATTGTATATTAGACAGTGTCCTGATATAAATCAATAGTTTTTACATGGAAAAAGAGGACCAGAGTTTTTCTTTTTCACCTCCCTGGGATCATCATCTGGGAATTCAGATGTCTGCCCTAAAGTGAAAGGGCACCATTCATTCATTCGTGCAGCAAGGGTTTATAATTTGCTGACCAAGGGCCACTTCCTTAAGATAGAGATGAATGAGTCCTGCCCATGGGGGGATGGAAACGCTGCATCATGACCTGGCATCTGAACTGGACTCACCTGGGTGTCTTTTTCATCAAGGTTGCCATGATATATCTCCTGAGAGGATATCCCCTGACTTAGCAACATTCCTCAGAGACAAAGCTTTCTGTGAACTCTGTGAATTCTTCTCTCCTGGCCACAATCCTTGCCCCCATACTCAGCCTTTCCCCACTTTGGAATTGTAGGGCAAATTTATAACAATTATAAGAACACAGTTTTCTCTTGTTGTTCTCATTCTTCTACCTGTCTGTTCTTTTCTTTCTCAACTAAGACTCCCCCAAGATGATCTTTGTCTACCACTGAGTCCTGCTGTCTTTCTTCAAGGGCACTCCTGCTCTCTGAGCCAACTTCTTCCTTCAGCCACATGTGGACTCTATCCTTGTTCTTTAACCCATGATTCTTTGATATTTCTCTGCAAAGACCCTACAATGTTCCTTTATTTTTATGTGGTCAGATACTTCTCACTTGTGCATTTCTGCTTTTCTTGTCCCTATTGATACTTCCTCTGTTTGGTGATTTTCTCTGTTGATATTTACTACATCTTCATTGACTCCTACCCAAGACATAGACAGACCCAATTACCTTCTAAACCTTAGGGAAGGCACCAAAGAAAAATTTCACCAGGTGTTTTACATCAACCTGGGAGGTAATGCTATTTACTCTCAGCACGCACTAGGCCACAGGTGGAATTAGCAGAAGGAAAGTGAATGCTGGATCACCCTCTAGCATCTCCAGATATGCCTTCACAGTGGGAAAACATCATTATTGTTTCCTTAACTAAGTTAAGTGACATGATCTTCAAGAATACTAGATCAATGTTTGCACATGAGTAACAAACAAAATTTTGGAGTCAATCAGGCTGTTTCCTTTCTGTACCATTTTGCCCCTCCTGTAGCATAAAGAATGTCAACAACAACAAATCTGTAGCATTTCCAGTTCAGAGATGAGAAAATCAGGCCCAGAGAGGCTGAGCAATTAACCCAGTGCAACACAGCCAAAACAAAACATGAACCAGGGTTAAGATTCAAATGATATGATTTTCAGATTTTAAGTTCAGTACTGAATGATCTGCTTTCTTCTAAATATTTTGTAAATGAGTTTTAATCATAAAAGTTACACATGACAATGGTTTATAAGAAGTACTGCAGAAGTATTAAAAAAACCCCAAAATTTCCTTCATCTTAACTTTGTACTCCTTTCTTTTAGACACAACTACTATTGTGCTTTCTGATGTATTCTTCCAGAAATATTTTATGTGAAAATACAATGTATTATGCTGGGAAACTTGCCTTTTCTTCTTAACTTTGTATTTTGGATTTTTAAAATATATGACTGCATTTAGAACTACCCTGTTATTTTTTTAATGGCTGCATTGTATTTGATTGTATAGATGTATCATTTATTTAATCAATATCCTATTGATTTATAATCAGGTTGTTTTCAGGATTTTTGCTGTAACAAACAATACTACTGTAAACGTTTTGGTACATTTATTTTGGCCCACCTTGGAGGGTATAGCTATACTATAAATTCCTAGAAATTGAATTGTTAGAAATTTCCGGAAATGATACTGTCTCATTGCCCACCCCAAAGTGTGCATGCTACCCTCCCCTTCTTCCCAACCCAGGGTATAAGAATCATTTTATTTGACCATTACTTGATGGTCAAAGTACTTGACCATTACTTGATCATTACTTGATAAGTTGGAGAATTATCAAGCTCTTTCATCTATCCATTCTGAGAGTTAGAAAGTAGCGTATACTTGTTTTTCTTCCTTTCTTTAATGAGTGAGGCCACACGTCTTTGCATGTTTGTTGATAATCTTATATTTTGCTATGATTACCTTTTCATGTCTTTCATCCGTTTAATAGAATTTGATTATTCTTTTTTTTAATTTGTAAGAATTCTTTGCATATTAAAGGAATTATTCTTCTGTCATATGTGTTGCCTCAAACTTTCTGTTTGTTTCTGATGAGTACAGAGATTTAGAACAGACAAAAAAAATTATAGGTAGCTTTTGGAGAAGGGATAGGAATTAAAATGGGATTTTATCTCCTTCCCCGATCCCCACCCCCCACCTCTCTACCAAGAATGACTTGCTGTAACAGATGGAGAGCTATGAGTCAGAACAGGTATGATGCTCTAATCTCTCCTCCTGCCGGACCTGGGTTCAAAGGAAGGCAGGTATTAGAGGAAAGAAAAACTGTCTGCAAGGAGGCTTGGGCTATTTCCCAGATCCAAGCTGCAGTTGGCAACCTGATCCCCATTCCCAAAATGCCACTCCATGTTTTTAAAGACTAGACACAAGGTAGCATATGGCCTACAGGAACCCTGCAATTTTTAAATTTAGGAAGGCACAGGAAGTGAGGAGGTAAGAAGGGAGGTACAGTGGGCTCCTCTGGGGCTGTTTAGCTTCAGAGGGTTGGGAGGGGATGGCTTTTTCTGCTTCATGAGAGACCAGCTCATCCCTGGCCCCTGAAACCATGAGAATATCTTATGATTACATACAATTTTGTTAAAGCGAAAGTACCCTGCAACCCAACTACACCCCTTCTAGCTTGGAGAAACCCTCACATGTGCCCAAATGCTGTTCAAGAAATTTGTGGAAGAATTGAGTGATTGGATTGATGTTTATGGCAGCATTGCTGTAATTGTGAGAAATTAGAAACAACTTAAGTATCCAACAAAAGGGGAATTAATAAATACTCGATTGTGATCTGCCAAAAAGATGGAATGCAATGAAGCAGTCAAAATGAATGAGGCTGAACTATAGGTGTGGATATGAGAAGTTGACCAAGGTGTTTGTTGAGTGAAAAATGGCAGCCGCAGGTAGATATGGAGACAGTATAACACTGAGGAGTCCAGCATCCTCCTCTGCCTCCCCAGCATATAATCAACCCGCCAGCAGGTCTATCACTTAGAAATAAAGCCAGAATCCCTTTTTCTCCATCTCCAGTGCTAGCGAACTAGTCAGAGCAGCCATCACCTCTTCAACCAGACTTACAGGGACCGTCTTTCATAAACCCCACTGCTATTGACATTGCTTACTCCCCTCCAAGCTGCGCTGCATGCAATAGCTACAGTGATCAATTATAAACCAAACCAGTTCCATATCACTCCTCTGCTCAAAACCTGTGCTGCTGTGCTCTGAATAAAACCCCAAGCTCCTGTCAAAGCCCCAGCCCCCACTTTCCTTCCTCTTTTGGCCCTCACTCACCCTTCTACATGCTGTTGCCTTTTCTTCTTAACTTTGTATTTTGAATTTTTTAAATATATGACTGCATTTAGAACTACCCTGTTATTTTTTTAATGGCTGCATCGTATTTGATTGTATAGATGCATCATTTATTTAATCAATATCCTATTGATTTGTAATCAGGTTGTTTTCAGGATTTTTGCTATAACAAACAATACGCAAATTCCTCGGACACGTTATCCTCATCCCAGGCTTAGAGTCCTCGCACTTCACCCTGGACTGTCCTTCCCCCTGATTTCTGCATGGTCAAGTCCTCCTCGTTCTTCATATTTCAGCACAATTATTATGTTCTTGGAAAGGCCATCTCTGATGACCTGTAGTGGTCATCAGACCATGTAAATACACGCCTTGCATATTCATGCCCACCAAGAACCTTTGAATGCGATCTTATTTGGAAACAGCGTCACTGCGGATGTCATTAGTTAAGATGAGGTCACACTAGAATAGGATGAGCACTTAATCCAATACAACTGGTATCCTTATGATGAGGGGAGAAGACACAGATGCACAGGGAAGATGAAGGTGAAGGCAGAGGTTGGAATGATGCTGCCACAAACCTAGGAATGCCAGAGCCACCAAAAGCTGGAAGAAGCAAAGCGGTATCTTTTTCTAGAGTCTTTGGGGGAAGCGTGGTCCTAACAACACCTTGATTTTGGATTTCTAGCCTCCATAACTGTGAGAGAATGCATGTCAGTTGTTTTAAGCCACTCAGCATGTGGTGCCTTATTATGGTAGTCCTAGAAAATGAACACACTCCCCCCAGCCCCATTCAGTAGCCATCTTTCACATCACACTCTATGAGGGGGACTCTTCCTGGAAATGAGCAAGGTGTGATTTTTGCCCTCCAGAGTTCAGAATTCAATACGATGTAATTTAAAAAAAGAAAAAATAGACTGCTGCATTTCCCCAGCCCAATTTCTAATCAAGAATTATGAAAACCATATAACATAGACTTTGTATTTTCCCTTTGTCTACCAGGAAACTCAAATACAAATTTATGGTTCAACACTCGTTACCCTGGGAAAGGTTAGACCTTGCAGATCCCTGTTCCATGTTCTCCTCCATCACCTTGGCCACTGAGTGCCATTTACTTTTTCTTAATTCTGACTTTGCATTGTTTGTTTGTATTTTTACCTCTTTTACTATGTTTTGAGGGGCTTATTGGTAGTTTTCATTTTTCCTTTACAATATCATGCTATGGAAGTGCTTGGGAAAGACAGGGTAGCATACTGCAGACAAGGCAGGCTAACTCTGAACCCCAGCTCTGCCAGTTCCTGGCTGTGCAACCTTAGTCCAGTCACTTCATGTTTCTGCACCTCAGTTTTCTCATCTGTAGAATGGGGATTAAATACTACCTACTTCATAGTATTGTTGTGATAATTAAATGAGATGATATTTGTAAATACTATGGGGTCTGGAATGTGAAAAGTACTATCATGCTTGTTAAATAAACAGCAAACTTTAATATCCGCATGGATTATAAGACTTTTTAAGATGGAGTTCATATCACCACAGCCTAGTCTATAAATCCCCTGAGGTTGTTTTATTCCATTTTTAATCTCCAGCTTCTATGATTGGCACAGGGTAGCTGATTGATAAGTCTTCCTTAGATGAGTGAATGAATGAAACCCATCAAGTGCATGGTGGTAGAAAAGTCACTCTCCCTTTTTGGACTTTACTGTTCCCATCTTGAAACTGACACACATTTATAATTTCTTCCAATTCTAAAATTCCCCGATGCTATGCCTGGAAAGGCACATCAGCATCCCGTTTGCTTGGACTAGGCATTTCCTTCTTTCTGGATATTTACCTCTGGAGCTTTGACTAAGCCCCCTCAAGACTGTGGGCTTGTGTGTCTGGGCTGAGGACTCAGCATACACTAAGCGGGCAGATGGCTGCTGCATTCCCTGGGCTGAGGAAGATGGGAAGCAGGAGAAGGCTGGGGAAGAGTGTAAGGGGGTGGCAGGAGTGGGAGCAGGGGAGGAGACGTGGGTGGGTGTGGCTATGCAGATGAAAGTGGAAGACTAGTATCTTGGGGACTAGAAGAGGAATAACAAACAAAGAGTGGAGTCCATTGTGGGAGCAGTTAAGAGTGAAGGTTTGTGGCATCCTTTGGGGGAGGGGTCCGTCTCATCTTTGCTCTAGCAGAGACCCTCCCTCACTCACTTTGAACCTTCTATAGGCTCATTACACCACAGTGAACTCATTCTGCCTCACTCCTCTCAGCTTATCTGCTCCCACCCACCTGCAAGCTGGTAGCTCCACGCTGCCCATCTTCTAAATTCAGGCTGACCTGAGTTCAAGCCTGACTCTGCCACATATGGGATATGTTGACTTGGGCAGGTTAGTTAACCCATCTGAACCCCAACTTCCTCATCACTAATGTGAGGCAGAATAATTTAGCAGGATCATTGTGAATATTAAATAAAACAATGTCAATAAAAGGATTGACACAGAGTTGTTGTCAAGCAAAAGGCGCTCACTGCCGCCATGTGCTATGAGCCAGTACTATGACACTGGGTTTTTGAGAAAAGAAAAGCTTTACATTGAAAGTCAACTCCCAAGGAGACAGGAGTCAAACTCAAATCTGTCTCTCTGTGCTGGCTTTAAGGCAATATTTGCATTAGAAAAGGCTATGAGGATAGATTCTGAAACGAGTAGGTGATTGGTGGAAGAAAAGGGGGGTTTTGGAAAGTCCTTGGGCATGCACAGTTATCTCTGTGTGCTATTTCATGGATTCCTTGTGCAAATTTGAGGGGAATTAGTATGAAACATGCTGAGGAAATTCAGCATGGACTCCAGTCGGCCATCTTGGTTCCAACTGACTTCAGCCATTTTTTTTAATCTCATTAACGAAGGAAGTTTCAGTGTTTCAGCAAGTTGTTCCTTTTCTTAACTGTCATCTTGCAAACTCAAGAATTTTTTTGTTAGTCGTTGGTTTCTTTAACTCTTTGGGTCACAGTTTCAGTGTTAGGATGTAGTATGAGTTCAAAACTTTACAGCTATTGCAATTATTACAAGAAAAAGAGAAAAGAGAGAGGTAGAGAGAAAAGCATTTGTTCAGATACCTGAAGAAAAAGAACAGGAAGAAATGGATTTAATTGAGAATGCTGGGTGGCCACTCGTATTTAGAAAGAATCCAATGCCTGGTACCCTAGAGTAATGGAAAGAATTACTCTACCTAATTTGTTTTGTTGTAAGTTAGAAATTTTGTATCCTCAGTTTTTTAAAAAGTAGGGTATCCCTACTGTCAAGTACCCTAGGAATCATAAAGACCCCACTGAAAATTCTAGGGAATCAAATCTGCAATCACTCACCCCCAGGAGTGGCTGAAATTTGTGAGTCTCCTTCAGAATGATTTGGTTGCAAAAATCTCAAACTTAATGAAGCTCAAGTGAAAAGAAAGAGATTTATCACAGGGAACTTTCCCAGAACTGAACTGCTCCAGAATGACAGGTATGGTCCCCAACCCTTCATAACCTTCCTGGTCCGCTCCCCAAAGCTGACAGACTGAATCTCCTTGCCACAGTGCCACCTTCCCTGCAGAGAGGATCTGATTGGTAAAGGTGATGTGTAAATCAATGTGACATAAATCAAATTCTAATTCAAATGCTCTGGGGGCCAGCTACTTAAATATTTAATGGAGGCTTTAAAAAGTTGAGCCCCAAATCCTTTATGCAATGTGAACAATCAAATCCTAATCAAAGACACGTCAACCATCCCCCGGGTTGAAATAATGGGTGTTCGGCAGATGGGGGCTGCCTACAAATCTGAGCCTGCTGCCTCATTTCCTCTAGTCAACATGGGTAGAAATGGGATTTTAGTAACTCCCTGAAGCTTCCCAGGGCTTGAATTCCCCCCCTCAAGCATTTCCCCTCCACCCACTCACTCCAGCTGTGTTTGTTTTAATTTTTTGCTCTCAGCCTGACACCTCAGACAACAGCAGTTCCTTGCCTTCTCTGCTGGCAACTGCTCATGCACCCTGTTACCTTCTGAAATTACATAGTTTATTAACTTGTTACCCTAACCTACACTACCCTTCATAAGAACTCCCTTCTCTGCTCATGAACATCCTGCCACGGGCTCCCTGGGATTAAACTGCTTCTCTAAGAAATGAAACCATTGCCCAGCCCAACATCCCCTTTCCTGCTATTTTATTTGAGGAGTAGGGCTCTGTGGTTATTGATCACTTGAAAGGTAGAAGGAGGATGTTTGAAGGGAAAGGAAACACCAAGAAAACTTACAGAGTGGCAGAGAAGCCTGAGAGATCTCATAAACTACTGGCTTTGAAGCCTTCATGGGGACTTAGATGCTTTGAGAAGCTGGAAAGCTCTGGACAGTTCCCCCCGCCCCCCCCCCCGAAAAAAAATCACACACATGCAACAGCACCCAGGCTGCTGCTTAACCGTACAGCACCTTTGTATGAATTAGGGAAGAGATTTGCTTTCTCTGGGTGGCACAGTGTGGTCAATGGAGTAGGGTAAACTCCAGCCCTCACTTTCCTTCTCAACAGGGCACCCTCGTGCGCATCAAAAATTGCACCACCAGGGTGGTGGTGCTGCATGGGGCCCCCACAAGTTCTCCCCTCTCTGACTTAGTTCACATCCCCTTTATCATACTGATGGGACCCTGAAGCCCAGAGGGGGGAAGTCACACTCTCAAGGTTGCAAAGTGTGTAATTTGTCCTTGCTATTTTATTTCCCTGTACCCAACATACACAGACCCTCTCACCTGCCTCCTCATTAAATAGCCCATTGATTATGCTCACCGTACTAAAAGGCAATACGGCCAGTATGGTAGATAAAAATCTGTTGTCTAAATATCTGAATTAAATCCTTGTAGAAGAAAGATGCTTACATCCAAGTGTTGGTAAACCCAGTGGCGCCGGGCAGGGAGGAGCTATTCGTCTTATCAGTAACTGTCTGGGTAGAATGATCCATTTCAAACTGCGCAAGGAATGAAATCATGAAAAGGATAAGAGTCCTGACGGAGGGGGAGTGAGTCGGAGCTGGTGGCATTGAAAAGGTGTAGCTCAGAGCCAGCAGGCTGTCCTGAAGACGATCATTCACGTGTGTTAAAGACAGGCCCGGTGTGAAAGCGCAAATGAATCGCTCAAAATAGATGAGATTTCTTTCCGTGGTAATTACAAGAGGAGCTGGCGAGATGTTTTATATCAAAATCACAGAAAGGAAAGAGCTGGGGAAATAAAGAGGATTTTATTTGGAACCCAGAATGAGGAAGGACTTTTACAAAGAAAGCTGGGAGAGGGTGTGTTCTCTTCCAACGAGAGAATAGCCCTAATGGGTAGACAGGAAAAGGAGATGCCTTCTCGCCCGTAGAGGGCGCTGTAGAGGCAGCGGGAAAGTGATTCCTAGAGACGGTGGTGGGGAGGCGCTGTGTTCTGCTGGTTCTCTGGGTGACTTTACCTGTGATTCCTCTTTCTGAGCCTTAGTTTCCTCAAAACCCAGACAAAACACATCTAGACGTCAGGTAAGTCAGGGAAAGGAGGTGAGAGAATCACTGGAAGTGAGTGTGAGAAGGGTGAGGGGGTGCTTCTGGAGATTGGGAATATTCTGTTTTGCAATCTGGTAGAAATTGATGCAGTTCTACCTTGATCATTTGGACACTCTTCTGTAAGTATATTCTAGTTTATTTAAAAGTTTACTTAAGAAAAAAAAGAAGTGATCCTATGGTCATAGTGTCTCAGAAGAGATGAAACCTGTAGTTCAAGGCAGAAGATAAAACCACATGGAAAAGAGGCAGAATGACTAACAGAAGAGATTGGATGACTTGAAGCTATGGAAGGCTGAGCTTTCATCAGGGTAGGGGTTCAGAGAATAAGAACACATAGGACTCCTTGAGTCAGATAGGCAGGCAGGAACTTGAGCATACTAGAACTTTCCAAGGACCCAAGATGTCTGTGTGCACACCAGTGTGCACCAACTACCCCATTGGTCATTATTGCCAGACGTGCATTTTGAGGAGGTGCCTTCTCATAAATGGCTGAAAATTCCAGCTTTTGTCCCCTCCCACTAGGGACCCCACCCCTGAACTAAAGTTAGCAGAAATAGATGTGCTTGCGACTTCATTGAAAGAGAAGAATGCTTGCTGAGGATGAGGCTTCCAACTTCATCCATGTCTCTGCCAAAGACATGGTCTCGTTCCTTTTTGTGGCTGCATAGTATTCCATGGTGTATATGTATTACATTTTCTTTATCTAGTCTATCATTGATGGGCGTTTGGGTTGATTCTATGTCTTTGCTATTGTAAATAGTGCTGCAATAAACATACATGTGCATGTAACTTTATATTTATATGATTTATATTCCTTTGGGTATATACCCAGTAATGGGATTGCTGGGTCAAATGGTATTTCTTGTTCTAGATCCTTGACACAGGGAGGGGAACAACACACATTGGGGCCTGTTGGTGGGGGAGGGCAAAGCATCAGGATAAATAGTTAATGCATGTGGGGCTTAATACCTAGGTGATGGGTTGATAGGTGCAGCAAACCACCTGTTACCTATATAACAAACCTGCACATTCTGCCCATATCCTGGAACTTAAAATAAAATAAAATTTAATAAAATTTAAAATAAAATAAAATAAAATAAAATTTAAAAAAAAGAAAGAGGAGAATGCTTATTTTCTTTCTCTGATAGACAAGCCTACACTTGACTCCGATGATTTCACATTTTTTGGTTACTTCAAACAAACAAAAACCTTTTGTCAAGACCCACTCTGTGCTCAGCACTGGTCTAGATGCTAAGGATTCAGTCACAACCATGGTTATTACCCGGTGGGGCCAAAATTCTAGGTAGTGATTCAAGGCAAAGAGATGATCTCCACCAGCCTTCCTTCACAGGCAAATCATCCACGAAGCAGCAATAGAAATGTAAGCCAGATGCCAAGAAGAACTTTCTGACTGCAATGTTAGTTGACTGTCTACCTGATGTGAAGGAAGGAAGCTTTACTAGACATAGATTTCATGTACCCTGGAGCTGAGTTTCTAGTCATATATTATCTAACATTTGCAGAGGGATTGTGAAGTTTTGTCACATGGTCACATATATCTCAGCATTATCACATATATCTCAAACTGAGCATGGTCACATATGTCTCAAACTGAGGCCCAGAGAACCTTTATCAATTGAAGTTTTTTCAGCTGCAGTTTTCAGAAAACATAATAATCAGGGAAATGCATTCTCCTACTTCATAGAAGTCCAGAGGCAGAGTTGGTTAATTCAGCAACTCAACTAGACTTCAGGTTTGGCTCTGCCATTCTCAGGGTGTTAATGATGTTTCCCCTCACCACTGCAAGAGGGCTGCAGTGTCTCCAGCCATTGCATGAAGACACAATGAGCAGAGCATCTCTTTTTGTGTCTTTTTGAGAACAAACAAAGCCCTCTCTTGAAGCCCCCCAGAATTATACTCCGTACTTTTACCTACACCCGTCACGGTAAGAAGAATGTACTTTCCATGATTGGCTTCCATCAATTCATTCTCTGAGGCTGAGAGCTCAGTCTCCTCTGATGAGATACACTGTCTTTCCCCCAATCCAAATGCTTGAACAGGAGCAGGATAGTGGTTAGCAATTCCTTGCTCCCTTTGCAGAAGAAAGTATCTGCTGGGTGGATAATGGTGTGTCTCAGTGACAAATTAGAAACCATGAACTAATCCCTAGGTCACAAAATGGAGATGAAACTGGGTGATTTTGCATAGAGGTGAGCACTGGGAACAGCTTAGTACCTGAGTGGGACAGTTAGTTCTGTTTATCCTTTCTTCCTCCTCGACCTAGTTTCCCTTAGGTGAGGGTGACTATGGAAGCCAAGCTCCCAAAAGACACAGCAATTCCTTTGATCCCTATCAAGAGCCAAATGATAAAGAAAGAGGTTGCAGGTCTCCAGTCACATGGCTAAGGGCTGTTAGTTGTGTCCTAGGCCAGCAGAGCTTGAGCAGTCCTTACCATCAGGCTCTGGTCTCCTGACTGAAAGCAGCCAGTGTGACCTTCCCAACATGCAAACCAGATTATGTCACACAGCTGCTTAAAACCTTCCAACATCTTTTCATTACTCTCAGGAGAAAACTACAAATTCTTATCTTGCTATCCAAGGTCTTGAATGATCTGCTCACTGCCTCCACCTTCTACATAAACTCATCCCATTTTCCCTCCCATTTCTTTGTTCCTGCCTCAATGAGCCCTTTCTTTGTCTTCATTGTTTCAGATCCAACATATAATAGGTGCTCAATACGTATTCCAATAGATAAATACTGTTCCTCAGCCAAATATTTTACTTACCCCTTCCCCTACACCCCGCATTTTAATTAACTCCTTCTCATGCTTTGACCTTAACAAGACTTCCTCTTCTTGCAGATGAGACCCTTCCTGTAATTCTCTCATTGTACTCTTGGCTTTTCTGCATGTTACGTATCACATTTATTTTTATTTATTTATGTGATTATTTGTTGAATGCCTACTTTCCCCATCTATTCATGTATTTCAAGAGGACTGTTTGACTTTCTCTCTTGTCCTCAGCTATATATGCAGTGTCTAAACCCAGCTCCTGGCCCATCATGGGGGCTCAAAAATTGTACCTGAAGCCCCAAGAAGGAGGTGCTCTGCCCGAAGTCATCCAACATGTTGAGGCTGACAAGGGCCAGAACTCAAACTCTGCTGACCCCCAGCTCCAAATTTTTCCCAAGTCCAGCCTGTCCTCACCCAAGCTCAGTGCTACCTTGCAGCGTATCTCTGTGTAGTTACCAAAGGTGCTCTCTCTGTGTTGTTGAATTCTAGCTGATGCAGTCTCACTGCCACTGCACGCAGGGTGGCAGAGGGAATGTGGGCTGGGTTTCAGCCCCTGCAAGCCCCCTCGGCTGGGCCCCTTTGTGTAACTCAGCAACACACACACATAGAAGTGCTGCTCCTCATAAGCCCATTCTCTGTGTCTATTCTACTCAACGTATCTCCTGTATGTCCTGGGTGCCCCCTCCCCTAACAGACAGCTTGTCAGCTTTGATCTTTTAATCCAGGTTTCTCCAAAGCATGATTGATGTACATTTAAACTGAGCTTCCCTGGGGCTAAGAACTGCTCCTGTCTAAACCCAAGGATGGCCAGGCTAACCAGGCCTCTAAGCTTGATCTTAGTGCCTTAGGATCTTTTCCAATCCCTTTACGTCCAACCCAGGCTGATGCTGGGAGTGAGTGTAACATGAGTGTTTTTCAGGACACTCTATCCTGAAAAACAAGGATTCTCTGTGTCTCCCTAGCCATGTATGGCGACAATAGGAGGAGAAGGAGACCATTGGGCCATAAGCACTCACTGTGTGCCAGGGTCTGTTCTGGGGATTGGACAAATGGGGAGTGAGAGGATACGGTGCTGCCCTACATAGAGCCTCATTCTATGTGGGGAAGCACTCAAGTCAGAAATTGCAGCATAGATGGATGGGTGCTTTGATGGAGGTTGGAAGAATGTTCTGGGCATTCAGTGCAGAGACATGTAACCCTGGTGGGTGTGTGTTAGGGAGTGTGTGTGTGTGTGTGTGTGTGTATTTGTGTGTAGGGAAAGGGAGAATAAACAATTCCAGGAGAAAGAACATTTACATTGAGATGTTAGCCAAACATGGAGTGTAGGGGGCAATGGTACTGGGGCAGAGGATCGGGCAGTGCAAACACCAGTATGTAAGGGGAGGCTGTCTGCATTTCAGGGGGGCTGGAGTATATGGTGCAAGGAGTATGCATGGGACATGAGGCTGGACAGTCAGGCAGAGTCCAGATCATGGAAGTTTGTTAATCCAGGCCTGCTTAGATGTGGGTGTCGAGATAAGACTGCTCATATATGGAGTTTTTGTTTGTTTGTTTGTTTGTTTGTTTTTGAGACTTTCACTCTTGTTGCCCAGGCTGGAGGGCAATGGCATGATCTTGGCTCACCGCAACCTCTGCCTCCCGGGTTCAAGCGATTCTCCTGCCTCAGCCTCCCGAGTAGCTGGGATTACAGGCATGTGCCACCATGACCAGCTAATTTTGTATTTTTATACAGACAGGGTTTCCCCATGTTGGTCAGGCTGGTCTCAAACTCCCGACCTCAGGTGATCCACCTGCCTTGGACTCCCAAAGTGCTGGGATCACAGGCATGAGCCACTGTGCCGGTCTCATATACGGATTTTACTAGGGGAACTGCCCAAAGGAGAAATGGGGAGGGAGGCTTAGAAAGCATCAGACCTCCATGAAAATGATCAGACCTTGAGCCAAGGAAAAAGGGGAGAAAGAAAGATTGGGCAAAAGCATCTTAGCCTGCTGTGCAGTTTGAGAAAGGTTTGGCAAGGCACTTTGGAAGCCCTTAAACCAAAGTTGGCCATCAGTGGAGTCCTATGTGTCCCTGCCTTAGAGTCACGGCCACCGAGCCATTGGCTGGAAGCAACCTGTGGGAGGTTTGATCTTCCACAAGGTCAGGGCTCCACATTGGAGGTCCTGGTGCCCTCTGTGGTTGAAGATCTGGGAGGTAGATTCTCATGGCCACCACATCTGGGTTTGGTTTTATTCTAGAGAGAATGGAAAGCCACAGAATATTTTAAGCAATTTATGTCATGAAAAAAATCACTCTGTGGCTGTGGAGGAGATAAGTAGGAACGGTTCAATAATGAAATTAAAAAAAGAAATGTGAGGTGGAGCTGCTGGAGAGGTTCAGGAAAGAGATAATATTGACCTAGACTTGGAAGGTGACAGGATCACATAGAGAAATGGACAATTTGAAGTTATATTAAGGAGGCAAAATGCACAGAACTTGGTTCCTGTATGTGAGCGGTAAGAAAAAGGACTCAAAGAGGAAGTAACAGAGGACAAGGGCCACATCTATAAGTGTCACTTGTGTGCTAGACACAGTGTATGTACAGTGATCTCATTTTATCACCACAAATATCCTTTTTCTAAATTAATTAATGTTTTTAATTTTTATTTTTATTTATTTATTTATTTTTGAGATGGACTCTCGCTCTGTTGCCCCAGCTAGAGTGCAATGGCGCGACGTTGGCTCACCACAACCTCCGCCTCCCAGGTTCAAGTGATTCTCGTGCCTCAGCCTCTCGAGTAGCTGGGATTACCAGCGTGCACCACCTCACCCGGCTAATTTTTGCTTTTTTTTGTAGAGACAGGGTTTCAACAGAGGTTAGCCAGGCTGACCTCAAGTGATCCACCCACCTCAGCCTCCCAAAGTGCTGGGATTACTGGCATGAGCCACTTTGCTGGGCCCACAATGATCCTTTAAATTTTGTTCTAGGCATAGCATTGGAGAACCCCCAGTTTATCCACAACACCTCGGGTGATCAGTGTAAACTAATCATGGTAATCCCATTCTCACACCTGCAAATGTTTTAGGAATGGGAGAAGTCTGCTCAAGAGGCTTTGGGGAAAAATTTCTCCTTCTCAAGAAGGAGTCACATTTAGACGCTTCCTTTATTCCTCTGGACGCTGATGTCTGGGAGTGATGTCTGGGACTGCCTGGCATCTTGGAATCCCAAGGGGAGCAGCTGAGAGCACAGCTCTCCATCAAGAACAGGAGAGAAAAAAAGATGGGCCCCAAATGACATCATGGAGCACCAACTAGACCAACACTGGACTACCCACCCACCCAACCAGACTCCTGGGAATTGCGATCCTGTATTTCTCTATGGTTTGCACCAATGTGAGTTAGGGCTTTCTGTCTCTAAACTCATATAAAGTATCACCCCTGTTTTATAGACAAAGAAATGGAATCTTAAAGTCACAGAATGGGTAGGTGGCAGCGGAGGGACAAAATCCTAGTATTCTTGAAAGATCACGTCCCTTTTTCAATGGCAGTTTTCCTTCGTGATGTCAACTCAAGTCACCTGACCATGAGAATGCTAGTAATCTTATCTTATAATATATTAATATATGGCACAATGAGTCAAATCTACAAGCATTTATTGTGCCTTTGCTGTATACCCTGCATGATGCAAATGAGCTACATATCAGCCCTGCTCATGAAGAGTTTATGATATAACTGAGGTGAGATGAACACAATTGGAGACTATAATAATAGATAACCTGGGGGGCACTTATTATACACTAGACAGTGGGCAAGTATTCTACATGTCTTATTAGGCTTTACTCCCCACAACAAACAACAGAGTATTTATTATTACGATCCCTGTCTCCATATTACAGGTATGTAGACACAGAAAGGATATGAACCCTCCCGAGACCACAAAGCTGGTATAAATGGAATTTACAGCAGTCTGAGTCTGACTTCGGGGCCTGTACTTTTATAACCACTGTGGTCTTTTGCATCCCCATATAGAGATTAATTAATGCAAGACAGCATCAACCCGAGTGGAGTATGCACAGGATAATAATAGCAAAGATTCTTAAACATATGCATGCAGTTGCTTTGCACGTGTTGTTGCTAGTACTTAGTGGGTCTCAAACTTCAGCATGAATCGGAATCACCTGGAGGGCTTGTTAAAGCACAGATTGCTGGGCACCACCCCTAGACTTTCCAGCAGATTTGGGGTGGTGGTCTTAGGATTTGCATTTCTAACAAGTTCTCAGGTGGTATTTGTTCTGGGGAATCACATTTTGAGAGCCAATGCCTTATAATAACTCTGTGAAGGAAGGGTGACTACCCCCATTGAACAGATGTGAAAAGTGGCTTAGTGTAGGCAGCTGATATGGTTTGACTGTGTCCCCACCCAAATCTCATCTTGAATTGCAGCTCCCACAATTCCCATGTATTGTGGGAGGGACCCTGTGAGAGGTAATTGAATCATAGGGGCAGGTCTTTTCGTGCTAGTCTTATGATAGTGAATAAGCCTCACAAGATCTGATGGTTTTATAAAGGGCAGTTCCCCTGCACAAGTTCTCTTCTCTTGTCTGCCACCATGTGAGACATGCCTTTCACCTCTGCCATGATTGTGAGGCCTCCCCAGCCACACAGAACTTGAGTGCATTAAGTCTCTTTCTTTTGTAAATTCCTCAGGCTCAGGTATATCTTTATCAGCAGCATGAAAATGGACTAGTACAGCAACTCATCTGTACATACCTACAATGGACAAATTCCAGAGCCAGGATTTGAACCTGGGTCACCCTGGCTCCAAAGGCCATGCTGTGTTTATTGTACCATGCTGTCCCCAGATATAAATGCACCACAAATTCGGGAGGAGAGACAACAGTGGGCTGCACATGCAGGAGAGACTTTTTGGAAGAAAAGGCCTTGAAGGAAAATAAATTTGAATCGGTGATCCCAGTCTATAGCCAAGATGAGAGAAACACTGGACTTGCCAAGTTATAGCTGATAGACACTTTGCCTGGGGTTTCAACATAGCAGGAGGGATTATGGTGAGGACACACAGTGAGGATTGCTCCATAAAAAGGAGCAGGAAAATAGCAGGGATCTTAGAGACAGAAAGGGACAACGAAGAAGGCCACCACTGCAAAAAGCACACAGGTGGGAAAATACTGTGCCCCATATGCAAAGGTGAGAAATAACTTACAATATCTTTTTTCATGAGAGGGATGGGTAGGCATTACACCATCCCCATTCCCTCAAGGAAGAAGGAGGAGCATGGCTTACATATACTCCCACCAGAACCTGCTCCCTTATTCCCACTCTAATTTCCTTAATCAAAGCAAAGGACAAGGACAGTGATTTCTCCTTTGTCACTGAGCGGAAAATGATACTATTCTAAGAGTGATTGAAGGCGCTGGGTATGCTAAGCCCTGATGAAGACATGAAGATGCAAGCATGTGAGCAAACAGAGGAGAGAAGGTTTGTGCTGTGTGATTGCCAAGATAAGAATTTGGACCAATAGGTGAAAATTCCAAGCTAATAATGTGCTAGAAATTTTTCATGTCATCCATTCAACAACCAATGAGTCATTCAACAACCACTGAGGCATTCAACAACCATTCATTAGGAGCCCTCTCTGTGCCAGGGACTGTCATAGATGCCTGGTGAGTCAAACAGAAGTGATCCTTGTCTTTCTGGTTGGCCTAAATCCATCTTGTTACAACCTAGACTTAGCTTTGAAGTTGAAGTATTTTAAGACCTTTCTCAGTGAAAGAAAATGTAGAGAGTCACCAACTCACTCTTCTCCTACACGTTTGTTTCTTCCTGCAGTGATAAAACATGTTTTGATTGTGATGGAACTTGCCAAATATGCCAAAATCACATCACACAGATCCCCTTCTCCTCCAGGTAATGGGAGCCTTGGATTAAATGCAGACATGGCAGGGTCAGAGACACAGTAGGCAGACAGCACCAGGTAAATCTGGTAGGAGCGAATTCTAATGTAGGGGAATAGGTTTCTCGGTGAGGATGACCTTCCAGCTAATGGCCCATACCTGGGGACCCATGCAGCTGTCCCAAGGCATTTCTGGAGTCTGAGAGAGAAAATCCATCAGCCATTCTTGACTAAGCTGGGGAACATTTCAGCTTTCTAATAGGGTTATTAGCTGGGTAACAAATGAAACGGAACAGCAACAGAAGGGCAGAGGTAACTGAAATGCGAGAGAAAAATGCATAGTGATTTTCCACATTCTTTCAGCACACATGTTTTCCTCAAAATCCCCTCTACTGCCCAGCATTATGAAATGTCAGGAACCAAGGGATTTGGAGAGAGCAACTCAAAGAACCAAGGGTATGACACAGGATGGGAAGAACCTCCCCACAAGGGAAGATAACAGATTTCCGTAAGGCAAAGAAGTAATCCGGTAGAGCTGTTGATGATATCACAGGGCACCTCTAAACACACTCTCAGGGATTCTGTAAGCCCAGGAAATCAGGCAGAGTGATTTGTGAGCAACAAAGGACAGTGTTCTAAACAGAGAGTTTAGTTCTGGCTTAGGAATTTATTCCATTGTTGACTTGTGTTAATTAATCTTGCTTTTTGATTATAAAAAAAGTCTGTTGTCAGAAGTACAGAAAAAAAGAATATAAAAATCACCCCAAATTCTATAATTTGAAGGTAAACATTATTCACTTTTTATTGGTATATCTGCAGTCTTTTTCTCTATGCATATCTGTATATCTCTCTTGCAAAATTACAATCATATTTTCATTGTTTTATAAACCATTTTTCTCACTTAACAATATATCATGAAATTTTATGATGTTCACCCATATTGTATTTTTCATAAATACTATTTTCATGTCCATATCATATGAATGCATTAGGTTGAAACACATAAAATTAGTGCTATTCGACCTTTTTTAACCTGCAAAAATGATTTCATATGGTTCACCTATATTATAATTGATTTCTCCAGCCTTATATTCATTGACATTTACACTGTTTCCAAATGTTCTCAATTATTAAAAAATTTGCAGTGAACGTCATTGTGTTTAGATCTTTGCATACATCCATGATTATTTTCTTCTGGTAAATCCTTATACACTAGATATGTACTGCTGGGCAGTAAGTTTCCAGAAATTTAGCAGTTTAAACAACACACATTTTATTTTATAGTTTCCATGGATCAGGTTAAGCTGGTTCCTCTGCTTCAAGGTTTCTCTTACGGCTCCAACCTAGGTGCAGGTGAGCACTGGGTCTCATCTGAAGACTCAGTTGGGGAAGGGTCTGCTTTCATGTTCATTCAGGTGGTTGTTAGCAGGATTCAGCTTCTTGCTGGCTGTTAATCTGAGACCTCCCCCAATTCCTTGCCAAGTGGGCTCCTTCATAGAACAGCTCACAGAATGGCAGCTGTCTTCATTAAAGCAAGCAATGGAAAGAGTCAGATAATAAGATGAATGTTGCAATCTTATGTAACTTAACTAAGACATGATAGACCATCACCCTTGCCATATTCTATTGGTTAGAAGGAAGCTCTAGGTCTTGCCCACACTCAAGAGGAGGGGATTATATAAGAATGTGAACACCAGAAAGAAGGGATTATTAGGGATCATCTTGGAGTATGCCTACTACATTCTAGAAGTGGAATTGCTAGACAAAATGATGTGAACATTTTTAGGGTTTTGAGATTTACTAATAAATTGACCCCTGGGATAGCCACATAAGTTAGTCTTCCCTCTAGGAGTACATGAAAAAACCTAGCTGCCTAAAGGTTCATCATTTTTAAAGTCTTTTCAATTTGATAGGAAAACCATGATATCCTGTTTTTATTTGCATTTCTTTGAGAGCTCATTTATTTTTTCCTTTGCAAATTGCTAATTCATAATTTTTGCCCATTAAAAAAAGCTGTTCAAAGTTTTAATAGAATAAAGATTTTATTAACCATTTGTCTTTAATGCATATCTTAGACATTTTTTCTGATTTTACCATTTGTTTTAAAGTCTTGGTTGCAAAATTTACAAAAATATTTAATTTTTAAATGGTCAAACCCAGCAATATTTACTTTATAATTTCTTCTTTTGCGTTTTTTCCTAAAAAGCCCATCACCCCAAATTAGATAGATTACGATCTAAAGTTCATTTTTGATAGTAATTAGAAATTTTGTTGTTTCATTATTTATCTTTAACTCTTTAATCCACAGTTCATCTTTTCCTCACTCTTCTCACCTGAGCAATGAGTGATGGTATAATAATATCTCATAGTGTGTATCCTGACTGGGAATGAAGGGTCCCTTCCCAAGAAGGGGTATTAGAATCTCTCTTGTTGGTATGGAAGGGAAGGATGGTGTGTGGAAATACCAATCGTGTTATTTCAGTTTTCTGCATTAATTAGAACTTCCGAGAGAAATTGTAAGATAAAAAAGACAGTAGTGAGTGTCTTTTTCAAGAATGTCCCCAGTGTTTCACAACTAAGCATGGTGTTCTATGTAATATATGTCCTTGATCAAATTTATTTTTTGTGCAGAGACATTTCAAATACATCTGTAATGAGTATTGACTTTGGAGAGGAGAGTATTAATTTAAATGATCCCAATATTTTTTCTTATTTGACTTTTTGGAATAAATCTCACTGGTTGTGGCCCATTTCTCTCTTAAAAACTTCTGTTTTCCATTTGGTAATGTTTATTAATAATTTTGACATTTGTATTTAAAGTGAGATTGATTTCTTATTTATCAAGATTAGGGTTATGCTAATCTCAAATACTTTGGGAAGCTTTCTCCCTTCTCTATGTCTTGATATAATTTATGAAGTATGATATTGCTGGTTCTTGGAGGTTGGAAAGATCTTACTCTAGAGTGGCCAAGGCCCAAGACTTTTAACAGAGTTAACCATGTAACAATCCTTCAGATTCTTTATCATTAATAGTCTCACCAATTTTCTGTCTCTTATGTTAATATGGTAATTTATGTTTCCCTGCAAATTGTCCATTTTGTTGAGAATTTAAAATTTATCAGCTAAAAGTTATAATAGTCCCATAATATTTAAATATAACTTTTGATCTATAATTATATTCCTAATGATATGTATTCTTTTTTCCTGCTTTATCCTTGGTTAGATATGATGAATTACCTATTTTATTGTTGACTTTTTTCAAGATCCAGTTTTTATATGTATATATCCATCCCATTGGCTTTCAATTTTTAAAAACTTCATTAATGTCTTCACTTATTTTTATTATTCCTTCCTCCTTTGTTTTAATTTTTTATGAAAATGTTCATGCTAAAAATTAGGGCAAATGATATAATGTATGCTTCCTTACAGATCCATGAGCAATATACAACAAATACCAAAATTTTCCCAATTTGCTTCATCTTTTTCTCTTTTCTTTGTATTATTTGCTGAAATGTTTTAAATAAAACCCTAGAGATTATGTTATTTCACCCCTACACACCTCAGAGTACATCTCTAAAAAATATTTTTCTCAGCCGGGTGCGGTGGCTCACACCTGTAATCCCAGCACTTAGGGAGACGGAGGTGGGCAGATCACGAGGTCAAGATATGGAGGCCATCCTGGCCCACATGGTGAAATCTCGTCTCTACTAAAAATACAAAAATTAGCTGGGCGTGGTGGCGTGCGCCTATGGTCCCAGCTACTCCGGGGGCTGAGACAGGAGAATCGCTTGAACCCAAGAGGCGGAGGTCGCAGTGAGCAGAGAATATTCCACTGCAGTCCAGCCTGGTGACAGAATGAGACTCCATCTCAAAAAAAAAAAAATACTTTTCTCATCTTTAGACATGTTTCGTGTTTCTTTCTCCACCTTACTGGATTGATTTTTCTTGGTTTATTGATTTTTCATTCTTTCTTTTGTAATAAAAAAGTATTTAACACTATGAATTTTCTACTGAGTGTAGAATTAGCAGCACATATTAATAAACTTGATATGTAATTTTCCCAATGTCAATATGTTCAAAGTTGGCTACAGTTAAATTTTTCAGTCTTGTTCTAGTAACTATATAGAAGAAACACATATATTCATATATATCCTTCTGGTGTTTTTGCTTAAGTATTTTGGAAAAAACTCTAACATTGGTTTGTTTCACAGATTGGGTTGTCTGGACAGTGGGGTCTGAGATGGAAATTAGCATACAGGCAACTTAGGAGCAAGGGGCCTTGGGGTCAAGTGACACTTGTGGAAAGAAAGGAAACGGAGTAGGACTGGGCAGAGGGAGAAGTTGAGCTGCAAGGAGGTCTCAGTGGAGGCCTCAGCTCACACCACAGAGAGCTCTGAAGGCTCTTTTCAAGTTGTCTGGAGCTGAGAACAAGAGGACAGGGTTTTATTCCCCACACCAATCATTGAAAACAGGCTGCCCCAGGAAGGGGACATGGCTTTGGCCTCTTCAGTGGGAACAGCCTCTGGAGAGGGCTGAAAGCTGAGTGCTGTCTGCTGGAAGGACTCTCAGTGGCTAGGAGGATCCACTCTTCCTTGTTGAAGATGACTCTGGGTGGGGCATCCCAGTCTCCATCACAGTTGCAGAATTTCTAAGTTTGGGGATTTGTTTGTTCAGTGTTCAAGAACCATGTTCATTCTTCAGCAGTCTAAAACTCTAATGCATGCATATTACTCAAACTCACTAATTTTACCTACTTGGTTTACTGAAGAATGTTAAAGTAGTCTAATAAAATTATGATTTGGCTGTTTCTCCTTGTATTTTTATTTTTCGTAGTTTTTCCTTTATACCTTTTGAAGCTGTGCCATTCAATACAGAAATGTCTACAGTATTGCATCTTCCTTATGGCTTAAATCTGCTGCCCCTGCAAAACACCCTCTCTGAATATTGTTTTCTCTTGCCTTGAATTATTTGCTTGTGGACACTTTCGTCCCTGGTTCTTCTGGTGTGTCTGATGAATCTTTAGCCATACTTTTATTCCTAATCATTTTTTTGTCATATCCCTTATAAAATTCATATAATAGACTTGGATTTTTATTTTTTACTCACAACTGAGAATTTGGGTGATTAGCACTGAAATTTAGCCCTTTTACAATTACAGTCATAACCAATATAACATCTTGTTTTATGAGGCAAAATTTTCAGGCTTCTTTAAATTTTGCTTCATTCCCTGTCTCTCACTATATGAACTATACAATCCTTTATTTTGACTAATTTCTTACTTGGCCACAGTATATTCTTGAATAATTTTTTTCAGGGTGTATAAATTAAAAAATTAACCCTTGCATAAAAAAAAATTGACTTTTCTCCTCTTCAATTGGAATATTACCTTCATTAACTATATAATTCATGGGTCACAATTTTTTTCCCCTGAAAACTGCACTGTTTTTATTGTAGAGAAGAAATCTGGGGCCTGCCTAGTTTTCTGTTTCTTAGCAGTAGTAATTCTCCCCTGCTTTGCTGGTAGAATTGCTTCTTTGTTATTGAAACTGGAAAAGTTTGACCAATGTGTTTAAGCATTTGTTGCTTCTCACCATTTTTTCCTTGAACTTAGTAGGTGCATTTAGTTTGCAGATAGAAGTAATTATTCAGCCAAGCAAAGTTTTCTTCACTACTTCTTGGTACTGTTGCCTCTCCTTCCCATTCTACAATTTTGGGTGTTGTGAATCCATGCTCTGTATCTTTTACTTTTCCATTTCCATGTTTCTAAGTTTTCTTAACCTTATCTTTATTTTTTAAAAATTGATCCTTTATCATTTTCAATCTACTGTTTCATGCTTCAATTGCAATTTTATTTTTAATTGGGTCAAGTTGTTTTTCATTTCCTTGGCATTTTCCAGATTTCATAGGTGCCCCTCTCTGATTATCCCCTCTAGTTACAGAGATGTGATGTTCTGTTTCCATCTTATCAGGAACATTTCTAAACCTTTCTGCTTGCAGTAACTCTATATTGTTGAGTCTCTTTCTTTATCCCCTTCTTCTGTACTTTGAGTCTTTTCATATGGCTAAATGTCTTTATCTGCTGGCCCCTGGCTTACAGAGTGAAGTCCTTGCTTCTAATAAATTGGAGGCCTACATATGTTCTAAGAGGGGCTTAGTCGATCTCTGATTGGATATTTCAGGCCACATGAAGGGAAAAGGGAAAATTCTTATTGTCATTTTCCTTTTCCTTTTCCTTTTCAAAGAGTCAGGTGCTTGGAGAGATAAGAGATAGACGGAGCCAATGATATCTTTGACAAGGAGTTTTGCCTGCATGGAAAAATTTCTTTTTCTTGTTTTTGGGGAAGCTAGAAGTGGTGTCAGACTTCAGTCAGCAAAATTTCAGCAGTGTCCCACGTCTTCACACTTCAAGTACTCTATGAACCAGTGCCACAGGCTCCACTTGGTGTGGCCATTGCCTCCGCTTTGCTTTCCAAAGATACCGGTGGATTCCAAAATTTGATCTCAATGTCTTTGATAGCCCGCTCTGGCTTCCAGGCAGGTGTTTGTAAGGCTCAGCCAGGGTCTCTTCCATTTGCTTCCAGGCCCATCGTTCTGAGCATACGGTGGCTTGCAGCTGAGCTTGGGCCTCCTTCCACACTCACTCTGACAACCCCATATCCTGCTGCTATTTTCCAGTGTGTCTTTGGCTGTGAGAGTTTCCCTTCCTCAGCTTCCAGCAGAAACAGAGTGTCTTGAGGTTGAATAAAGGAATAAGACAGGTTTCCCTCAATGTGTGTATTTCACTCATCGTCTCAGTGGCAGTTTGAGGACCACCAGTGGAGGGAGATGGATGACATCCCTGAGGAGTTCTTGCTTGCCAGTTAGATTGCAAATAATGTCCCAGAAAATAATGGTCCAGGTTTAAGGGAGAAGGAAAGAGGAAAAGATGCAGTGAATGCAGAAAAGACAAAGAAAGAAGACCCTGGACAGAAAGGAAAACGGTACCTCCAAGTGTTCTGTGATGCCCATATGTGGCTTATGAAAATACCCACTGCTCAAGCCAGCTGTGTGCAGGGTTTCCAGGGCAGTCCCACCACCCCGACTCGTGCTTCAGGGATATGATGATGTTAAGGGTGCTCTTCCGGGTGGGCTCCATGTCCATTCTCTTCGTTTCAGCCACTCACGCTTCTGAGGAAAGAGGACACACAAAGAAATTTCTGTCCCATTCCCGAAAGGTCTTAGAAACGGATTGTGGTGGAAACGAGGCGATATCAAACACAAGACCAAGAGAGGTCCACGCCCCCTGCTGGTGAAAACAATAAATAGCTCCACCATTTTTCCTGGGCGTGGTTCCCCCCAGTTCTTGGGTGGGTGGGTCTTCGTTTGGTCTGTTTTGCTCAAATGGTGATGGGGGTTTGGGGGATAGGGAGTCCGTGGGAGAAAGAGAGAGAGATCTACCAGAATAAATGACACCCAGACTGCAGAATACCATACCATGTGAGGCGGAAAATGCCCCAGGAGTTAAGGATCATCATCAGAAAATAGATTTTCCAATCCAGAATGCAAACAGATTGCGGGGCCATGTGGGTGGAGCTGGTGGGGAGGCTGGGAAGCAGGGGGAGAAACAGGGTGTCACCAGCCCTTCAGAATGAGGATTGGATTTCTGTTGAATTTTTTTATGGATGCCTGTAAGCCTCCCCATCACATTATAGTCTGGATGAAAAATTATCCACTAAGGAAAATAGATCTGCGTGAATCAAGATTTCATTGCCAAGGGCCAGGTTATCACATGGAATTTCTTTGTGGGTCAACATGGCTGATTTATTTATGTGTGTACCCTGTGGGTGTCTATTAGGCCTCCCAGACTGTGATCACTGTGGGGACAGCTGGCTTATATATATGTGTTGCTGGGCATGTGGTGGAACTGAAGCTGAACATTCACCGAAGAGAAGGGGAAGGAAGGCATGGAAATGTATTTGGGCTGCTTCTAAGCAGTCAAGGCCAGAGCCCAGATTTAGGACTTGAAATATCGGGGTTCTCATTCTAATTCCATTGATTGCTGGATACGTAAATTTGAATAATAGCATCACCTTGCTGAATTTCAGTTTCCTCAACTGTAAAATGAGGATAGTAATATTCTCTGCTGAGCCAGCAGGTCAATGAAGTATGACGGTGGCTGAAATACTATAGGAATGACTAACTTGGGTAGGGATTAATAATGCTATTATATCTATTTATTTGGTCATTCAACAAGCACTTATTGAGCAACTACTATGGGCCATGCACTTTGCTAGGTGCTGGGGACACAGCAAAGATCAAGTAGGCACGGCCTCTGCCTTCTTTGTGTTGACAGTCCAGTAGCAACACAGATAAGTAATCCTCCTCTGCCTTGCTAATACACTTGATTCTTTATCCTTGAAATTAAAAACTTTTTTTTTTTTTTTTTTTTTTTGAGACAGAGTCTCTGTCTGTCGCCCAGGCTGGAGTGCAGTGGCGCCATCTCAGCTCACGGCTCACTGCAAGCTCCGCCTCCCGGGTTCATGCCATTCTCCTGCCTCAGCCTCCCGAGTAGCTGGGACTACAGGCACCCGCCACCATGCCCGGCTAATTTTTTGTATTTTTAGTAGAGACAGGGTTTCACCGTGTTAGCCAGGATGGTCTCGATCTCCTGACCTCGTGATCCACCCACCTCGGCCTCCCAAAGTGCTGGGATTACAGGCGTGAGCCACCGCACCCGGCCGAAATTAAAAACTTTTACCAAGATTTCTAGGTGTTTGTCTTTTCTCATTATTTGTTCCTGGAACTTGCTACGTCTGTTTGACTTGCAGATAGTTGTTCTCAACTCAGCAAAGTTTGCTTCATCATTTCTGTGTGCTCTTTTGTTTCCTTCTTATCAGACAGTATCAAGTGTTCTGGATTCATGCTCCACGTTTTTTCATGTTTCCTCTTCATTTTCATGTCTTCATGGGGTGCTACAAGGGGGTTCTGTCCTCAGGAATTTGCTGGTGGTATTCCTGCTGCCCAGTTAGATCCGACGTGTTATCAGCTATTTGTAGAAAGCTGTTATGATCCTCCCTCACTGTTCCTCATCCTCCAAAACACATACTGTTATTACGGGAGCCAGAGGGATGCAATTGAGGAGCTGAACTGGCCTGAAGAGGTCTAGCTGATCCCTTGAGGTGGAACACCACCTACTAAGAGCAGATCTTGTCTACTTCAGCTCCACATTTCAACGCTCAAAATGCAAGTACTGAACAGGGAGCTGAAGAAATAAAGAAAATCTGGGATGGGACTGGGTTCAAACACAGCAAGCATCATCTCAGCTCTTACTTTTTGGAATATGCTAAGAGTTGGATCAAATCAGCTCTCATCACCAAACTGGGGCACCAACACCCCATGTCCTGCCATAGGGCGTACCCCTGCTTTCCTAGCGGAAAAGATTACAAGCCAAGCTCAGTGACGTTGCAGTCAGGGTTGACACACTGCGCAGCACACCAAGAAAGCACCATGTATGTGACAGCCTATGTAAATGGCATGCTCTTGAGTACACACAAGGGTGTCTCCTGGAGGGCCTGGCTAGGGTGGTCCCTGAATGATGGAATTATAGGTGACATCAACTGTTTTCTTCTCTATTTTATTCCTGGGTATTTCAAATGTCCTATTATTTTCACATTTTTCCACTAGCATTACTATTTCTATACTGTTATTATTTGTTTGTTTAAGGAGTTTAGTAAATCACTCATCACTTCAAAGTTTGAACCAATATGCAGGGTGACCCTGTTGGTGTAGGACTTCCCCAGTTTTGTCACTGAAAGTTCCGCGTCCCAGGATGCCCCTCAGTCTTAGATAAACTAAGATTGTTGGACACCTTACAAAGGTGGTATATAAACCACATGGCAGATTAATAACCAAACAAAAAACACAAAGTATTATCATAAATATCCAGCACTGAACTTGAGAAGGCTGCAGTAGAAAATGTGACCTGATTCTGAGGCTGAATGAGGACATTTGCCTTTGATACCTAGGCTAAATCCTGAAACCTGAGACCCACATTTGCAGATGTGGCTGAAGAGAGAGAGAGAGAGCTTTTCTCAGCCCATATACCTACCCATATACCAGGGCAGGAAACAGCAGGTGAAGCACATGCATTGCCCCAGACACCAATAAAGCCTGTCCCAATTATTTCCGTTCTCTGACTACTTGGATGCCAACTTTCACATAGAGGGGAGTGAATATGGGGAGGGCAGAAGATCAGAAATGTTAGTTATATGTAACTTTCCCAATATGGAGAAAGAGTGGATAGAAGTCACCTCCCCTAAGGGACAAGACATGTATGTGAGGAAAGGAGAAAAAAAGGCACCTGTTCCAACATTAATAACAATAAGAACAATAATAATAATAGCAGTTACCTTTTATTTTATTTTATTTTATTTTTCCATAATTTATTGGGGTACAGGTGGTATTTGGTTACATGAGTAAGTTCTTTAGTGGTGATTTGTGAGATCCTGGTGCACCCATCACCCAAGCAGTATACACTGCACCATATTTGTTGTCTGTTATCCCTTATCTCCCTTCCCCTCTTACCCCCAAGTCCCCAAAGTCCATTGTATCATTCTTATGCCTTTGCACCCTCATAGCTTAGCTCCCACATATCAGTGAGAATATATGATGTTTAGTTTTCCATTCCTGAGTTACTTCACTTAGAATGATAGTCTCCAGTCTCATCCAGGTCATTGCAAATGCTGTTAATTCATTCCTTTTTATGACTGAGTAGTATTCCATTGTGTATATATACCACAGTTTCTTTATCCATTCGTTGACTTGATTTGGGTTGGTTCTATGATTTGCAATTGTGAATTGTGCTGCTATAAACATGTGTGTGCAAGTATCTTTTTCGAATAATGACTTCTTTTCTGCAGGGTAGATACCCAGTAGTGGGATTGTTGGATCAAATGAGCTAACCTTTATTTTTATTTTTATTTTGGGGGTATGGAGTCTCACTCACTCTGTTGCCCAGGCTGGAGTGCATGGCATGATCTCAGCTCACTGCAACTTCTTCCTCCCGGGTTCAAGCAATTCTCCTGCCTCAGCCTCCTGAGAAGCTGGGATTACAGGCAAGTGCCACAATGCTCGGCTAATTTTTGTTTTTTTTTTTAAGTAAAGGTGGGGTTTCACCATGTTGGCCAGGCCGGTCTTGAACTCCTGACCTCAAGTGATCCACTCGCCTCAGCCTCCCAAAGTGCTAGGATTACAGGCATGAGTCACCATGCCTGGTGGTTGACTACTTTATTGACTACTCGGTATATCCAGGCATCATGTTAAGTTTCTTACATATATAAGTTTATTTGATTGTTAATAATTCTATGAAAGGTACTCATATTACCCCTGTCCTTCAAATGAGGAAACCAAGGCACAGAGAGGTCAAGCCATTTGCCTAAGACACCCAGCTAATAAGTGCAGAGCTATGATTAAAATCCAGTTGCATGTGGGTCTAATTAGATGGAAGGTTGGAGTCACACCTCTAAATTAATATGATTTTGATTGGGCCTCTTAACTTGTGGATGCCTCAGTTTCCTCATTTGTCCAATGAGGATAATATGCCTTGATTAATCTTACAGAGATATTCTGAAGATCCAGTGAAATGGTGAGTAGGAAAGTACTTTTCACAACTTACCCATATAAATTATTTTTTACATAACTTACGTAATACCAATGGCATTTCAATTTCAAGAATAACACGATGAACCCTACAGGTTTAAATGACAGCCCTGCAATATGGATCCCATGGACATTTCAAAGTTGCACTCTGTGTTGAAAAGCAGAGTCAGGTGATAAGGTGAAGCCTGTTTCCAGACCAAGATCTCTGATTTCTTTAGCTTTTGTAGGATGCCTTTGTATTTTTAGAGAGATCTGCTGCGGACTGGGTACAAATGGAGAACAACCAGTGCCCCACTTGATTCTTGATTGGAAATCAGGTAGTGTTGAGACTCCTATTTTTAGAGAGGGAACAGTGGGACAGAGGTGATTAGATTCTCTGGATGGTGGTCAGAGGGTGATGAGCATTCTCAGTGAAAGCGGGAGAATGCCTACTGTCTACAAATAGCAATCTGAGCTCAATTTTCTCAGCATGGCTTGGTCCTACCAGGGGCCTTGCTTTAAGGCGGTGGGGAGAGGGTGGTAACAAATCTTTCCAGGACCCTGTATCTCTTGGAAACTTTAATGTCATTTGTGGTCATGGAACCAACTTCACGAGCTAAGAATGACCTTGGAAATCACTCAGTCCAATGCCTTCATTTGGCGGATGACAAGAGTCTTAGAAAGACTCCAAGACTTTCCCAAGAACACGCAGTCAGTGGCAGAGCTAAGAAGAAGAACTCAAGTCTCCTGACTCCCAGGTCAGTGGTCTTTTCATCTGACTAACTGCCCTATAATGCAGTTTGAATCCCAGGTTGGGGAAGCAGGTTGTACAGTGAGGTGGGGGGGGCTAAAGAGAGCTGCAAGCAGGCCTGGTGGGAGAGGAAAGGAGGAAGGGTCAGAGGGTGGGCAAGAAAGAAAAAGCGGAGAAAGAAGAGACATGTGGAAGGAACGGAGAGGCAGCGACAGAGAAACAAGACTTGCAATAAATAGGAGAGATGCTAAGGAAATTACTTTTTGAATGGTATTTAATTGGTTTATTAGTGTAATTCAGTTGCAGTTTGATTTGATTCAAACTTCTGATGTGTGTGATCCACCATCCACCAAGGACACTGCCAGCCTTACACAAGCAGCAGCAAAAGGCAGATCTGAGAGGAACAGGGGGTGGTAGACAATGGAAGATGAAAGAGAAGGTGAAAAGAGGAGAGAGCAAGAGGGGATGAGAGGAGGAGAGGGAAAGGAAGAGAAAAGAAAGGAGAAGAGGAAAGAAGGGCAGGAAGAGGGAGGAAGGAACTGAGAGTGGTGGAGGGGAGATTGGAGATGGAGGCAGAGAAGAGAAGAGAAAGAAATGAGGAGAGAAAGCAGATAAGAAACAAGAAAGAGAGCCAGAGATGGGGGCATGTGATAGAGTGACTATGAGAGGCATGAAAGGGAAAGCAAGGGCCAGGAGAGATCAAGAGAGGTGAGGGAAAGTATAAATACAGCAAAGAGGCTGGCAAGGCTGCGGAGAAATAGAAATGCTTTTACACTGTTGGTGGGAGTGTAAATTAGTTCCACCATTGTGGGAGACAGTGTGGCAATTCCTCGAAGATCTAGAGACAGAAATACCATTTGACCCAGCAATCTCATTACTGGGTATATATCCAGAGGAATATAAATCATTCTATTATGAAGATACATGCATGTGTATGTTCATTGCAGCACTATTCACAATAGCAAAGACGGAATGAACCCAAATGCCCATCAATGATAGACTGGATAAAGCAAATGTGGTACATATACACCATAGAACACTATGCAGCCATAAAATGGAATGAGATCATGTCTTTTGCAGGGCCATGGATGGAGCTGGGAGCCATTATCCTCAGCAAACTCACACAAGAACAGAAAACTAAACACCTCATGTTCTCACTTCTAAGTGGGAGCTGAACAATTAGAACACCTGGACACAGGGAGGGGAACAACATACACCTGGGGCCTGTTGGGGTGGGGGAGGGAGAGCATCAGGAAAAATAGCTAATGCATGTGGGGCTTAATACCTAGGTGATGAGTTGATCTTTGCAGCAAACCACCATGGCACACATTTACCTATGTAACAAACCTGCACATCCTGCACATGTATCCTAGAACTTAATAAAATAAAATGAAATTGAAAAATAAATAAATACATGCATACAGCAAAAAGAAGTTTAGGAAGTCCTAGGAGACCAAGGAAGTCAGCAGGACACAGAGCAATAGATGTGGAGAGACAATGAGAGACAAAAACAAAGAAAGGACAAAGAAAAAAGAAAGGGCATGGGGAGAGAAGAAAAGGGCGTAGGGGAACAGTGAGTTACAAACACATACACATGCACACGTACACGCATACACACACACACACACACACACACACGCACAGAGTCTTGGGCATCTCCTGATGCCCTTGAGGACCCATTGGCTAGACAATCCCTGGACTTTTGTTTTTTGTTTTTTGAGACGGAGTTTCGCTCTTGTTGCCCAGGCTGGACTGCAATGGCGCGATCTCAGCTCACCACAACCTCCGCCTTCCGGTTTTCAAGTGATTTTCCTGCCTCAACCTCCCAAGTAGCTGGGATTACAGCTGCCCACCACCACACCCAGCTAATTTTGTATTTTTTAGAAGCAATGGGGTTTCTCCATGTTGGTCAGGCTGGTCTCGAACTCCTGACCTCAGGTGATCCACCCGCCTCGGCCTCCCGAAGTGCTGGGATTACAGGCGTGAGCCGCTGCGCCCAGCCTATTTCCTGTACTTCTAACACTAGGGTGGCACCAGGACCCAGCCACCCTCCAGGCCATTTTCCAACCCAGGAAGACTTTCTATGTCAGTGGTGCTAGTCCCTCCCCAAGCCTTCTGGTGACAGCGGCGGCCCCTAGGTGCAGCTCTTGCCCTTAGATGCAGCTCCTGGTGGGTACCTTGGGAGATGAGGAGGGTGGGCTTGGGCAGGTACAGACAGTAGCATTTCAGAGCTGCACAGGCCCAGAGTTTTTATTAAAGCTAATCCTCTTCCTTTCACAGATGGGGAGACAGGACTCCAGGCAGGAGAATGGAGTCAGAAGCAGAGCTTCCTAAGCCGCATGTCCTGCCTCCCAGAGCCCCCACAGCAAGCTGTTGGTACAGTGCCATGCCATGGTTATGGGCACAAGCTTTAGACCCAAACAGACCCAGCTGTGTAGACTTGGCCAAGTCCTTTAGCCTCCCTGAGCCTCATTTTCTGCAAAATGTGGATTGAGACAATTCCTAGGTCATAGGGCTGCTGGGAGGAACCAGGGAGATAAAAATATATGGAAAATATCTAGAAAAAAAAGCCTGGCACATACAAAGTGCTTGATATATTATGATTTTTACTATTAATAAAAGAAGGCACCTGAGACCCCCAGCAGAGTTGTAGGGGGTTTCTCCTCAGCCAAAATTTGAGAAGGGCAATGGGGGCATAGTGGGTATGAATGTGAACTCTATGCATCAGAATGCCTGGGTTTGGTTCCCAGCTCTGCCACTGAGTGACCTTGAACAAGTTAATTACTTTGCTGTGCCTCAGTTTCTTCAACTGTGAAATGAAGCTAATTCCTACCTCATTGGACTGTTCACGAGAATCAATTAATACAAGTACTTAGAACAGGGTCTGACCCATAGAAGATGTTAGAGACATGGTAGCTCTCATTGTTAGTATCAACGCTGGGCTCAGCTATACGGATGTGGGGACTGAGATCCAAAAGGTGGACACACCCACGGTCACATGCAGTTAGTGCAAAGCTGGGTTTTGAACCCAGATATGCTTGCAGGCTCAAGACTTCCCAAGACTCCAGAATCCCTGTTCAGAAATCTTTCCACATTGCCACGCTTTCCAAAGAGGAAGACCCACCCCCGCCCCTTCCCCACAGCCAGCAACACATGTCTTGTTCCTTCTGACTTAAATTTTAACCGTATCTTCGATGAAAACCTCTCCCTTCCATAAGGAGAAAGGGCAGAGTGTGTTATAATCAAGACTTAGGAACTCCCAGGGCTTTGTCTCTGCCCCCTATGCCCCACATTCCGCTTCCCCCACTCCCCCGCTCCCCACCCCCGGCCCCAAAACACACACAGAGACACACCCTGCTTCTCCGTCTTTGGTCTGTGATTACAGAAGCCAACTCCATGTGGCTGGTGGTAATCGGTTGGGAACCCTGGCTAGATTTGTCTCTAATGTCGATTCCAGGGACCTGTAATTTTCATCAGCACCGTGTGACTTTTTATGGAACCGTAAGATGCATGGCACAGCTAATGAGCTGTAATTCTGAAGAGCTTCTGCCTTGATTGGGACTAATTATTTTTATAAAGAAAATAATTAGGCCAGGCATGGTGGCTCAAGCCTGTAATCCCAGCACTTTGGGAGGCCAAGGTGGGCGGATCACCTGAGGTCAGGAGTTCGAGACCAGCCTGGCCAATATGGTAAAACCCCATCTGTACTAAAATACAAAAAAATTAGCCAGGCGTGGTGGTGTGCGCCTGTAGTCCCAGCTACTCAGGAGGCTGAGGCAGGGGAATTGCTTGAACCCGGGAGGCAGAGGTTGCAGTGAGCCGAGATTGCTCCACTGCACTCCAGCCTGGCGACAGAGCGAGATTCCATCTCAAAATAATAACAATAAAATTAAAAATAATAATAATTATTATTATTAACAATCCCAGCGACCCACCAATGGGGAAAGGAGGCGTGCTTTGGGCACCATTATATCCCAGGGCTGGTTTTCAGAACCTCTTGATCTCTTCTCAGCCTGGGACTGAGCAGAGTGAAGGGGAGCAGCGGTCCTATCTTCACCCTCATCAAAGAGCTTTTGCAATGGGCCCCAGGGAGCAGGAGGAGGAAAGTCCAAGTCTGACCTCAGCCAAGAAAAAGAGATCTCTTGGCCTCTATCCACATGAAACTCACCCAGAGAATCTGGGAGCTAGAAGGGACTCCGGAGCTCTGAAATAAGTCTGGCAGTCTGGGTTTGGATTCCAACTATCTAACCTTAACATCTCTGCATTTTGGGTTGTTAGCGGGCCCTAGAAGGATTTTGTATGGATTAAATGAGACAACCTGTGAAAGAAACATCTAGAGCTTAATGGAGACATCTCGTAAATAATTTTTATACATGATTCACAGTTCAACATCATCAAAAATGCCCAGAGGAGGGAGAGCATTTAACTAAGGACACACAGTTGGCAGCAAAACCAGAATCAGAACCCAGGTCTTTCCAGGCCTCTCTGTTGCTGTTTTGTGTTTGTATGTTTGCTTCTAATTTCACCATGGTGAACTCTCCATTATCCAATCTCTCTGAAACATCTTGAACGCTGATGATATGGCCCTTATTTAGTCTGAATTATCTGGATACAATTTGGTCTTCTATTTCACAGGTGTAAGGAAGCAGCACAGTCTGGAACATAAAAATGTGTGGACTCTGGTGAAACCCCGTCTCTACTAAAAATACAAAAAAATTAGCCAAGCATCTTGGCAGACACCTGTAGTCCCAGGTACTCCGGAGGCTGAGGGAGGAGAATGGCGTGAACCCGGGAGGCGGAGCTTGCAGTGAGCTGAGATCTCGCCACTGCACTCTAGCCTGGGTGACAGAGCGAGATTCCGTCTAAAAAAAAAAAAAAAAAAAAAAAGTGTGGACTCTGTCTTCACACAGTTCAATGTTTTATGGCTTAGCTACACCATTTCTTTGCTGGATAATCCTGGGAAAATCTCTGAAACTGTGCTCAGTTTCCTTATCTTTAGAATAGAAACAATAATGAAATTTACCACAAATTTTATAAGATAATGAGCATAAAGTGACATTTAACAAGCATGTACATTTGTCAGCTAATGCCACAATAATGCTGTGTAACAAACTACATCCAAACTCAATGTTCTAAAAGATTAATCGTTTCTTTTATTATTAACTTTTTAATTTTTTTTAATTTCAATAGGTTTTTGGGGAACAGGTGGTTTTTTTACATGAATAAGTTCTTTAGTAGTGATTTCCAAGATTTTGGTGCACCCATCACTGGAGCAGTGTACACTGCACCCAATGTGTAGTCTTTTATCCCTCACCCTCCTCCCACCCTTTTTCCCCAAGTCCCCAAAGTCCACTGTATCATTCTTATCCCTTTGTGTCCTCATAGTTAAGCTCGCATTTGTGAGTTAAAACATTAATCGTTTATTCTCACTTGTGCAACTGCAGTTAGTTTATCAATGCTGAACCCAGCTGGGCTTGGGTTTAGATCTGTTTCACATGCACTCATTTCCCTGGACCAGTGGTCACCTAGACAAGTTCCAACGTGATAGTAGAAGTGCAAGAGAGGCAAGTGGGAAAACACAATCCTTCTTAAGGCCTAAGCCTGGAGCTGGTACACTGTCATTCTTTCCCTACTCCATTGGCTGGAGCAGGTCACATGATCAACCCCAATACTGATAGGTGGACAAATAAGCCCACCCCTAGTAGGAAGAACTGCAAAGTCATATGACAAAGGGCATGGAAGACACATGACAAGGAAGCAGAACAGAGAACCATAATGCAACCTGCTACAATACACAATCGATGCTAGCAGTTCTTATAAGAGACAAATGTTGCAATTCTAGATCTTGAGATATAATTCTGCCTTCTGTGTGCATGTTACTTTGCAGTTTTCAGAGTTTCACTGTCTCAAATATTCTTTTATGTTGCCCCCACTGCAACCCTGTGAAACAAGAATTAGAACCCCTGTTTTACAAACCCTGTGAAACAAGAATTAGAACCCCTGTTTTACAGTGGGGACACTGGATCTCAGGGTGATAATGCAGCTTGCCCCAGACCGCAGCTGGAGAGGGCGGTAAAGCCAAGACCAGCTCTGGGTCTCCCTAACCCAGTCCCAAATCAGGGGTGAGCCCATGAGTGCAAATGAAAGGAAATAATTCCCAGTGGCCTTTACCTTTCTTCTTTTTCCTAAAATCAAATCATCAAGACATATTTAGCGAGCCCATGTGATGGAGGTGAAGGAGCTAGATAACACACTAAGAATAAACATGAATTGTGAGCTCTGGGAGATATTCTCATCACTTGCCTGGGATAGAGTTTTCCAAGTCCCTCCTAGTGTTTAAGAGCATGGGGAACCTGAGGCAGGGAAAATCGGGTTCAAATCCTGCCACCAGCTCCCATTCTTTATTTACACCTGGACGTTTGAATTCTCTGAGCCTTGGTCTCCTTACCTGTAAAATAAGGATAATAATAATAGCAATTGCGGGCTGGGTGCAGTGGCCTGTAATCCCAGCACTTTGGGAGGCCAAGGTGGGCTGATCACTTGAGGTCAGGAGTTCAAGAGCAGCCTGGCCAACATGGAGAAACCCTTTCTCTACTAAAAATACAAAAATTAGTCTGGCATGGTAGCACTTGCCTATAGTCCGAGTACTCAGGAGGCTGAGGCAGGAGAATCACTTGAACCCAGGAGGCAGAGGCTGCAGTGAGCTGAGATCACACTACTGTGCTCCAGCCTGGGCAACAGAGTGAGACTCTCTCTCAATAACAATAATAACAGCAATTGCATCAAGAAGTTGTGAGGACAGATTCATTCATTCAAGACATCTTTATTGGATACCTACTGTGTGCCAGACACTGTTCTAGGTGCTAGAGATGTAGCAATAAATACAGGAAAGCCTTTGCCCTTATGAAGCTTAAATTTTTGTGGAAGAAGACTGGCTATAGACAGATACACAAGTAAATACACAGTGTGAAGGAGAAAAATGACACATGGTAAGGGGGATAGGGAAAGCCTGGCATTGGACAGGGGTCCCAGGTTGTTTTTTACATCTGGTGTTTAAGAATCTCACTGATGAAGTCACACTTGGGCAAAGAGTCAAAAGAAGTGTGGAAACAATCCAGGAGACATCTGGGCAAAGTGTATCCCAGGCACATACAAAAGCTGGTGGTGGGTGTATGCTTGGCCAGTGTCATTGGAGCAATTTGAGAGAAGAGGAAAGTGATAAAATGAAATTAGAGAAATAACAGGGAGCCAATTTGTATGACAATTTTTTTCGTTATTAGCAGGACTTGGCTTTATAATTTGAGTGAGATAGGAAGCATTGGTTTGAGAAGACGACTGACATGATCTGACTTCCATTTGAAAGGATCACTCTGGCTATGGGGCAGAGAGTAGCTTTAAGGGAACTAGGGTACGAATTTAATGAGATAATGCATGTGGAGCTCTTAATACGGAGCCTGATCAGTAGTGTATCAGTTTTCTAGAACTACCATGACAAAATGCCACAGACTGAGTGTCTTAAACAGTAATAATTTATTTTCTCATTGTTTTGAAGGCTGGAAGTTCAAGATCAAGGTGTCAGCAGGTTTGGTTTCTTCTGAGGTCTCTCTCTTTGGCTTACAGATGGCTGCCTCACTCTAGGTCTTTACATCATCTTCTTTTTATACATATCTGTGTCCTAATCTCCTACTGGATTAGGGCCCACCCATAGGACCTCATTATACCTTAATTACCTTTTAAAAGGTCCTATTTTCAAACGCAATCACATTTTAAAAGGTCCTATTTTCAAATGCAATCACATTCTGAGGTACTGAGGGTTAGGACTTCAATATATGAATTTTGGAGAGACACAATTCAGCCTCAAACAAGTAGTAATCTAATTATTATTGTCATTATTGTCTTTATGCTTCATCTAGGAGCTCTCTTGTCTGGGCCAATGGTGCACTCTTCATACCTGAGCAATACCTCCAGGACGGTGACAGCAACCCTCTCCCACAATCTTTAGTCAACAATTATTTATTAAGCACATACTCTGTGCCAGGTACTGAGAAAGGACAGCAAGGGCGCTCACTTGTTCTAGACATAACATGGTTTTCAACACCTTCACCATCTTTAACAGAGTTCTGGATCTGTTCTGGATTTGTTTGATCTCCTTTCAAGAAGTAGTTGTGATCACCTACATGTGCCAGGTTCTAGTGATGATAATGATGAACAAGACAGGGCTCTGCTTTCAAGGGCCTCTTGGGGATTTTGCTCAGCATAGCTAATCGCATAAACAAATTCATCCTGATGCATCAGTAGGTGTTCATAAATTTTCCTCTTGAGGTAATGCGTGTGCTTTTAGAGACCTTGCAGTTCAATGGGGTGCACATGGTGGAACTTGCAGCAGAGTGACAGACCTTTAGGGGAGTTATCTTTTGTCATGAAAGCTCAAAGCACACATTGCCTTGTATCCTAGCTTACTTGTTAGTGTCTAACAGTTCGGTGAGAACAAGAGCCATGTCTGCCATTTTCCACTATATATCCAGTGTGTGACATCTTGGTTGGCACCTAATAGGTATTCAACAAATATTTGTTGACTGAATAGATGGACTTCAAACTATGTTATCTAGAACTGTGCTGTCCAATATGGTAGCCACTAGCCATCTGTGGCTATTTATAAATTAAAAGTTTATTATTAAATGTATTATTTATTTAATATTAATTTATTATTAAAATTAAAAATTAATTTTCTAAGTCACCCTAGCCACATCCCAAGTGCTCAGTAGCCACCTGTGGCTCCCATATTGGACAGAGAGATACAAGATGTAGACCATCTCTGTCATCATAGAAAGTTTGCAGAGCCAGAACAGTGGTTCTCAATCAGGAGCAATTTTTTCCTCCAAGAGAATTTGGTAGTGGTTGGAGGTGTTTTTGGTTGTCACAACTGAGGGATTGCTACTGGTGTCTGTTGGATAGAAGCTAGGGATGCTACTAAACATCTACAGTGCAGAGGACAGACCCCCAATAGTGTCATGGTTGGAAAACCATGTTGTAGGTTATCAGCCCCCAGGAGAGCCCAAAGATTTCTACCTGAAGCAGTGTGCATTTACATAAGATTGTGATGCTGTTGTGTGGGTGACAGCTCACATATTTACAACACTCAACAGTTCACAAAGTTGAGCCATCCAATGTAATCCTCCCAACACTGGGAGAAAAGTAAACTCCTACCCTACTGGGGGAAAAAAACAAGGCTCAGAGATGTGTCTTAGAAGGCACTGAAATGGAACCCAAGCATGCAAGTTACAGGGAAGCTGCTTTTTTTCTTAGTTAAGGAAGATTTTTTCCAAATATTAGAGGTTTCTGAAAGTGGAGGGAATGAATCTTCTCTTATTGAAAGTACCCTAAGATTACTCCATGGGGCTGTATTTCTCGAAGTACCCACTAGACTACAGAAGAAAATTTGATAACCCCAAATTTCTAAGAAAGACTACACAATACTTTCCCTTCCTTGGCCTTCACGTTGCACTGAACATATTAAAGGCACTGATAAGTCCTGCAGCAACAAAGTCTGGTTCTTTTGTTTAATCTCTTGTTTCTTAATCTCATTTGAGTACACAATCCCATCTCCACTCCATTTTAGAGGAGCAAGCAACGATTAATGTATGGTAGAACTGATGTTTGGTGGAGCACATTTTGGTGAATGCTGCTTTACAGCATCGTCAAACATGATAGGTAATATCAAACAATCTTTCTGTCTTCTGGGCCCATCTGCACTTCTATTACTACCTAGGTAACCATGGGCAAGTTTTGGTATTTGGTGAGAAACATTTAGAGTGTCTGGATTTGAGCTAAATGACTTACCCGTGGCCACACAGCTAGAGTGTTCCATTTTAGAGCTTGGCTGGCATTTATTTATCATTTTCCTCTTTCTGCCTCTCGGGAGTCTATTTGGATCAGTATGAAGTCTTTCTCCTCAAGAGGCTGAATCAGATGCAATGCGCCCAATTCATCTGCTTGATGCCACACTCCCAGGGGGAATTACATCACCTGCTGTGTTTAGAATAATCACCGTGGCAACTGTGGCTGCTCTCGTGAATGTGGACTGTTCCCATGTAGCAGTGATGGGTGCTGGCTCATACGAAAGAGAGGGACAGGTAATGAGTTTCCACTGCTAAGGACCCTTAGGTTTCATGTATGTCTGTCTGGTGATAACTGGGTGTGTGGATATGTCAACATCCAATTTGGTGTTTCCAAGACTCACCTGGGGAAGAGATGTTTAAACTGTAAACTTTCTTTTATAGCTTAGTTTAATTCCAACCAAGTACTGGCATAGAGATTACCTAGGATGTTTAACTGCTTTTTTGTTGTTGTTGTTGTTGTTGTTGTTTTGTTTGCTTATTTATTTTTTTTTTGAGACGGAGTCTCTCTCTGTTGCCCAGGCTGGAGTGTAATAGCGCGATCTTGGCTTACCGCAAGCTCTGCCTCCCGGGTTCACACCATTCTCCTGCCTCAGCCTCCGGAGTAGCTGGGACTACAGGCACCCGCCACCACCCCGGACTAATTTTTTGTATTTTTAGTAGAGATGGGGTTTCACCGTGTTAGCCAGAATGGTCTCGATCTCCTGACCTCGTGATCTGCCCACCTCAGCCTCCCAAAGTGCTGGGATTACAGGCGTGAGCTACCACACCTGGCCTAAGATGTTTAACTGTTGAGAGACAGAGAGGACGTGGTGTGGCATAGGAGAGGAAGGTCCTTCGGTAATAAATAAATTGGAGATTGGAGTGCTATGTTTTTCAAATTTCTGTACCCAAATTATTATTTGCCTGAGAGATTTGAGGTGGCTGCATAGAAGCAGAATGAAATTTCATGGAATCTCATGGTGAGAAAGTGATTGTGCTTTCAATTCACTTTCTCTCCTTCCAATTTTCAGAGAGTTGTCTCAGTTTGGAGCTACTATGTTTTTAACACCTCTCAACACTTGCTAATCTTCCCTTTTTTTAACAAAAGAAGGAGCAGGTGTCAGGCTCAGAGCCTGGGGCGAGTAGCAGTGTATAGCTGGAATTTAATAATGTTCTCTTGTTTTCATTTGTATCTATTTTAAGGCCTTCTTCTATTTATAAACAGGACACTTATTTTCCATTTACAATTGTAATATGAAGTTTCCTTTTTAATTGCATGTATCAAGTTAAAAAGTAAGCCAATTGCAAAAATAATGATAAGCAAATAATAGTATAGGAAACACAGGCATAAATGGACAGCAATCATTATTGGTCTTGTGTGGGCAGCTGAGGCTTAAGAAACATTCTATGGGAGACGTGGCTTAGGAGGAAGGAAACCTAGGTTAAGAGCCAGCTCCATCATGCACTGTGTTGCCTTTAGAAAGGTTTGTGACTCTCTGAGTCTGTTTTGGTGTCAATTAAATGCAGATAATAAATTTCCTATCTTATCACATAGTCAATGTGAAATAATTATATAAAGCACATAGTAGGGACTCAACAAGTGGAAACACCTGCTGTGTGTATTTTGTGACTAACATACCAATTTGTACATGTGGCATCTCTAAGGGTCCCACGTTTGGGGTAAAACAACCTTCCTTGTGATCAAAATCCCAACAGTAGTTTTTTTTTTTAATTTTGTGGGTATGTAGTAGGAGTATATGTTTATGAGATATTTTGATACAGGCATGCAAAGTGTAATTATCACATCATGGAGAATGCAGTATCCATCCCCCTAAGCATTTATGCTTTGTGTTACAGACAATCCAATTATACTCTTTTATTTTAAAATGTACCATTAGGTTAATATTGGCTATAGTTACCCCCTTGTGCTGCCAAATAGTAGATCTTATTCATTCTTTCCATTTTCTTTACCCATAAACCATCCCCACCTCCCCCCACCAACCTCCCCACTACCTTTCCCATCGGCTGGTAACCATCCTTCTACTCTCTATGTCCATGAGTTCAATTGTGTTTATTTTTAGATTCCACAAACAAGTGAGAACATGCAGTTTGTCTTTCTGTGCCTGGCTTATTTCACTTAACGTAATGATCTCCAGTTCCATTTATGTTGTTGCAAATGATGGGATCTCATTCTTTTTATGGCTTAATAGTATTCCTTTGTGTATATGTACCACATTTTATTTATCCATCCATGTAACAGTAACACTTTTTGAGCACTCACTGTGCCAGATGCTGTTATAATCCTTAGATATGTATATTATCTCATTTAACATCCTCAGTGATTCAGTGAGGTGGGGAATATTATTATCCCACTTCACGGATGAGGCACAGGGAAGTAGGGTAACTTACCAAAACCAAACAACTAGAAAGTGGAAAAGGCAGACCTCAAATTCAGTCAGCCTAATTCCAGTGTGCGTGCACTTAACCATTCTCAGAAACCAGACTTTCCTACATTTTGTGGACCTACAGCAAAGTTTTGTTGTTGATGATTAGGGTGATTGTATTAGTTAGGAGTCCTTTATATACAAGAGATATAAGCCACACAAAGCTGGATCTAATAATAAAGGGGACATATTGGCTCTCATACATGAAAAGTTGAATGGCTTCAGTTCCAGATAGATCCAGGAGCTTGAGCAATGTCATCCCTGTATTCATTTCTTGACACTATTCTCCATGGTGTTGATTCCATTCTTATGCAGCTGTCCCTTGGGGTGTCAAGAGTGCTACCAGAGGGCCACACTTTTATCCTTTTTTAGCAACCTCTAGCAAAGGACAGTTTCTTCCTAATGGTTTCAACACAAGTTCCAGAATTGAGTCTCACTGGCTCTGATTGTCCTGGCTTTGATAGGTGCTCATCTTTGAACCAACCACTGTGGCCAGGGACATGTGATGCTTAAAATGACCAGGGTGGGGTCATGCCCCCTTTCTGGAGCTGGGGTGAAGCCACCTCTGCTTGCATCAGATAGACTGAAAGTAGAGAAGGGGCTTGTCCCTCAGAGAAGAATCTGCTGCTCATCATAACAAGAGAGAACAGATGCTCAGCAGGGAAATTTATGCCCTCTGTGAAATCTTATTTTTAATCTTCATTGAGAAGATTTATGGGCTACACAGGAGGGAACAGACTGGAGTTTCGTCACTTCTCTCCTACTGGTTTGCTCTGTGACAGACAACCAAATAAACTCTAGTGGGTCTCAGTGTCTTCAGTTGCTACATGGGGCCAGTAACTCCTTCCCCACGTGCCTAAAAGCACATGCAATGATGTTATTTATAAATGTAATTAACATCGTGGCTTTTTTCCCCTCCAGGGTTTCCATAAGAAGCATATTTTAGTTCAGGGTTTTTTTCCAAGTGGCAAGTACCACTCTCAAAATCCCAATGTAGTCAGCCTCTGCTGGATTTTGAAGACCTGCCTTTATTCCTCCCCGCAAGACTGAAATGCCGCACATTTGGTATGGACTCAATAGCAGTTTCAAAGAGGGCATGCTATGTGCCAAGCACTGTGCTGGATATTTTTATATGCCACCTCATTTAGTTGTCAGATGACCCTGTTCTGTCATGAGTAATAAGAGGGAGAGAGAATAACACAGGACAATTAGCTCTGGAGAGCTGAGTTCAAATCCTGATTCTGCCTCGAATAGCAGCAGGACCATGGCAAGTCACTTAACCTCTCTGAACTTCAGTTTCCTCACCTGTGAAATGGGAGCAAAACAGAGGTTATGTCATAAAGTTGTTGGGAGGATACAAGGAGCTAATACATGTAGTGGGCATCTGCCCAAGGTCACAGAGCAGGCGTAGGTGCCTGCCCTTTCTGCTTCCAGAACCCATGCTGTACTGCCTAACAATAGAACCAAATCTCTTCTGGGGCCATGTAGGGACGTCCTTTAGCTTCCAGCAATTGCAGGGTCTCTGGGCCCCTCCAGTCTCTCCAGATTTGCTGTGTACACCCTGGCTACAATTGCCTGCTGCAATGTCTTGAAATAACTCTGCTCTTCCGGCCAGCCCCCCTCTCAGCCTCCCTCCCACAAGGCCCAGAATAGCCATGTACATCCTGGCTCCAAAACAGCCTGCATGATGCTCCCTCCCCTTTGATAATAGCTCAGCTTTGTCTAAGTTCTGGCATCTCCAGGACCACAGTGCCTTGTGCAGCCACAATGAGGCTTAAGTATGCTATGCTATCATATAGAGATGTCATTTGATGTCAGCTACAAGGAGATGTCACCTCATCATTTTACCTGGGTGGTTGGGGAGGCAGGAAAGATGATGTTATCTCACTTTGCTGATGGAGAAACCAAAAGATTAGTGACAGGTCCATCATGACGGTCTTATGTAACATTCCGGTGAAGCTTTACCATTGATTAAGAGAGCTCACATTTCTGTCTCACTTGGAATCTCTTTGCTGTGACCTGCAAGGCATTCAAAACCTGGTGCCTGCCCACCTCTCTGATCTTATCTTCTGCCTCTCTTCTCCTTTCCCATTTTTCTCAAGTCTTTCTCACCTCTTTTCAGTTTTTCAAACCCACTAAGCTATCTGTCCCACCTCAGGGCCTTTGCACATGCTGTTCTCTCGGCCTCACTTGTTCTCACTCAGCCTTCTTTTGCATGCATGGCTATTTTTTTCTTGCCATTCAGATTTCAAGCAATTCCCTCCCAGTTGCTCAACCCTTCTTCCTTTGTTGCACATATCACAAATATAATTACACATATTTTTTCCCAGAACACTTATTTATTTAATGTCTGTCTCCCATGCTAAATTGTGAGCTCCATTATAGCAGAGACCCACCTGTCTTGTTCATTAAGTTTCTGCAGAGCCCACTACAGTACCTAAATCTTGGAATCTTTCTGGCAGTAAATATTTTTGAAGGAAGGAGAGATAGGTTTGCAACAATGTTATTTGGTAAGCAACATTACTCCCATTCAACAGATGATAAGATATAGGCACAGAATATCCGGGGATTTTCCTAGATCACCTCAAGGCTAAGAACATAAAAGAAATGAAACCCGCATCCTCAGACACTTGGTCCATGGTTTTTATTCTTTCTTTTTTTAATTAGGTGAAGAAAGAAATAGTTGGGTTTTTTTCTTCAATTTTTATTTTAAGTTTTGGAATACATGTGCAGGATGCGCAGGTTTGTTACATAGGTAAATGTGTGCCATGGTGGTTTGCTACAAAGATCAACTCATCACCTAGGTATTAACCCCAGCGCCCAGCATCCACTAGCTATTCTTCCTGATGCTCTCCCTCTCCCAGCCCCCTGACAGGCCCCACCATGTGTTGTTCCCCTCCCCATGTCCATGTGTTGTTATCATTCAGCTCCCACTTAGAAGTGAGAACATGCGGTGTTTGGTTTTCTGTTCCTGCATTAGTTTGCTGAGGATAACAGCTTCCAGCTCCAACCGTGTCCCTGCAAAGGACATTATCTTGTTCCATTTTATGGCTACATAGTATTCCAGGGTGTATATATACCACATTTTCTTTATCCAGTCTATCATTGATGGGCATTTGGGTTCATTCCACGTCTTTGCTATTGTGAACAGTGCTGCAGTGAACATACGTGTGCATGCATCTTTATAACAGAATGATTTATACTCCTTTGGCTATATACCCAGTAATAGGATTGCTAGGCCAAATGGTATTTCTGTTTCTAGATCTTTGAGGAATCACCATACTGTCTTCCACAATGGCTGAACTAATTTATACTCTCATCAACAATGTAAAAGTGTTCCTTTTTCTCTGCAACCTTGTCAACATCTGTTGTTTCTAGACTTTTAATAATTGCCGTTGGTCCAGGGTTTTTTCTATCCCTCACAGATGCTTTCAGAACAAAGTCCCCAAGGGATGCCAGGAAGGACATCTCCTGGAAAATAGACTCTCTGGGCTGATTCTTGACCTACAGATTTAAAAAATTACTGGGAAAGAAGATGGGGAAGGGAGTTCCTGGAAGAGGGAACAGTAGGTGCAAAGCATGTAACTGCCTCATTGCAAGCACTGGGCATATAATAAATCTTTTCTTGATTTGCTCATTTGTTCATTCATTTATTTATATGAAATTTATTCTATATCTGCTAGGTATTATGCATTTTGGGATGTACTAAAATACATACACAAATAATAACATTTAACACTAATAATACTAAGTATTAATGAAGTCATTAATAAATAAAAAGGATTAACATGTAGTTAACAAATAGTAAAGATTAACAATAATTAGTCAATCTTTACTGAGTTCATATTGTACCCCAGACACTGTATTCAGTGCCTTATAACAATGAGATAGATATTCCCTGAGACTGATGGGAGTTGTCCCCAATTTACAGAAAGGTAGACTGAGGCTTGAACAGGTTAAATAGCTTTCTCGTATTACTCAGCCCAAAGGTGGCAAAGCTGGAAATGGAATTTAGGTACTTTGAGTCAAAAGTCCAAGTTCACAATCTATTGGTCACCTTGCTCTTCCTATAGCTCTTCTCTGGTACAGAGTCTAGCATATTATAAAATATTTCTAATGAAAATGACACGAGCATTCCTTAGAAGTGTCAGCTACTATCAGAAATCTTTCCCCCCTCCCCACTTCTTCTGATGCTTCCTGGAGTGGAGACAAGCCAGTTACTGTCTGGTCTCCCTAGAAGACACACTCCAGCTCCATTCCCCTACCTCTCTTCCTCTTTCTCCTCCCTTTTTCTTTCAGAGCCATTGTTCTCTTAACATGTTTTGCCTTCCCTCTAAGGCTTCCCCTGCCAATAGCAGCTATATTTGGTGTCTTCCACCCCATCTTGCAATGGTGTGTGTGAGTCCTGCAGTGAAGAGGTCTGTGATCACCATCCCACCCGCAGCAGAACCAGACAGAAAAAGTTGCCTTCAAATCCTGCAATTACCTCTCCTTAGATTGCAGCTATTTAGCTGGAGACACCTCCGCCCAGCCCTCCTCTGTGCCCAGCAAGCTCAAGGTCTGTGAACAACAGAGCAGCAATTCAGGGCCTCCAGAGCAGTCATCAGCCCTGTAACCACTTCTATTTTGGTCTTGGATTAGGAAATATTGATTCTACCAATTAAACATCCCCTTCCCTACCCACCCTGTCCCTTTCTACTTGACATTCAACCCCTTGACAACTATGTTGAAAAGACTCAGAATGCTGTTTTTATTCATTCATTCATTCATTTGTTCATTTGTTCATTTTGTATGTGTGACAGGTGCTGTGCCAACCAGATACAGGTACCAGTTAATAGCATACCTGTTTGTTTCTCGCTATGTAGTGGGGTTACAGAAAAGGCACATTTATCAAGGACTTGAGGAGCCAGAGGAAGCTTACAGAGGAAGTACTGATTAGGATAAAACTTAAGGCATATGCAATCATTGGCCATGACCAGGAAAGAAGAGAGGAGCAGTGCATGTGTCCCCACTATGTGCCAAGAGTGATGTGAAAAAGGGCCTGGCCCACATTAGGGAAATGTCTCCCTGGCTACAGTGTAGGGTGAAAGTTGAGAATTGAGAGAGTGGAAGCTGGGGAGGTGGAAAGGGATTGGATTCCGCTGTGCAACATAAGGGACATGATCTTATCTTAAAGGCAGTGGGAGCCACACAAGGTTTTAGGCAGTTGCATCTTCTCCACATCTCATGTCGCTGCTACCCTGGCTCTTGACTACTCTTCTATATCTTTCTACCGAGAAATTTTTATCCATTACCAAGTCATACCCTGTTAGCCCAGGACTATCTATCCCTCAAGCAAACCAGATTTCAAGACTGAAATGTCCAGAATCTCTGGGGAAAGGAGAGAGGGTGCAGAGTCCCTTCATGTTGGAGGTCAGTAGAAGATTTGTGTTGACTGGTTCATCAGCCAGTTCTCTGGTCATGTCAATCCAATCTTCTGTATGCTGAGGAAACATGATTAGTAGAGTGAAAGCCCTAGGGTGGAAGTTGAAAGCCTGGACTAGGCACTGCCCTGACTTTGTGTAGATTTAACCCACTTTTCCAGATCTCAGTCTCTCCATCTATTAAACGAAGTAATTAGAGGCTCTTTCAGCTTTGATATTTCATGAACTAATGGGTATCCAGGAAGAGCAAAATGATATCTGAGGAAACAATTACCTGAAAATACCTGCATATTAATATATGATGCACAAACTCTTCTCCTTGGAATTACTCACTTCAGTGGACAGATGAACAAAATAGGAGAAAATAAAATAAAGTGTCCAGGAGAGCCATGGATCCAAAGTGGAAATGTCTATTGATATGCCACTCCTATCCCACACTGTTGAACATGGATGGGCATTTTCACATGCATCCATGTGAGCACTCCCACACATTTACGTGACGTGGATAACTACCTGTGTGTACATTAACATGCATGCATGTACACATTCACACTCATTTACACCCTCATCCATTTACCCAAATGCACTGAGGGCTTTCAGTATCTTAAGTGTTCCTTATGGGAGTCAGGTCTCTGAGTGTTCTGTAGGAATTAGTAGAGTTTGTGTATTATTTGTAATTTCTTTCACAAGACCCCCTCCCAAGTATGGCCCAAAAGAACAAAAGAATGAGGCCCGGGACTTCAACCGTGTAACAGTCAGCTTCTCATTCTATCTTTAGCCCTGGAGAATTTCTCTCATATGCTGGATCCTCTGTATTTTACATTCCAGGCTTTCCAATTCCCAAAGGACATAATGACCTCTGAAGACAGCTTCTGGGATGAGATCAGCTCGCGCCCGCTCTTATCAAACATCTTATCAACCTAACTCATAGTGTGAGATGAAAGGAGGAACACAATCCCTACTTGCCAATTAAATCCTGGTCACTGGCTAGTTTGCTTTAAGAATGTAGCCCTAAACGATACCACGTCCCTTTCCCACCTCCTCCTGTAGGACACTGGAGTGTTACTTTCTGTTCTCATCTGAGCATGCCTACTCCCTCCGTGCACCTCTTAGTATGGAATGTGTGTGTGTGTGTGCATGCGTGCGCATGTGCACATGCAACAGCATGTGTGACAAGCCTGTGTACTCAGCAGCAGAAAAGTCCTTGAAGGTTGAAGGAATGAATAATGGAAGGAAGACAATCGCCACCCTGTCAAGCCCCAGACCGAAAATTCTTCAAGATGGACTCAAAAATAGCAGTGTTTCCCGCATGTTAATTATCTTGTTCCAACGGTGGGGGCAGAGTGTCCTTGAGATGTGGTTAGAAAAGAAAAAAAGGTGTAGCCCTGCGTGTGCACTTGGGTGTGTTGGCAGAACTTCCGCTCAAATCCAGGGGCTTTGCTGATTCATGTTTCCTAGAGCCTGACGGCGGTTCAGCACCAGGGACAGCGACCGCTGATTAAATAACAGGCTGCAATGAATCCAACCGTGAAAGCACTACCTGGCTGTTGCAGCCGTCCTTGCCTATTGAACCTACTAGTTACATTACTTTTCAGGTGTCTCTCACTTTTACGGAATGCGTGCTATTGAAAAGTTCTGTGTAAATCTATATTTTATAATGTGATCAATCATGAAACACATTTACTTATTTCCAAACAATCTTCCAAGGGGTTGAGGCAGGAAGCTAGAAGATTTTGTCCCCCTCATTTCTGAAAAGATAGATGTGTCCTATAACTTAGTAGTTAAAAGTGTGATAGGATATACCAGAATTTCTTGGCATTATTGACATATGGGGCTGGATAATTATTTGGGTGACTGCTCTGTGCATGATAAGACACTTGCAGCTTCCCTGGCCTCCACACACTAGATTCTTATTGTATTTCCCCAGTTGTGACAACCAAAAGTGTCTCCAGACATTTTTAAATGTCCCCAGAGGGAAAAAATATCCCACCTCCATTGAAAATCTATGGATAGATATGCAGTCATGCGTCACTTATAAATGGGAATACATTCTGAAGTATGCATTGTTATGCAAACATCATAGAGTGTACTTACACCAATCTAGATGGGATAGCCTACTTCACACCTAGGCTGTATGGTACAGCTTGCTGCACCTAGGCTACCAACCTGCACAGCATGTTACTATACTGAATTCTGTAGGCAACTGTAACACAATGGTAAGTGTTTGTGTATATAAGCACATCTAAATGCAGAAAAGGTACATTAAAATACAGTATAAAAGATTTTAAAAGTGGTTTATCTGTATAGGGCACTTGCTGGAGATTTCAGGGCTGGGAGTTGCTCCTGGTGAGCCAGGGAGAGAATGGTGAGTGAATGTGAAGAACTAGGACATTACTGTGCACTACTGTAGACTTGATAAACACTGTAAACTTAAGCTACACTCAATTTATTTTTTAAATAAGTTTCTTTCTTCAATAATAGATTAACCTGAGCTTACTTGTGCTTTTTGGACTGTATAAACTTTTTCATTTATTTAAGCTTTTCATTATTTTACATTAGCACTTAAATGCAAACACACTGTGCAGCTGTACAAAAAAAAAATATCTTTATATCCTTATTCTACTAGCTTTTTTTGATTAAAAAAATTTCTTTTTACTTTTTAAACTTTTTTCAGTTTAAACAAGTTAAACCTTTAAACTGTTTTAAACTTTCAAACTGTCTTAAAAACTAAGACACAAACACACACTTTAGCCTAAGGTCAGGATATCAAGATATCACTAGGTGATAAGAATTTTTCATCTACATTATAATCACATGGGACCACCATCTATGTATAGCTTGCCATTAACCGAAAGACTGTTATGCAGTGCACAGCCATACCTGGATTTGAATCCTGGCTCTGCCACTTATTAGTGGCCCTAGGCAATGGGCCTACCTGATTCATGGCTTTAGTTTCTTGTATGCAAAATGAGGATAACATTAATATTACCTTATGGGGTTACTGTGTGGACTGAATAAGATATTGTTTGTCAACTTATTTAGCAAAGTGCTAGACACATAGTAAGCCTTCAATAGATGCCAGTGTCATGAATAAGGTTGTTTTTGTCATCCTCATGATCATTATCATCTCAGCCATTTAACTTCAATGGTTTACGTTGTCACATTTCTAAATAATTCATTTAGAAAACATTACTGGTATCTACTAAATACTTGGCATTCTGCTAGGCAATAGATGTTCAAAGATGAACAAGCCACAGTCTCTTTCCCTAAATAATTAGTAAGTTCCAGATTTAATGTCATGGTTATCAATGCACATGACTCCCATGGCCATGTATGCATGAGACTTTATTGTGCATTTATTAGTAAGGATAGGCTTGGTTGTGCTATAGTAACAACCAGCCCCAAAATGTCAGGGGCTTAGAACAACAAAGGTTCCTTTTCATGTTTATACTACATGTTTGTCATGGGCTGACCAGAGGCCCTCCTCCATGTTTTCCTCTCTCAGGAGCCAAAACTGAATGAATCATCTAGAATGTCTGTAGTTACTAAGGCAGAGGAAAGGGGGAAAAGGCGAATCACTCTTGCCTTAAAGCTTCTAGCCAGAATTTTCACACATCAATTACATCCACACTTCACTTGTCAAAGAGAGCCATGGCACCATGGTACCTAAATTCAAGGGGAAGAGTAAATGCAATCCTATTTTGTGCCTGCAAGAAGAACCAAGGTATTAATTAACAGCCTTAATAACTACCACACAACAATTTCACAAATGCTAGACATTGGTCTCTGTGAAATATTATGAGTAAGAGTGAAAGAGTGAATCTTGTGAGTAAGAGTAAAACCCTTCCCACTAATAGAAACAATTCAGTAGTTTCATCCTCTGATAATGAGTAAGGAATACCATCAAACACAAAATATAGTATCTATTCTCTTGTGAATGAAGATGGGAGAGACAGAAACAGAGAGAGATGGGGAAATTGAGATCAGTGGAGCCTCTCATCTCCATTCCTAAACCCATGTAAGAGCCCCAGGCTTTAACATACCATGATCCTGGGCTATATACTAACAACATAAGAAGAGCTCATACTTTCAAAAAGAAAACAAGAAGCAAAAAATACCCCCATATCTGGTTGATCTTTTTATCTTCTGAAAATAATTAACAAGAAAATTTTAATGGGAGCAGGGTGAGAGCAACTCCATTGATTTACAACTCAAATAGCAATGAATAATCCACATCAAGGCTTCATTGGCCATTTCATTTTGGCTTCCAAAATCCCCATTATTAATTCATTTCTAAAGTGATCTCTCTCATTCCCAAGGGGTATAGCCTGGTAACTACGTGCTTACAATACTCTATTTGATTAAAATTTAATAAGCTATGTTATTGGCAAATAAACTATTTATTTCAGTGCTGTTGCCAATGCCAAAAGGAATGTTTCAAACAAAGGAATGAAATTGACACACTAAAGAGATTGTCATTAATAATTTACAATAGCCAAAAAATGTACACATATAATTTTTTTTAGTGATGGCATTGGAGTATGGAAAGCCAGAGGAGTCAGCCAAAGTCCTCTGGTTTCCTGTTTATTAAAAGAGGAAAACCAAAAACTTGAACTTAGGTTGGCATGTGGTGTAGTGGAAAGAACACTTCAGAAAACTAGCTATAACTCTGCTCTTAACCTGCTGTGTGACCTTAGGCAAGCCACTTAACCTCATTTTCTTCTTTTCAAAATGAGGCTAAGAAAAACCTTGCTTATTTAAAGCTTAGGGGTTTGTCGGGATAAACTGAGAGAAAAGATATAAACGTACTTTGGAATGCAGAAAGTGTTTTATACATGTCTTATATTGATAAGTGCTTTTCCTCCTTGCTCCTCAAACCAGACACCAATTTACCAGGCATAAATTTGTGGAAAAGGGGGAAAAAATGGTTTTCTCTAGCATTTTTTTGGATGTGTATTGTCAGGAAAAAACACAAGCAAAGTTCAGCTTCAGTTGATAATGAAGACATTAATATGAGCAAACTGCCCCCATGAATCCTTAATTCCCCTGCTTTACTGATAACAATACGAGTTATGATTTGCTTAGCATTTAACCAACATATACTAGGAATCATGTTAACCTCTTTATATATATTATGTATTATCTCACAACCACTTCAATGAGGTGGGTACTATTAACATTCTCATTTTCTAGAGAAGAAAATTGAGGCTCACAGAAGTAGGTTACTTGTCCAAGGCCACCCAGCTAATAAGGGGTAGGACCAGCAATCAAGAACCTACCTCAGATCTGTCCAGCTCCAGAGCCTCAATTCTAAATCTCCTGTCTCCTTTGGTTCTCACATTGGTTGGGAACACACTGTTCTGAGTTGACCCCTGCCCTCCATCAAAAATGTAGACAGCTCCAAGTGAGTCAGATCCCCTGACTGCAACAGGGAAATATCAGCCAATTTGAATACCAGGCCCACTTGACTAAAGGTTGTTTCCATTGTACTATGTAGGACCTAACACAGTTGACAGCCCAGAGTAGGAGTTTAAAAAAATCCATGGGTGGCCAGGTGTGGTGGTTCATGCTTGTAATCCCAGCACTTTGGGAGGCTGAAGCGGGAAGATCACAAGGTCAGGCATTTAAGACCAGCCTGGCCAACATAGTGAAACCCCGTCTCTACTAAAAATACAAAAATTAGCCCGGCGTGGTGGCATGTGCCTGTAGTCCCAGCTACTTAGGAGACTGAAGCAGGAGAATCGCTTGAACCCATAAGGAGGAGGTTGCAGGGAGGCAGAGGTTGCAGTGAGCTGAGATTGTGCCACTGCACTCCAGCTTGGGCAACAGAGCAAGACTCCAACTCAAAATAAAATAAAATAAAATAATCCATGGGTGAGTGGTTGAATGGATGCATGGATGGATGGATGGATGGACAGATAGATGGATGAGTGGATGGATGGATGCATAAATGCGTGGATGGGTGGATGGGTTGGTGAGTGGATAGATGAAAAAATGGTAAGTGGGTGAATTAATGAAGGTATTTTCCACTTAATAGAAGAATAAATAGACAAGGTGATTTAGCAGCCATGAAAAAAATAGTCTTCAATTCCAGTCTGCCTTTGAAGTCTCGCCTGACAAAGAGTAACCCCTCAATATGCCTTACGGAATTTTTATTATTATTCACCAATATTAGCTACTTGTCACTTTACTGGTTTCAGGCTTTGTGTGCTCATTGAAGATATCACTTTTAGTCTCAGTCCTGATGTGTCATTGGCCAAGTGCTGGTTTAAGCTTCTTCTCTGGGTAATAATAACAATAGCTATTATTTATTGAGCTTCTTCTATGTGCCAAGTACTGTAATAAACCTTGTACTTGATTTACTGTAAATACACAACAAACTCACAGTGTTGACATTACCAATCCCATTTATAGATGGAAAGAAAAAACCTGAATGAGGTCATCTAATTCTGCCCAGCTTAAAGAGGGAAAGAAACTGGATTCAGCTCTCAGTGAATGTGGTTGCAAATTGAGTATGTTTTATTTTACACTACTGGGTCTGAAAATGTGGCCCCCATGTCAGCAGAATCAGCATCATTTGGGAGCTTGTTAGAAATGTGAATCCTTGGTTCCCAGCCCAGACACACCAAATCAGAAACTTCGGAAGTGGGGCTGGGCAATCTGTGCCATATAACAAGCCCTCTAGGTGTTTCTGATGCACATTCTGGTTTGACAACCACTGCTCTAGTCTAGAAATGTTGCTTCCTTAGGTTTCAAGGATGCGTTTATACTAAATCATCTACAGCCCTTCACCTGATGTTCCTTGTTACCAGAAGCATTGCCTGGAGTAAGGAAGGGAACTTGTGCTGGAGAACGAGTTACATAGTTCCTCCCTCTTTTGTAAATCCACCATCATCTCTTGTCACGATGATGAATTCCTGCAAAAGCCTCCTACCTGTCTTCCTGCTACTGGCTCTAGCTCCCCCTCCCCCACATGATTCTTATGTGCACACACACATCCATTCATTCTATCCATAAATTTACTAAAGCCAGGACTCTTTCCAAAGAGTGGACCTCAGTATTTCACTCTCCTGCCTAATAACCATCAAAGGCTCCCTGCTTCTCTCAGGTAAAGTCTAATCACCTATGCATGGCCTCCAGGCTCTGCCCTTCTAGTCTCATCTCACAATTCTGTCACTCACTCACTCTTTTCTGCTCCAGTCACTGCTTTTGCGTGTCCACCCCAAATTATCCACTTTCCTTCATTTTTTTTTTGTATAGTCATGCACCTTGTATATCTCCATCAAATTAAAACTTTTACGAGGGCAGAAACCATATCTGTTTTTCTTAACATCATATCCCCAGTGCCTAGCACCATGTCTGACACAAAGTAAGTGCTCAATAAGCATTTCTGCAAATAAGACCTGGGAGCCCATTGCTTCTTATCATATTTCTTATTGTAACAACCCTAGTATGGTCCGTTACCTTTTCATGAGTCTATCAGGTCAGATCTTGGGCTCTAAAAGTCAATAAGCCTTGGCAGGGTGCAGTGGTCCATGCCTGCAATCCTAGCACTTTGGGAGGCCGAGGCGGGTGGATCACCTGAGGTCAGGAGTTCAAGACCAGCCTGGCCAACATGGTGAAACCCCGTCTTTACTAAAAATACAAAAAATTAGCCAGGTACAGTGGTGTGTGCCTGTAATCCCAGCTACTCGGGAGGTTCAGGCAGGAGAATCACTTGAACCCGGGAGGTGGAGGTTGCGGTGAGGCAAGATCGTGCCACTGCACTCCAGCCTGGGTGACATAATGAGATTTCATCTCAAAAATAAATAAATAAATAAAAATAAAAATAAAAAAAGAAGAAGAGGTCAACAAGCCTGGAATGGAATCCCAGCTCCTCCACCTACACATTATGTGGCCTTGGGCGTGTGATTTAATCTGTCTGAACCTCAGTTTCCTTATCTGTAAAATGGAGGTAATACAGTGGGTGGAGAGATTAAATTAGATAATGCATGTAAAGCTCTTAGCACTTTGGCTGGCATGTTAGGGCTAATGATTTGTTTTTATTAAATCTGGCCTCCCCATCTATATTGCAAGTTCTTCAAATGGTTGGTGGCACACACCTTACCTAGCAGATGTTCACAGAATGCAAGTCCACTAGGAATGTCCAAGTGGGGACAGAGCCCAGGACTGTGGCAGCATAACCTGGTGTTTAAATACTGGGCTTCAGGTTCAGACTGAGAATTATCTGGCCCCTTCTCGTCTTGGCTTTGTGAGCTTGGACAAGTTTCCGACCTTCCCTATGCTTCATTTTTCTCATCTGTAATAGCAGTGGTAACCTAGGGCCTGTGTCATAGCTGTTGTGAGACTCAAATGCATGGAAAGCACGTAGAACCATGTTCAGCTGGAGCCAGCATGTGGCAGTCACTGAACACCTGTTAGCTGTCATCACTGTCATAGCCATCATCATCACTACTGTGACCCAGCCTAGGAGCTGCAGGACAAAAAGGGAGCCAAGGCAGTCTTCGTGCAGACTGCTTCCGCCACCAGCCTAATTTCTTTCTCCTCTCTCTCTTTCTAACTTGGTCCCTTCAGCAAGCAAAGAGAAGAGTTGGGCAGCTGCAGAGAGGGTGGGGGCGTCTCATCCAAACTCCACTTTCTTCTCCTTCTGTGCATATGCAAAATCACCTTGAAGAGCCGCTGTTTCCATGGCTTGGGGAGTTTTAGATATTTATCTCCCATGCCGCAGACCCCTGGGCACGGGAATCCACACTGGCATGCCACAGAGCTTCTATTGCTCCTGCTCAGGACTCATTCTTTCCAACACCCTCCATCATGGTGTCAGAAACAGGTGATGGATTTCCAAAGCCAAGAGATAAAACCACACTTGTTCCCATTAATTGATCTTAAAAGGAAGGTGAGGCTTAGAAACAGAGAGGAGGGGGATGGCAAGGAGAAAGAAACAAGAAGGTCTAGAGTCTGGGAGGAATCCCTACACAGGGCGTTGGGAGGGGAGGGCGACGAGCGATGATTTGGGGTTTATCTCATTCTTATTTTAAACCCATTCCCCAAAAATACTGTTCTGGGGTGTCCTTTTTCCTGCCTGTGTAGCTCCAGGGAACAGGGAATTTGGGATTCTGCACTAAGCCCACAGATCTAATCCAAGGTGGCTGAGAGAGAGAATCAAGAAAAAAGCCATCAGGCTTAGGGAGATATCCTTGAAGGAAGCTCAAGGTAAGGCAAAAATAGAAACGGGAGAGCCCTAAATAGTAAAGTCAACAATTAAGGGAATGGAAAGCAAACAGTGGGACAAAGTGAGTGGTTTAGCATGTTACCGCGGGTTCCCGCCCCTGGCTGGGCATGAGAACTGCCGGGAGACCTTTTTATAAATACAGATGCTGGAGTCCACCCCTCCTTCACGATGACCAATTAGATCAGAATCCCCAAGGGTGGGGCCAAGGAATTCATGTTTATGGGAAGTGCCTTCCGTGATTCTGAAGTAGCTCGACCAGCATGGGGTGTGGACACACGTTGGGAGGCCGTGGATTTAGATGATTAAAATATAATCCTAGCAGCTGGAGGCCACAGCATCAGCTACATGGCACTCTCTAAATCTGGCTGGAGCTGAGCCAACATTTTAGAACCTGGGAACAAAGACCCCTGTGTACAAAAGGAGAAAATGGGTGGCTGGGTGCATCCTCCCTACAAGCCACTAGAGGATGTGGGTGCTGACCTGTGTGAGAAATTCCTGGAGCACCCTCAGCCAATGAGATGTAAATCCATGCTCTTGCTTCTTGGCTGAAAGTAAGAGAAAAGAATGAATGTTTCCATTTTCTGGGCCAGTTTCATGGAGGCCACCTTATTTCTTAGATGGTGCCTGGAATCAGAAAACCACCATCAGGTTACCCACTATCACTTAAGCTATGGCTCATGGCAAGCGTAGACCCAGGCATGGCTAGCTCTGTGCATTTCCAACACTTTGGAGGATAACAGAAGAAACTAGCCTTTAAACCAGGGAATCTCAAAATTAAATACCTACCAGGGTCATATAGATACCATAAATGGGTAGAGTGAGCCAGGTGGGGACTAACGTGAGTTGTGAATTGCGGGGAGGTGTTAGGGGCCGGGGGCACTGCTAACCAGATCCAGCCGATGGTTGCCTTGGGAGAGGAATGCAGGTCCCTTGCTTCCAATCTTGATCCTTCTTAAAATTTGTGCATGAAGTACCTGATTTTGAAATGTTGGCAACGAATTTGAGTTTATGAAAAGTACTCTACAGTATAAGCCAATGTGTTTGCAGCCACCTTCCTTCCAGAAGCTTCTTCACACAGGTGAGAAAAAAAAAAAACTAGCCACTTTCTACCTGTCCACTAAATGAACAGGCCTTTCAAGCATACGTTCATTCAATGTCTATTTATTGGGCCAAGCACTGTTCTAAGCATGAGGGATTCAGTTGTGAATAGGACAGACCACAGATCACAGCCCTCTAAGTTATAGATCCCTGGATTTTAGAGTAGGGGCATCTTAGAGTTCACCCGTGTCTGCAGTTTCCAAACTATATTCTGTGGAGCTATTTCAGCTTTTGCCTTGAGGAGCAAAGAGAAGGTTGAGTGCCCAGATCTCCAAATTACCACCCCCTGCCGCACACAGAAGAGCTCTATTTTTATCTGTCTAATATGGGGAGGTTTTAGGCGACCACCAAGTCTATAAATAGGAAAACTAAGGCCAAGAAGGTGGCATGATATGTCCTAGGTCACATACAAGTGGTTGGTCACCAAACCAGCATAAGAAACCATTTTCCTGGCTTCATAAAAGATAGAATGGACTAAGAAACTGCTGCTTTCATATCTATTCAGTTCATCCCGTTTTATGGTCTAAAGTCCACCGTTCCACTATTCCCCTGGAGTCTGACTGGGCCATGCTTCCCTGACACCTGGAATGAAAACCAGATGACAGCAGACTTCGTGGTGAGGGTCCTAGGACTTGTCCTCACTGGCCTGATTTCAGAAATGCCAGATCTGCCCCATCTTTACTCCACTGCCTCTGAGGCTCAGAGATTAAACACAGTGGGGAGGTACCAGGACTGGCTATGAGCTGATGAAGATGGATGTTTGGGTATGACCTCTCCCACGGGGGCTTAGGTGTGTCCTCCCTAGGACTCAGGTTTTCCGTGGCAGGCCATATTACACTGTGATATGATCAATCACTTACATGTTTGTCCTCCCACAAGCCTGGTAGCTTCTTTAGCTCAAACTCTGGGGTATGTTTCAATCATATGATTCCAAATGTAGCCCTAGTGCCCATCACGACCAAACATTGAATGCCTGAGAGATAAATAAACGAATATAAATGAATCTTAGTATGAGAACAATAAAAAACAGAAGGCAGGATACAGCAGTGGTTGGGAGCACAGATTTTCGTGTAAGACACAGATGTGTGTTGGAATCTTAGCTTTGGCCTTTCCTAGCTGTGCAATCTTGGGCAAGTTGCTTACCCTCTCTGAGCTCCAATAATGAGGTTGTGAAAATTAAATCTGTCTATGCCTGTAACAACTCAGCACATACGAAGCACACAGTAAACAGCTGCCATCATTGTAATTTGTTTGCTTTCTAATTTTTTTGCAACATTTTAGGGGTAATTTACATACGATAAAATAAGTATACAATACCAATACCATGAGTTTGCACAAATGCAAGCCCCTGGAACTCACCCTCCATTAAGACACAAGACACTTTGTCACCTGAAAGAATTCCTTCAGGCCTCTCCTTAATCAGTCCCCAGTCCCCAGAACTAATGACTGTTGCCTGTTTTAGAACTTCACAAAAATGGAATCCCACCTCTTATGTGTGGCTTCTTTTGCACAGCATGGCAGCTGTGAGATTCATCATGCCGCACACCGTTGTCACTGTTGTTATTTTTCAACAAAGGTCTTGGCACACATCTGCTCCATCAGACTTTGAAATCTCTGAGGGTGGGCTGCATGTGTTTAGGACTTTGCCTTCCTGGAACCTAGTCAGTGTCTGGCACACAGTCCATGCCCATGAATTATTTGATAAGTGAATGGCTGAGTCTTAGGTGAGAAATAGAGTTCATGTTTCAGAGTAAAGCTCTGCAGCATTTGATCATTGCCTCTGCCACTTACCAAATGGGACGTTGTCAGCTTCTCCAAGGCTCAGTTTCTTCATCTGTATAATAGATACTAATAATAGTACTACCTTCATCATAGGGCTGTCATGAGGACAAAAGGAGATAATGCCTTTGCAGACACAATAGTAAGAATTCAGTGAAAGATGACTGTGAATATTGGGTATTGCTGTTCTGTCTGGCCATCCTATTTTAATAAATGGGATTCCTTTCCCCCTACTTATTCACTCCAAACTCAAGTAGAAACCAGACTTATAAGGGGAAGGGGGTGTAGCAGCTGTCATAGAACCTCGGAGGTAGCTGACCTAAAAATAGCCCCTTCCTCTCTCCTTCCTTCCCTACCTGCTCCCCAGGCAGCCATTTGCCCAGGCACTATTAGTCCTGATCTCTCATTTGAGGGAAGGATGAGGAAAGGGAGCAGGGAGGGAGGATCTATTTTTTTCCCCAGGCTGTTAGGGAAGGGAGGGTGAAGCTGCTCTCTCTGAGTTGATTGATGTTGCGCTTGGGGATCTAAATTCTCTGATGTAATTACACTGTGTGCTCCGTGAGATAAGGAGATTAATCAGTCCATTACGCAGGGGCTGTTTTACCCGCAGATGGAGGTAATTGAACAGAGATGTCGGACACCACCAGGTCCTAGCCAGCCAGCCAGCCTGCTCCGGTTATAGGCAGGTGGCTGGCCTCTGGGCTGATAGGCTATCTTCTCCAAATAGGAACAACTTCTGTTGCTACCACTACTAACTAGCTTGTTTTTGAGCCTCCCTGAGATTCCAGGCACTTCACATGCATGCATTCTCACAATTGCCCTGTGAGTTGGCCATGATTCCTACCCCCATTGTACAGAAGGAATAACTGGGTCTCAATACTTTAAGATGTCTGTCCAAAGGTCACACAGTCTGTCAAAGCTCAGATCTGAATTTAGATCAGGTGAATTCAAAAGTGCTCACAATCATCATTGCCTCCAAAAGAGAACAGAGAAATGAGATAGGATGAACAGCTAACAGCCAAGTTGTCCACTACTGGGTGATCTGAGTGAGCAGGCAAGACAAGAGGCATGTGTAACACATGAAAAGGAAAAAAAAAAAAAAATGTGACACTCTAAGGAAATAATTGAGTCTGGGAACTAGATTGTCAAATGAATTGCCTGGTCTGGGGGAAAGCAGGGAAGTGCAGTGATGTGTGAGGCAAGAGGTTAAGAATATTTGGTTTGATCCTGGCACTACTTCTTACTTGCTGTGTGACCTTGAACAAGTGACATAACTTCTTGGAGTCTCTATTTCTCTCTCTCTCTCCTCTTTTTTTTTTTTTGTTTGTTTGTTTGTTTGAGACGGAGTCTCACTCTGTTGCCCAGGCTGGAGTGCAGTGCAGTGGCAAGATCATGGCTCACTGCAACCTCCACCTCCTGGATTCAAGCGATTCTTCTTTCTGAGCCTCCCGAGTAGCTGAGATTACAGGCACCTGCCATGCCCAGCTAATTTTTGTATTTTTAGTAGAGATGGGGTTTAGCCATGTTGGCTAGCCTCATCTCTAACTCCTTACTTCAAGTGATCTACCCACCTCGGCTTCCCAAAGTTCTGGGATTCCAGGAGTGAGCGACGGCACCCAGCCTCTCTCTCTTTTTTGAGACAAAGTCTCACTCTGTTGCTCAGGCTGGAGTATAGTGACACCATCATAGCTTACTGCAGCCTTGAACTCCTGGACTCAAGCAACCCTCCTACCTCAGCCTCCAGAGTAGCTGAGACCACAGTCATAGCCTCTGTGCCCTGCTAGTTTTTTAAATTTTTAATAGATAAATAGACATAGGTCTTGCTATGTTGCCCAGGCTGGTTTCTAACTCTTGGGCTCAAGAAACTCTACTGCCTTCCTTGGCCTCCCAAAGTGCTGGGATTATAGGCAAGAGTCACTGCACCCAGCCAGAGCCTCTACTTCTCATCTGAAAACTGCATTATAATACCTACCTGAAAGGGTTTCCATGGACTTAAATAATATATGTAAAGTGTTTTTAAAAGAGCCTGGCACAGAGTTTGAGCTCATTATTAATAATGCTGTTGCCAATGGTGGTGGTGGTGATGGCAAGGGGATGGCAGTTTCAGGTATTATGAAAATCTCCTGCTTAGGCTTAATACTCTTTCTTATCTTCCCTTCCTCTGAATGCTTGCCAATGGACTTAGGAAAGGGAAATGGTGAAAAAAAAATCACATTTACTGGGTATTTCTGATGTTCCTGTCCCCATGCAGTCCCCTTTACCCACATTATCTCATTCAATGCTTACCATAAATAGCTCCAAATAATAGATGTTCTTTTCAGTGTATGGACAGAGCAACTGAGACTCTGAGAGGTTAAACGGGGCAGAAGCACCATCTTTGTGAGCCAACAAGGGTCACGGTGTTTAGTATAAAAGATTATTGCCCAACTTAATAAATGTTTATTAAGTGCCTATAAGCCTTGTGGTAAGGCTACAGATGCAAAGACAAGTATATGACCTGTACCCAGTGGGCTTCCAGTCAGGTGGGCTTGAAAATCACATATACATATGAAGAGTAAAAGAGTAGGTATCACCTCTGGCTCTATATTAGAATAAATTGCTGGGAGAAAGGAGATGCTTTTAAAAAGTACCAGCACCTTATTCCTTGCCCTAGAGATTCCATTTTGTTAATCTGAGATGACATCGATCAAAGACAGCCTACACAATGACATTTTTTAAACCACCACACCCCCGACCCTGTGATTCTTATAGAAGCCACTTGTCTAGGGGCTTAGGAGATTATTTAAAAGCCCTACACAACCCTACAAATAAGCCAATGAATTCACCCCATCACATACATATGACACACTAGCTACAAGGCAAGTTGCAGTCCTTGCCCTCATGATATATTAGACACTTTCTTGTGCATCACCTTTCTTGGTGAGAAAAATGAATTCCTGTGAGATGGAAGAGAAAATCTATGAGGCCAAAGAATGTGGAAGACACTCACAGAAGGTGGGATTGAGGACTCCAAGGGAACGGGGATTTGAGTGAGCCCTGATGGATAAGCAGTGATAGAGGCCAGTGTCCCTTCTGTAAGGTCTGATGGATCAGGTGAAAGTCAAAAAACCAGTGGTCACCATCCCTAAGCTCCAATTGAAATAAATGTTAATTGGTTCAAAACTTTGAATGAGGTTCATCATTTTGGATCTCTCTTATTCATTCACAAAACATCTAACAAATATTCTGACACAATGTGCCAGATATTGTTTCTCCTTATTTAAAAAAATGAGCAAAGTAAAAAAAATTAATTTTCTGATATTAATAACTACTTATTGCATCAGCATGGGATCTGGACTGGATGATGATGATGACGATTATGATGGTAATGATGGTGAGGGTGATGATGATGATCATAATAATGATGGTGATGATGACGGTAATGATGATGATGGTGATGATGATGGTGATGATGGTGATGATGATGGTGCTGATGGTGATGATAATGGTGGTGATGGTGATGATGATGGTGGTAATGATGATGGTGATGATGGTAGCAATGATGGTGATGATGATGGTAATGATAATGGTGATGATGGTGATGATGGTGATGATGATGATGATGGTGGTGATGGTGATGATGATAGTGGTAATGATGATGATGATGGTAGCGATGATGGTGATGATGATGGTGATGGTGGTGATGATGAAGATGGTGCTGATGGTGATGTTGTTGATGATGGTGGTGATGGTGATGATGATGGTGGTAATGATGATGGTGATGATGGTAGCGATGATGGTGATGATGATGGTGATGACAATGGTGATGATGGTGATGGTGATGATGATGATGATGTTGATGATGGTGGTGATGGTGATGATGATGGTGGTAGTGATGATGATGGTGGTGATGATGGTGATGATGGTGATGATGATGTTGATGATGGTGGTGATGGTGATGATGATGGTGGTAATGATGATGGTGGTGATGGTGATGGTGATGATGGTGCTGATGATGGTGGTGATGGTGATGATGATAGTGATGATGGTGATGGTAGTAATGGTAATGATAATAATGATGTTGATGATAACAATGGTGATGAGGATAGTGACAATGAATGATGATTATGACAATGGGAATAATGATGATGATGATGACAATGATGATGATAATGACAGTGATGACAATGACAGCTGCCATTTATTGAGGGTTTACTACATACCAGCCACTGTGCTTAGCATTTTGCATGGATTAACTCATTTAATTCTCACAATCACCCTTTGAAGTGGACAGTATTGTTATACCCACTTTACAGATGGAAAAAAAAATGGCTTTGAGAGGGTTATTTGCCTAAACTTGTAAGCTAATAGGTGATGGGGATCAGAATTCCAGGAGATGGAAGCGTGGTATCAGGAGAACCCTGCATTCAGACACAGGATGCCTGGGCTCCTTCCTGCCGTTCACGTGGCTTTGTCACTTCAGGCAAGTTACTCTCCTCTCTCTGCTTCAGTTCCTCATCTGCGAATTAAGTCTTTGAACTTCTCATATATTAAAATGATATCAAAGTTGTAAAGTAAGAAATGTAATAAAAGCATTTGAGGAGAAAGAAGTAAGGGCTGGTCACACTGAATAGAAAATTTATTTTGGGAAGTTGTCGAGATCTGAAATTCAACCACCCCAAGGAAGTGCAAGAGTACAGCTGGCGCTTTGCTGATTCAGAGGAACCGCTCTCAGGGAGGTGGAAGCCAAACACACAGAATCTCTGTAATCAGAGAAAATGTCTCCATGATTTGCCATTATAATTCTCGATAGCAAACTCTGGGGCTCCAGCATCAATACTAATAACTTGTAGGAGGTGGGGGTTAGGAAAGAATTAAGAATTTTTAAAAACTGCTTTTTGGTAAAGCACTGGGAAATGTTCTGGGCTCCTAAATTTAAAGGGGGTATTTTTAGCACCTGTAATCAAACTGACTTGCGTAAACACATCTGCTGGAGTACTGGCATCAAAATGCCTTTGGAGTCTTTGTTGTATATCTCTTGCAGTTCTCCTGAGACCGAGGGAGAGTTTCACTGATTTTCTTCCCTTCCGTATGCTTTTCCAAATCAGTTGAGTGATAAAGTCAAATGGGATATTTATTTTATGTTGAAAGCTACTGGGTCCCTACCTACAGAATGGCAATAAAATTCTCAAACTTTAGAAAGTGTAAGAATCACCTGGGAACGTTGTATAAATGCAGATTCCTGTGCCTTGCCTTCAAATCCTGGGGTCTGATGTGGGCCCAGAAGTTTTCATTTCACACAACTGTCCTAGGTGATTTTGATATAAGTGATCCATGGGCCACACTGAGAAATACTAGACTTGGAATTAACACACTTACGATTCTGGCTCCATCACGTACCAGCTGTTGACCTTGGGCAAGTTATTTTATCTTTTTGAACATCAATCATCTCATCTGTAAGGTGGGAAATTAATGGTACCTACCTCATAACTTCACTGAGAGGATTAAATTTGTCATATTAGCTTAGCACAGTGCTGGGCATGTAATAAATGACCCCAAAATGTCAACTATTATCATTATTATTAATTATAACTAGCTGGGCAAGTTATTTTCCTTTCTGACTTCTGGTTCCGCATCTGCAACATGGTAGCAATTATAATAATATCTTAAAATCAACTTTAATTCAAGGGTTATGTATTAAGTGAGAAAATGTCTACAAAGCTCTTAGTACCCTATCTGGCACACAGTAGCTATCCCATAAGTATTTGTTCAATGAATGAACAAATGAAGGAATGAATTTAATGAGTGGTCCAACAATTACCTTCCATAAACTACAGACAATAAGAGTGATTTTAGGGGAACTTTCTCTCTCCCCAACACTATAAAGTGGACCTTTTCCAGATGCCCCACATATAGGGTTCTTGATCTCTCAATCTTCACTTCATGGAGTCACTTTGCCTCTCACTAGCTCAAATCCTAGCCTCAACCATGCTCAAATGCATCTAGGCATATCCAGCTGAGGTCTTATTCACTGGGTCTGCCTGTTGGTGGTTCTGAAGACCCTCCTCTACCCAAAGACAACATAAGCAGCTTGAGGAGTGGCAGGTGGGATGTACGTTATTCACGTGTCTACTGGATATCATTTTCATGACTTTGGGAAAACCATAGCATATAGCCTCAGCTCCCTCCTCTATAAAAGGAATCAATGAGGGACTCTATTCATCCCTTATGTCCTGGTATTATAAGCATCCATTTGCCCACTAGTTGTGTACTGAGCTATAACTTATCATGGGGCAGAGATACCACCTTAGTCAACTTCCTGAAGCTCAAGTGCCCAGTTTGATGCTGGGAAATTACAGGTGCACAATTAATGGGGGTAGGATGTCTGAATGACTGGACAACTGAATCAATGGTGTTCATTTCTAAGAGCCCTAGTCACTGCTGCACATATCCTTAAAGGGCCAGAATAAGGAGACAGTGAGCCTAATCACACTCATTCATAGTCAAAAAAGGCAAGAAAGCATCCTGAGAGAAAGATGGTGTTGCTGATGCCTCATCTTGCAAGGGGGAGGCTATACGTCATCCAGTATCACTGGCAAATCTACAGTCATTCATTCCACAAAGGCTTTAAGCTGGGCATGATGGCTCATGCCTGTAATCCCAGCACTTTGGGAGGCCAAGGCAGGAGGATTGCTTGAGCCCAGAAGTTTGAGGCAAGTCTGGGCAATGTAGTGTGACCCCGTCTCTACAAAAAAAATTTAAAATTCAAAATTTAGCCAAGTGTAGTGGCATGTGCCTGTAGTCCCAGCTACTCAGGAGGCTGAGGCAGGAGGATCACTCAAGCCCAGGAGTTTAAGACTGCATTAAGTTATGACCACACCACTGTGCTCCAGCCAGGGCAACAGAGCGAGACTTGTATCAAAAAAATAAAAAATAAAAAGGTGAAAACCAAAGCACATCTTTAAGGACGCACTCTGGGCTGGATGCTGTGTTAGATTCTGTGGACAAAACATACCAAAAGCATAGGAGAGGGCCTGCACACCCAGCCAGGTGAGGGGGTGGTCCAGGAGGATGTGATGCAGGTGTGAGTGAATTAGGGATGGGAGAGAAAGGTGTTGCAGGTGGAGGGAACTTCATATGTGAAGACATGAAATCATGACAGCAAGAAAGATTTGGGGTGGCACCATCGGGTTGGTATTCTTGGAACCAAGAATACAGAAGGAGGAAACGAGGACTTCAGAAATGATGGGCTGAGACTGGATCCTGTCTGGCCTCCTGAGCCACAGTCGGGAGTCTAAACTCTTCTAATCTCAAGAGGAATCCAAAGGATTTTAATCATGAAAGTGACTCAGTGAGGTATGCTTTATAAAGACGGTCCTAGCTGCAGTGGACAAGAAAGATTGGCAGGAGAGAGATGGGAGACAGAGAGACCAATTAGAAGGCTACAGTCCAAGATCTGAATAGCAGGGATACTTGTCAGAGCAATTTCTTTGAGGCATTTGGTCTCTGATTGCTGGTGATCTTCCCCAGCCTCGTGTGTTTGCAATGACTCTAAACTGCAGAGAAAAGCCATTTAATCATGTTCACCTGCCGCATTGCACACTTAGCCTTGCCCTGTGGTCGCACACTCTGTCGGGAGAGTTGTGAGTTGTACTGCAAAGGAAAGAGGACCTTGGGGGTCAGCTACCCCTCTGTAAACCCCCAAAGCATCCTATATTGTCACATCCTTAAAAAGTGCTGGCTATTATGCCCGATCCTTTCCACCCATGAAACTGTTGGGATCGCCTAGTCAATTACTAGTCGAGTGAGGTAACGTGCATTTCATTAGAAGCCTCTCATTTCAGATACACAAGGCCGTATACGAAATGAAATATTCTGAAGTTACTTTTTTTCAGCCAGTGATTGGACATTGTAATTAAGAAGGCATTGTGCCTGATTTCCAATCTTTTTCTTTATTTAAATTTAATTGATTTTCTCCTTGATTTAATCAACCCGAATTCAGCTACCCGTGCCCCTCTCCACTCAAATGCTCAGGAGAACTCTGATTCTTAAAGATGTACATCCATACCTGGAAAACGTGGGGTGTCATCCTGTCTTAACCCCTAACCTTTTTTAGCTGGCATGACAGGTGTCGGGATCTCTGGGACCTTGGTGGTTCTACTCAGGGAGGAAGGAGGAAGGGTTGGTTTTACATCTTTGAAACCTGGCTTTGCTGTGTGACCTCAGGTGAATTCCTTAACCACACTGTGCCTCAGTTTCCTCTTCTTTAAAATAGGAGGAAAAATATTGTCCTCATAGCATTGTGGTGAGCACTAAATTATGTATAATTATATAATTAACATATATATATTGCACTTAGAACAATGACTAGAATATAAGTACTAAGGTATTACCCGTTATTATTTCCACACCATTGTCTATGTGATAACTCATTTAATCCTCACAACAATGGTCTTAGGTTATAAACATTTAAGGTTATGAAAGAGAAACTCACAGATAGTAAGTGGCTCGACTCAAGTCCTGATGTTAATTCCAAAGCTCACACTCATGTGTGTCATCTCTCCCACCATGTGGCTCCTTCTTCCCACGTTGCACGTGGGAAAAACAGAAGTTTCTGAAGTTAAGTTCCTTAGTCAAAATCACTCAGCTAGGGGTGGCAGAGCCAGGACCTGAACCAAAGTCATTCTGGGAGCAATTACCATTGCATTATTTCTCAGCTATCTCTGAGAGAGAGAGCAGGCAACAGCTTCAAAGCCACACAGCAACGAAGGCTGTGAAGTGCCCTAAATCTACTCATTCGTTAGTCCTCAATCTTTTTTTTTTCAAGAGTCCAGACGTATAACAGGTGATATTTACATACATAACATAGCCCCATGCATAAACCCAAGGTCACATGATGTTAACATTCTGAGCACACAAGCCCCAATCCGCACCTTTCTTTCCTGTTTAAGAAAGCATAACAGAACACAACTGAGGGTGAGGAGCTTTATCATAGAAGGAATTTGGAATCCATTTGCTTGTTCATTTAACAAATATTAATTGAGCCTTTACTGTATACCAGGCACTATTCAAAGATCCGAGAAATAGCTATGAATGAAACAGACCAAAAACCCCTACCCTAATGAAACTTAGATTCTAGTGGGAGTAAGGGGCTCGTCCAATAAACAGCATAAATATGTAAATGATCATATTATATTACAGGGTAATAAATACTATAGACAGAAATAAAGCAGGAGGAGAGAAACATACATTGGGGAGGGAGTACCATTTTAAATCACGTTTGTATAGGGTTGTCAGGGAAGACGTATCACTAAAAAGGTCATATTTGAGCAAAGACTTGAAGAAAGTAAGGAAGTTGTAGCTATTTGGAGAAAGAGTGTTCTAGGCAGTGAGAACAGCCCGTGCAAAACTCCTGAGGCAGGAGTGTAACTGGTGCATCAGGGAATAGCAAAGAGAACTGTGGGACCAGAGTGGAGAGAACAAGGGGAAAGGAGCAGGAAGTGAGGTCAGAGTGGTAACAGGGGCCAGACTGTGTAGACCTTGCAGTTACTTTGCCTTTAGGGAAGTGATCAGAGGGCTTTGACTGGAGCAGCACCATGATATGGCTTAATTTGAGTAGGATCCCGCCAGCCGCCTTCTGGGGAACAGGATGCAGGAAGGCAAGAAGCAGGGAGACCCATTAGGAGGCCTTTGCAATAATGCAGGTGCAAGATGATGAGGGCCTGGACCAGGGCGCTAGCCATGTACAGGAGAGAAGTGATTGGATTCCGAATGTACTTTGAAGTTAGTATCTAGATTTGCTGATAGGTCAGAACTGGGGTCTGAAAGAGAGAAGTCAAGGACAACGCCAAGGTTACCACCAGAACAGCTAACAGGAGCTGCCATTAACGGAGATGATGAAGATTCATGAATGTATACCTTTACTTTAATTGGAAACCATTCTCAAATTTTAGTCTTTAATAATCATTAGTAGCAAAGCCATGACAGAGCTTACAGTTGATCATGACGGATCAGCATGCCACACAGTAGCTGACAGCCACTGGGTTGTTCTGCAGGGAGAGATTGTTTCTCGAGTTTGTAGCATTCCTGGCTCAGACTTGTGGGTCCCAGGATCAGCCTCATTATTCAGCAGGAGTTACAGAGAGTGGGCTGAACTCCCAGCAGGGGCCTCTAAAGGGCTCAGCCGCTCCTTTGAACAAGAGCCAAGACCCTCCACAAAGAGAAGTCCCACACCCTGTCCAGCCTCTGTCCCTCCTCCTCTTCCATTAGATGTAAAGCCACCCCCCATCCCCGCCTCCACCACGCTGGCCTCATCATTTCTTTCTTAGCATCTCCCGTCTTCCTTTCAGCCAGTGTAATTTGGGAAAATGTGGACCTGTAGGGGCTTTGGCAGAAAACCTTTGACTGATCTTCTCAAATGGGCTGCTCTCTAGCGAGGAGAATGTGCTCATGATTTCCCCCCCTTCTTTTAAATTGCAACAAAAGGCAAAATCCTATTTTCTTCCTCAGACTATTGCAGTGCATAAGGATGCATTTGAATGCTGAGCCAAGCCAGCCTAGCTGGTGATTCAGCCCCGCGGGTGCTGTGATGAGATGAAGGCTTCACTTGCTGCCAGTGCTGCACCCAGCAGCCCCGTTTGACCTCCTCATCCTGGAGCCAGCCCCACCCTGGGCCTCCAGCCAGGGGAAGCAGTTCTGGCAGAGTGAGCAGTGACAGAGTTTCCAGAAGAGCCCTCCAGTGTAGCCTGAAGCACAAGATGTCAGAAAAGCAGGGGTCTGCTTGCTGCTTTGCCACTCACTGGCTATATGACCCAGAGCAGGTCAGGTCCCTTCTCTGAGCCTTATATGGAGAAGAGTTTGGACTTGGGGACTTTAGCATTCTGCCTGATCTTTATGCCCTAAGACTGCTTAGCAGAGCAGAAGCTCAAGAAAGATCTGAGGAAGGAGAGAAAGAACATAGAAAGGAAAGTGGGGAAGGAGAGGAGGATTTGATAAGGGGAGTGAAGTCTGGTGTTTCCTTGAATTCAGGACCCCCTTGTGAAAGCTCCAGGGCAGTTGGGCAGTTGATCTTTTTTCTGGAGCACAGCCATGTGCTGCAGCCCTTCAGACCCTACTCAGTTCCTAGGCACAGCCAAAGTAGCCAGTGTTGTCACTGACCTGCCCATTCCCCCCAACCACCCACCATTTCTGAGCACACCAGCTTGACTTCTAACTCATGGGACCTGCGATTCCTTACCTGAGTGTACTCTGGTCATGGAGCATTTTCATTTTGCCTCATTCAGCTTGATCACCTCCTGTCCATTTTTCAGATTTTAATATAGGCATCACTTCTTCCAGGAAGCCTTCCCTGATTTCTGCCATACACAAGGCAGGAATTAATGTCTCTTTGGAGCAGCCTTCAACCAATGACTGATGGGAGCTGGTGGATAAATATCCCAGCTCCCTGGTGCTTAGGTGGAACAATTCTGAGGTCTATAGCCTGCACGGGTTCCCAGGATTCCCCAGAGATATTAAGCTCCAGCCACCTGCAGCGGTAACTGGCTTTCTTCCCTGTTTCCCTTCCCAATGTCCTTACCAGAGCATCCTAGGATCATGTCACAAATAAATTACTTGCCCCAGAATTCTTATGTCTAATGCGGCATATGAGGGAATGGTCCCATTCCCAAGATGGCCAGGGACATCTGCTGGTCAGCTGGTGCTTTGGAAAATGGACTCAGAACTATTGTGCTCAGAGCTGAGCTGACAGTGCAGCTGCCCAGAACATTGCTAGGTGCCTACAGTGAGCTTGGATTTGTGCTAGAGGAGATAACAGCAGCTGGGCATCTAAATACACAGAGAAGATCCAATCAATAGGACTTGGCCATGCAGAGACATAGGGAGAAGGCATTTGAAGTGGGCAGAACAGCACAGACAAGATGTAGAATTTGGGGTTATTATTTTTTATGTCCTGCAAAGCATCACTGAGCTATTGCCATAAGCCATGCACATTACAAAGTGCATCACCTCATTGAATCCTCACTACGGCCCTACACAGCAAGCGCTATTACACTTCCCATTTTACAGGTGCAGGAACTGAGGCAAAGAGAGGGAAATTCATTTGCCTGAGATCACATAGCAAGTCTGTGGCACAGCTGGAATTTGAACCCAGCCCTCTGAGATCAGACAGTCTGACTGCTGTAGAAGGTGAATATTGGAGGAGAGGAGAGGGAAGAGAGCAGGGGAAGAGAACTGAACACCAAACAGCGGGATTCTATTGTCCTCTGCACCCTGGAACTGAGGAGCTACCTCTTCTGGAACGTGAGAGGGGAAGGCAGGCAAACAACTGGACACCACAGCAGGGTATGAGGACTAGAGTCATGCACTATTTCTGTGTGCAGCATCCTCTGGGGAAACCCATCTGCCCTTCAGTACCTGCCTATCTTGAAGAAATATGTATTACAGATCCCAGTGTACTGAGATTCAGGAATTGCCTCCAGTGGACTATCTGTAGCTACATTGATAGTGAGATACACTGCCATCTGCTGCCTGCCCCCTTAGTTAACCTCTCCCTTGCTGGCTTGATTGGGCTATTTCTCTAGTTGGTTCTCTCATTCAACCAATGTTTACTGAAGACGGATGGAGGGCCCATCATTTTCTTAGGTGCTGAGGATAAAATGGAGCAGAAGTCTCAGGCTATGCCTCAAAATTCTCATAGTCCGGTGGGGGAAAATAGAGAATTGCAATGGAGGGGGATTGTGCACACAAAGAAGGGACACAACAGGCCGAATAGTCAGGGGAGGCTTCCTGAAAGAGGTGACATCTGAATTGAAATCTGAAAAATGGGCAGGAGATGATCAAGTTGAAGGAGGCAAGGTGAATGATGCCAGTTTTTAAAAATATTTATTTATTTATTTATTTGAGACAGAGGTTTGCTCTTTGTTGCCCAGGCTGGAATGCAGTGGTGCGATCTTGGCTCACTGCAACCTTTGCCTCCTGGGTTCAAGCGACTCTCCTGTCTCAGCCTCCCAAGTAGCTGGGATTACAGCTGCCCACCACCTCGCCGGGCTAATTTTTGTATTTTTAGTAGAGATGAGGTTTCACCATGTTGGCCAGGCTGGTCTCGAACTCCAGACCTCAGGTGATCCACCTGCCTTGGCCTCCCAAAGTGCTGGGATTACAGGCGTGAGCCACTGAGCCTGGCCAATGCCATATTTTAATTAGCAAACGCAGAGCACTTACTATTTCAGGCACTATTCCAACAGCTTTACATATTTTCACCATTAATCCTTGCAATAACCCTGTGAGGTAGGTGCTATTATTACCCTCATCTTACATACGATGACCTGAAGCCCAGAAAGGTAGTCAATTGCTCAAGGTCACAGAGTGGCAGCACTGGGGTTTGAACCCAGCAGTCTGGCTCCAGGCCATGCCCTTGAGTTTCATGTTCTGCTGCATCTAGCAGAAAGAACAAAGACAGCCAAGATGCTGGGGCTTTTCAGAGTACTGCAAGGCCTTCAGATGGTTTGAGTATGGTGAGTGAGAAGCAGCTGAGAATGACAAACCTAGAGAAGTAGGTGGGGCCAGAAATTGAAGACGCATGAGAGCCATGTTGAGAAGTTTGGACCTGCTTTTGGGGGCTCTGCACAAGAGAATAACATGATCCAATCTGCATTTTGGAAAAACAGCTTTGTCTCCTGCATGGACATCAGGCTGGCCAGGGTCAGGGTGAAAGCTAAAAGCTGCACTGGAGGCTGCTGCTGTTGCCTGGGTGAGAGACGGTGGTGGCTTGGACCAGGAGGTGGCAATGGAGATGGAGGCTGAGATGCTTTGGAGTCAGAATGGGCAAGAAAGTGAGAGAAAGAGGATGGAGGGTGGTGGCCAGGCTGCTGCTTGGATGAGTAGGAAGCCGGTAGAGCTAGAGGGCACTTTGTAAGGGAGGTAACACGTTGACGTTTGGTCACATTAAGTTTGAGGTGCCTGTGGGACTTTCATGTGGAGAGGTAGAAAGAACACTCGAGCCTCTTTAGGAAAAAGAGATGACCAGGAGGTCCAAACACCTAGGCACTTATTGTTAACATCCTTTTTGTTCCCCCAAAGCATCCCAGTTTGAACAATGGATTACAGGGCCACCCTCAGCATAACTAACCTGCCTGTATGACACATCTGGATATTGGAAACATCTGGGTCCAGGCTCCACCTCCCTCATACACACACACAAAAGGATACACCCTATATATTTATTTGGATATTCTTAGTTTGGCACAAGTAAAAATATGGTTATGAATATGCAGTTCCTAGAGAGGCAGTTTCATTGTGGCTGAGAGATGTCTGATCCATCTAAAGTGCTTTGCTTCCATCCTGTTCCCAATCCTTGTCTCAGCCACAGGTCCCACCACCATGGGCTGAGAAATATTTGTACAGGGAAACAAGACTCTGTCTTCACCCCACCAGCCAAATAGGTAACCGGTGGAACCAAGCCATAGCCATGAATTTTTCTGAATGTTATGGCCTCTTCTACTCAAACTATACTCTAGAGCAACCAGAGTGGTTGATGTTTTGCTCCCTGAAAAGGAGGACGCCATAGTGTACATCCACAGAGGCAATTGCACTCTGGGCTTATGCAGAAGGATGCAGCAGGGCCCCTTCATGGGGAAGAGGGAGTGGGCTGGTGCATAGCTTTCTGGTTGTGCGTTTCTTATCTGTATCAGCCACATAGATCAAAATAGCTGTAGGAAGAAGCCAGAGCTTTGGCTAGATGGTTGATCCCTAAGGGCAACGAATACCCCCAGAGTTTTGAGCCTAGAAAAGATCCTTCTCAAAGTCCTTGCCACTGATTTCTTTTGAAGGATCTCACTCAGCAGTGTCCATTGTGACTGAAGTCTGGAGGTAGATTTCCAAACCCTGACTCTAAACACCAATCTCACAGCTGTAGAAGGATACAAAGCTTTCTTGCCCCATTATGTGATGCTCTCAGATGCCCAAGGTGGGAGGCAGTGCTGGGGCTGGAGGATCTACGCGTGGTTCCCATGGTGTCCAGCCCAAGAGGTGTACTATGGTGAAAGGGTTAAAACCATGGACTCTGGAGTCAGATCGTCTGGGTTCAAATTCCTTCTCTACCACCTTTTAATGGGATCTCCTATGACCTCAGTTTCTTCATTGGTAAAACAGGATTGATCATTGTACCAGCCTCTAATAATTGTCATAAGAATGACAAGATCAAACATATGCAAAGCACTTAGAACAGTACCCAGCACATAGCTGGTGCTCCACGAATATCCACTGTAACTAGTGGTAATAACAGCATTGACAATGGTGCTGTCAGTCATAAAATCCAACCATAGAGATAGATGCAGGTGAAAGAAGCCAGGAGAAGGAACAAGGAGGAAAAAGGAGTGGAAACAGGGCCTTTTGCCTGCCAGGGCCTGGCTCAGAAGCTCCCAGAGGTCCATGTAATGACATTTCATTCAGACTTTTTTTATTGGAATGAGAAATGAAAGTTCTGTGTCAGAAATCATTGCAAATTCCAAATTAGTGAGGTTTCATGGTCCCCAGAAAGGCGCTGGAGGGAATATTGGTCGATGGGGTGTTTTTTAGCTGTCGGAGGAAGCTGGCTGATTGATTGAGTGTCTCAGTCTATAGACTGTGCAGACAGCAGCCAGGGAACTGGGCGTAGGAGAGGAAATAGGGAGAAGATGGAATAGCAGTCAGCATGGGGGATGCAGAGACATGATCCGCAGTGGAAAGAGACATAATTACACCAAAAACTGTGTAGACATAGGTCTGTCTGGAGTGGGGCCCATGCTCAGTCTGGAGACCAGGCACACCCAGCCACCTTTCCTTGAGAACACTGGGCTCCCTCACTTGCTCACTGCGTGTCCTCAGGCAAGCCACTGCACCTCTCTGAGCCTGTTTTCTCATCTAAAAATGACTCTTACAATACCCACCTCAAGAGTTTACTATGGGACTTAAATGAAATAATGGGTTTTAATTGTCTGATGAGGTGCTTAGTACATACTAGGTCCTCAATAAATGTGAGGTCCCTTTACTCTGACACAATGAGTTGGGGAAGTTGGTAGACCCATGCTTCAGCCTTTGAACGTAATTGCTGTGTTTGGAGATGATAGCTCTCATCCTTAAATTGGGCGATTATGGGCCACATTGGTAGGTTCTGGGCCCTACTGTGCTGCCCCACAATATTCAGAAGGAGATAAAATGATGGGGATGACTTCCATCCAGAGAAGAATCTGACTTACAAAAGTCCTGGAATTGGACAGCTTCATCAGAGGTCACTGGGGCCAGTCCCCTGACTTCAGGTTCCGCTAAGGATTCCAGGCAAATTAAAAGTCATGCACCCCCTCAACGATGATTGGGAAAGAATAATCCACAGGGCTCCTCACCAAGCAGAAATTATTTCTTATATTGAAGTTACTGAGCCTCTTTCAATAATAATTGCAATGATAATTATAATAATAAAACATTGTGCTTAGTTTAATGTATATTTCCCATAGCTACTGCAATACATAAGGTATTATCATCCTCATCTTTAAAATGAGAAAACCGAGGCTTAAATAGTTGAAGGACTTTGCCCAAGGCCACCAATGATGTCTTAGAGGGATTCACAAAGAGATGCTGGAACATAGTACAGTAAAGAATTGATTCCAGTTGGGGGGCGTGGGGGTGGGTAATAAGTGGGGGGCCACAAAAGGAGGTTGGGATAGTTAAGCTGAGATATGAGGATGAGTAAGGCTTCTCCTGACAGGCAAGGGTAGAGAAGTCACTCTGGGCAGAGGGATCAGCTTGAACAAAGCCAGAGAGGTTGGAAGACTAGGTCCCAAAGGCTATTTACAATGAATAATTACAATTACAGTGACAGCTAACATTGATTAAGTGCTTACTCTGCACAAGCAATGGTGTTAAGCACTTTGCGTGCATCATCTCCAAGAGCTGGACACTATCGTTATCCCAGTTTTGCAGAAGAGAGATGAAGTGACTCGCCCGGGATCACAGCTTGAAAGTGGCTGGATCAGCTTTTCAGCTCGAGTCTGCCTGATTCCCAAGCCCCCGGTGTCTCCTGGTTGTTCAGTCCCTGCCCCTCGTCAACAGAGAAGCCATGCAGTTTAAAGAGAGCCCATATGAGAGCCCATCTTAGCACAGACCCTCTGCCATGTGGTCGGGAGGGTGCTGTGCCAAGATGACCTAGTCTGTTTTTGCCACAACCCACTGCACCACCCCAAGTCCTTTTGGAGCCACGGGGAACCCCCCAACTGGTAGGAGATAATCATGAAGCTGACTGCCTAATAAAGATAAAGCTCTCTAATAAACCCACAATCCTGAGGTAATGGGTTTGACTTTTAAAAGGCAGATAAAAGTCCCAACGGAAGGACAGACATTTCCTATCAACTCCTTATTGAGAATCACTGTGGAGGAGGCATTTCCTACAGGTGGGAACAGCTGGATGCCTGGGTTGGCATTGAGAAATGGCCACTTTTGCATAAAGCCAGACATCTCCTCTCTCCAGAGCTCCCTCTCTCCCATGGAGAATCCTTTGTCAGAGAAGAATGATAATGACAAAGGATGGAGCCTACGGAATAAGCCTAAAGGAGGTTGAATGGAAAGGGTGGATTTGAGAGTTTGCTGATGATTGGTGCTGGAGCTGCAGAGTTGGAGTCTTCTGAGAACTCTGTGCTGATTGGTGGAGTTGGTATAGACCACCCTCTCTATTCATCCTGCCATCATCCTCAATATTATCATCATCATCCTCACCATTATCACCATGACTGTGATCATCAGTAACATTATCACCATCATCACTATCACCATCATCATCATCAAACATATATTGAACATTTATTAGGCAACAGGGAAATACGCATTTTATAACTGCCTTATGAAGCAGGTAATATTAACATCTCTGATAACATTTCCCATTCTCAGATGGGAAAACTAAGTCTCGATAATATTAAAGAACTTCCTGTGGGTCACACAGCCAGGAAGTAGCAAAGCAGATTCAAACCCAGGTCTATTTGACTCCAGTCAATACAATCTGGTTTCTCTGTTGACAAGGGGCAGGGGCCGAATAACTAGGAGACCCCGGAAGCTTAGGAATCAGGCAGACTCGAGCTGAAATGTTGATTCTGCTGTTTTCAAGCAGTGATCTTGGGTGAGTCACTTCATCTGTCTTCTGCAAGTGATAGTTAAATACTTAACCATCATTTTGCATTTAGTATTAATAGTTTGATAGAGGAAAACATGGTGTGGGTCTATGTCTTAGATGGAACTCACAAGAAAGAAAGCCTGAGATAGAGGTCTGGGTGCATGTGACTTATTGAGACAGGAGAAAGGCAGTGAGGAAGCAGGATAGGACAGGGGAAGAAAGCTAAGAAAAGATATAGTTTCAACTGGACTCAAGCCTCAGCCTGATCCTAAGGGGAGCTCTGGAATGTGGATTCCACCATAGAATTGGTCTGACCTTGAGGCAAGGGGGCAGGTCTTTTGTACTCCTACGTCAGCTAGTCATTGGCTATGGGCCTTCCTCCCCACATCCCACCAGGGGTGGGCAAAATCTTCTGGAAGGGGCATCCCTGAGACATTTGCAGCCAACATTCCCACCTATCTGGAAAGAGATCTAGGATCTGACCAACAGCATCCACTGTGCTGCAGACAAACAGAGCTGATGGTCCTTTCTTAGCCCCTAACTCACCAAGTGTCCTTGAGTGTAGCACTCACCCCTACTGGACCTCAGTTTCTCCAGGCTTGGACTCAATGCTCCCCAAGGGCTGGCCCAGCTCTGACAAGTTCTCACTCTGATCTGGCAACAATGCAACTGACCAAGCTGGCAATCTCAGTTTCTGTAACCCAGGAGGAGAGACAAGGAGACCCCTCTGGTGGCCCCAAAAGTGTGAAGCAAGGTGTCTGACAGCTTCTCCCACTGAAGCCCTTTATCTCACTTCTTGCTGTGTTATTTTAAAACTAACGAGCCCAGACCGCAGGAGCTCACAGCCTGCCATGGAGATTTGTGGCTTGTCTGGTCTGTCCTCTCTGCAGATTTCAGCAGCGGCTTACTGTCTGCTTGTTAGGAATTTTCTCCCAAGCCTCAGCCTCTGGCACGAGTGTGTGTGTGTCTGCAGAGCAGAAAGTCCTAACTGAGCCATCCTCTCAGAAGCCCCCTGTCTGCAGTTCTAGCTGATGACAGGATCCTGTGAGTGACCTGCAGTGGAGGGAGAGACAAATTTATCCCTGGACTGTAGAGAGAGAAGCCTGAACTCAGCAGGAATTGGGTTTCTGTAGCATTTCTAGGTTCCAGCAGCATTTCTACGCTCTGAAGTAGCCACTCAGCTTGGTGGTAGGAAGCCAAGGCCTCAGTGTAGGAGGATCTCCTGGGACCCTCAAGAGCACTTCAACCTCCCATCCCTCTCCTTCCCAGAATCCCTTGCCTTGGCTGTTTGAGGAAAGGTAGTCAGAGTCACAGTGAGTGGGTCCCCAGAGGCAATCTTTGCAAGTGAGGCTGGAGACCAGTGTCGTCTGTTCCTGGAAAATGTGGCTGATATTCAAAGTACCACCATGTGCCAGATACTGTCTAAGTGCTGGACATGCATCATCTCATTTCATTCTTGCAGCAACCTTGTAAAGTGATTGCAATTTGCGGTTTGACCAGGGAGGTGAAAGGACTTGCCCAAGGTCACCCAGCTGGTGAGTGGTCAGGCAGAGTCTATCCGATGGGTCTACTCACTATGCACTCCCAACTCTACCTAGTTAGTAACTCTGTCCCCTCTGTGCAGCTTGCCTTGTATCCTCTGAGCACACATGCCTTTCCCCAGTCAGGATGTCTCCTTTCTCAGCCACTTCCACCCCATACCCCTATATGAGAGTTTCTAATGTACCTGCTGCATCCCTTCCTCTGGACTGTGCACTTGAGGGAGAGGCTTATGTTTGGATCATCTTGAAACAAGCCTCCTCAGGAGTAAAATGATGCTTAGCAGATGAATGAGTGAATGAATAGCTGAGGAATGACTGGATGAATAAACGCACAAACAATAAATGAATCACTGTGTCTAAATGAATAACTTGGAGCTGTCAGTCACTTTATATTTTAAGAACCAGTCCACCAGGCTGGGGCACTTCTATTGAGCCATCTTCTTATTTAAAACCCCACTGGTAGAATGCCACTGGAGCTTACCTCCCTCCTCAACTTTCACCCTTAATCTAGTTAGTTGCTAGCCTGGTGTTCGTTCCATCTTACTCCCAGAAGATCCAGTCTCCTGGCTTTAAACACTATCCAAATGCTATCATCTTTCAAATGCATTTCCCTAGCTCCGATCTCTTCTCTGAACTCCAGGCTCATGTACCCACTTGCCCACTTGCCATCTCAACATAGATGTCTAGTTGACATCTCAAAATCTAACTGGCATCTCAAAAACTGAGCTTTAGAAGACTCTTCCAAAACATGCTTCCCCATCTGCAGTTGTTCCAGCTCAGTGATTGGCAGCAAGATCCTCCCAGTTGCTCAGACCTAAAACCTTGGAGTCATCCTTGGCCCCTCTCTTTCACACTCCATAGCCAATCCATGCAAAAACTCTGTTGATTCTACCTTCAATAAAAGTCCATAATCTGGCCGCCTCTCACCACTACTGCAGAAAAAACACTGACCCCAGCCACCGTCTTCTTCATATGGATTATTGTAGTCATTTCTTCACTGGTCTCCCATATCTATTCCAGATCCCTGGCCATATAGGCTCAGCAAGATGCCAGAGGGATCCTTTAAAACCTAAGTCAGAACATATCTATCCAATGAAGCCTCCAATGGCATCTCATCTCACCGAGAGGAAAGAAGAGCCAAGTCCCTGTGAAAGCCCACCAGATTCTTATACCTGATCCCCCATTACCTCTCTGACTTTACCTCCTACTAATCTCCCCCTTGCTCCCTCAGCTCCAGCCACACTGCTAATTCTTCACTGCATTCCATATGTTCCTGCCTCAGGGCCTTTGCACTGGCTCCACTCTGCCTGTTATGTTCTCCTGGGCATGCTCAAGGCTCACTCCCTCATCACTTTCAAGTCTTTGCTCAAATCTCACCTTCTCAATGAGGGCTTCTCTGATTACCCAGTTTAAAATTGCAAGCCCCTTGCAGTAGTATTCCATCTCCCCCCTAGCACTTATTACCTTCTAATATTTACCACTTAATTATGTTTATTTTCTGCTGTCTTCCTACCTCCACCCATTGCAGTACAATGCGAGCTCCACCAAGCAAGGTTTTTTTTCTCTATCTTGTTCCCAGTGCCTGCACATAATAGATGCTCAATAAATATTTGTTGAATGAAGAATAAGTGAACGGTCCTTGGAAGCACCTCTTGGGAGCAGTTTACACTCTCCTAGATCTTGTACCAAGGCTCCTCCTTTCCAGGGTTGGGGGTTTCCTCTTAAGCTTAGGGCTTCTTTCCACTTCCCAGTTCCCTCTTGTTTGCTTAGTCTTTCTTCTAATAGTGGCTGTGATGATCCCCAAAAGGGACTCACTTGTCCTGTCCCTCCCATGGCAAGAAAACTTAATTAGCAACTCGCCCTCCCCGGAGAAATCCTAAATGTGTCTGCAATTCCAGCTGATCCCCAGGGGACCCTGGGCTGGAAGAAGAGATGATATTCTTGCCCATGGTGACACAACTTAGCAGAATCAGGACTTGAATCCAGGTCAGCAGGACTCCAGGTCCCATGCATTTTCTCAGCATCACCTAATTACCTTTTGAACACCCTGCTCAAGTGGAAAACTATGACATTTTGGAATTCAGTCCCTTCCCTAGTTGGAGGCAGCCTGCATTTTAGGCAGTCTCAACAATCAAATCCAATCCACTTCTCAGCAGTTTTATCTCTCATGAAGCAAATAGGCAATGGACAGGCCAGCCTGTGGAGGGAGAAATGACTGGGTGGATGTGGGGTTGATTGGAGGGCAGTGGATGGATGTGTTCTGTGATGAGTTCAAAACCCGGTCAGGTTGGGTGCCTGACCTGCTTGGCTGAGTTGGGCAAGAAATGCTGAGCTGATTTTTCTCCACATGATTGTTTTGTCCTTTGACCTGAACTTGAGAACCAAGCAATTATTGATATATAAGAGTGTTTGCCACACACTCATAAGCACACACACTCACACATGTCCACACTCTTACACACTTGCTCTCAGCCCTGACAACTGGACTAAGCCATTCTCATCCATTGCCTGTGGAGAGGGAGTGGTGGGGAGCTGTGCTTGTCTATGTTGCTCATCCCTCAGGATCAAGTTCAAACTCCTTGTAGAATCTACAACATGGCTACTCAGAGTGTAGTTTCTGGAGCAACAGCCTCACCTGGGAATTGGTTAGAAATGCAGAAACTCAGGCCCTCCCCCAGACCTACTGAAGAATCAGCATCTGCAGTCTGACAAGATCCCCAGGTGACCCATGCACATGAAGGCTTGAAAAGCACCTGTCTACATGGCCCTGAAGAATCCAGCCCCTTTCTTCCTTCCTAGACTCAAGTCTTGCCTCCCACCCTCCACCTTCACTGTCTGTTCTAACTTACTGCATCCCCTGCAGTCACACAAAGGTCCACTGCTTTGTCTTGGTGCTGGACCTTTGCACTTGCTCTTCCTCCTTTTTGCTCCACTTTCCTGACCAATTTCTATTCATCTGCTAGAAACACATTCCATGACCACCTGCCCACATTCCCCAGGAGGGGTTAGGTGCCCTCTCTGTGGGTCCACTGCCCCCGTAAGCCTCTCTCTATCAGAGAACTTCTTATATACCATATTGCAATTCCCAGTTTAGGGATCTGTCTCCCCTTCCAGGGTGAGAAGTCCTGCAGGGCAGAAACAATGTCTTGGTTACTTTTGGATCCTTGAAATCTGATACTAAGTAGGTGTTCAGTAAACAACTGTTGAGTAATGAATGAAATAATGAGAGAAATGACATCCTCATAAAACTTCCTTTCATTTTTTATTCGATTTCTACTAAAATGAACATTACTGCCCCTATATCCAAATGATGTCTCCCACAGCAGTGCTGTGCAATCCCCAGTTTTCCTCTAAGCTCTATTGCTTTTTCCAGCCACAATGGCAAAGCTCAAAGGGTCACAGCTCCTGAAGATTACCCCCATCCAGGCTTAATGAACTGGATTCACCTTGAAAACGACTCGGAATGCCAAGACCTCAGGCCAGGACATTATTAACACAGCCCAGACTGAGGTCCCAGGAGCCAAGGCACAAATTGGCCAACTTCATCTTGTCTCTGGGCTAGGTCAGCCCCATGATAACTCTTGGGCTTTCTGGAGAGCATTTAAGCATGAGAGTCTAGGCCTACATTCTCTATCAAAACAGGCAGAGTGTGGGTGTCTGGCAAGTGTGGGAAAAAGGATGGACCTTTCACAGCCCTGGATGCACGGGTAGAACAAGTACCTGGGCCATGATCTCTGGAAGGAAGCAAGTACTTTTGCCTCTCCAGGTTTCAGTGCCTTCAGCTATGCAAGGGAAGGAGGTTCACCATGCTGCTGCTGCACACCCCACAGAGGTGTGCAGAGGGTTATAGGAATCAATTGAGACACTGGATTAGTAAGTCCTCTATACACAGAAGGAGCTATTTGTGGAATGGAGGCAATAAATGTCAGCAATGTCTGCAACCTCCTGGCCAACTGCCATTTCTGTTTGTGGAATATAAGATTCAGGCCAAACCTTGAGATACAGAGCCTCTCCAAACACATAAGACCAGTCCTATCTTACAACGTAATTACCAAGATTCCCCCTGTACCTCCACTTATCCTTTCCTATATTTTCAAAATGTTTTCTACTAAAAATACAGAAATTAGCCAAGCGTGGTGGCAGGTGCCTGTAATCCCAGCTACTCAAGAAGCTGAAGCAGGAGAATCACTTGAACCCGGGAGGCGGATGTTGCAGTGAGCCGAGATCATGCCACTGCACTCCAGCCTGGGCGATAGATTGAGCCTCGGTCTCAAAAAAAAAAAAAAAAAGAAAATGTTTTCCAGAGTCTTCTCCTTTTTGTTCTCAGTTGATTTTTTTTTTTTTTTTTTTTATGGAGTCTTGCTCTGTGGCCCAGGCTGGAGTGCAGTGGCGTGATCTCAGCTCACTGCAAGCTCTGCCTTCCAGGTTCATGTCATTCTCCTGCCTCAGCCTCCTGAGGAGCTGGGAGTACAGGTGCCCGCCACCACGCCCAGCTAATTTTTTTTTTTTTTTGTATTTTTAGTAGTGACCGGGTTTCACTGTGTTAGCCAGGATGGTCTCAATCTTCCTGACCTTGTAATCCGCCCACCTCAGCCTCCCAAAGTGCTGGGATTACAGGCGTGAGCCACCACGCCCGGCCTCTCAGTTGATTATTACAAACAGGCAGGACAGCTGCTGATGTTCTTGCCAGTTAATATCTCAGGGTCTCAGTTTGTTCTTCACAGTAGGGATGGTAATGCTGGCTCATGGGTTTCTTTGAAAACTTCAATGAGAAGATGAGTGAGAAGTGCTTAGTTAGCTCAGTGTCTGGTGTGCAGGAGGTGCTTGATAAATACTAGCTGCTGTGATGATCAAGTGATGTGGAGAGAACGCTGGGCTGGGAGTCAAAAGGTGGCAACTCTACTAGCCAGAGCTGTGATATGAGTCACTATTTGCCTTGGGCAAGTCCCCTTGCCTCTTGGGCCTCCGTTTCTCCACTCTGTACAGGGCTGAGCTGGATCTGGGGTTCTTCCCGCTCTACCATTGTTGGTCTCTGATTCCCCAAACAGTGTTTAACTCAATCTAGTGCTTGGGGCATGAGGATCTGCACCCAATGCTGGGCCAAATGAGCACTTTGTTGGGAGCAGCTGGCTGATTGGCTCAGTGAGCAAGAGCTTTGATGGGAAGCAGGGAAGCAGCTAGGGAGCCAGGCCTCTTGAGGAGTTTTGCAGAAAAGTTCAGCCCTGACTCTTATCAGAGCCTTGGAATCTGCCGGTTGCCATGACTACAGAGACAGCATCTAAGCTCCAGGTCTCTGATTAGCAGGAACAGAGCCGCCGGGAGGCCTTGAGGAATTCGGCACTCGTGGCTCCCTCCCTCCGTCTGTGAAGTGGAGTGTGCCGGCCCTTGACTCCACTGTTTTAGCTGTCCCCAAAGATTTCGGCTTCTTTTAAGTATTTTTTAAATGCGATATAGAAGGAAAATGAGGCAACTGCCAGTACTTCTCAGCAAAGATGGAACACAGAATTTTTCATAAGGACCTGCAAAGATGCAAGGCTGGAGGTAGGGAAGGGAGATAGGTGGGGCTGTGGAGGGCTGAGGGCTGTGGCTGAAGCCTGATTCCACTGCAGCGTTGAGTGACCTCAGACTCTTTATTTGTACCTCTGCTTCTTTATTTGTAAGGAGAGTTAGGATCCGATCTGTGGTTCCCACATGAGATCGGTAATCACAATTCATTTGTTCACCCATCCATTTATTCATTTGTTCATTCAATGAATGTTCATTGAGCAGGAAGCTACATGACGGTTTCCTTCTTCCTCCCCTCAGCATTTCCTCTCTGCCTGGCAGAATTCATTTTATTTCTGTTGGTTTTATTGCAAAATTCCAGGTGGGATACCCAACACCAGGAAGGTGAAATCAGTGCTATTGGAGAAAAAGAAAAATCTACCACATCAGAGGGTATAAAGTTACATAAATTCCTGCAACTCCATTGTGTCTTTCCTCACCAAATCATCTTCAAGATTTCCCCATATCTGATTCCTGACCCCTGTTGCTGACAATGATGGATGAGGCACTGTCCTCACCCTAAGCCTTACACCCCAGGGCTCTGGCAGTAGCATCCACCAGCTTCCCCTGTACTTCAGATAACTCACGCCTCTACTCTCTCCATTAGACAAGTCACTGAGACTTCCCACCCAATGCCAGCACACTCACCATGTGTTTATTCAATGCCAAATTCCTCACAGCTCTCAGCTTTTGCCTATCATGGGATTGCTTGTGGTATCGATTTATTTTCTACAATGTCCCAAAGAGTTCAGAATTATATTCTTATGTGTCTCCATCTTGACATAGTAATAATGTGTGACTTGCAAGAATTGGTTACAAAGGGCAGCTTCTGCCTTGCTCTCTTGGAATGATTATTGTCGGGGAAGCCAGCCGCCATGTTGTGAGGATACTCAAGCAGCCACATGGAGAGGCCCATGTGAAGAACTAAGGCCTTCTGCCAACAGCCAGCACCAGCTTGCCAGCCATATGAGTGAGCCACCTTGGAAGTGAAATATCTTATGTGTCAGGGCTTTGCTGGACAATACACACAAATCAATAAGCTCACTGATCTTTTCTAAAAGAAATATGAGGTTGAACAGAGAAGACATGGATTGAGCAGTCTGAGTAGACTGAGGCATTGGCTGAGTTACTGACCCTTTCTAAGATTCCATTCCCACCAACTATAACATCAGGAAATTAGTCCAACGCATCTCAAAAGCACTTTCTAACTTTTTGAAACAATGTTCTCTTTGGCCAATTTTTTACTGCTTTTATTGATTCATTGAAAAAATATTGCCTGATATTCCCTAAGCAGCAGGCTCTGAGGCAGAAAGACGCAGTCTTGCTCGCAGGGAGCTCATAGTCCAATTTGATAGAAGACAATTAAATGACAACATATTATTAAGAGTTGCTGGCAAGGGAGCAAAGGCATACCACATCCTAGAAAAGGGGATAGATCTTCCCAAAAGCTTGCTCCCTACTCTACCTTCTCCATCTCCTCAATGTTGATGCCATCCTTCCAGTTGCTCAGGCTCAAAACCTTGGAGTCATCCTTGACTCCTTCTCCTGTCTTACTCTCTTACTTCTCACATTTAGCCAGCAGTAAATCATGTCAGTACTACTTTCAAAATTTCTTAGAATCAGACCACATCTTATCCCCCACTCCATTGCTACTACACTGATTGGAGCTTGGACTATTGCAACCATTTCCCCATCTCTGCCCTTTTCTCCCTTCAGCCTTGTGTCCCTCAATCACTAGAGTGATCGTTCTCAAAGGTAACCCAGTCCCCATCACTCCTGTTCCAAAGACTCTTCTCCCATCTCAGCTACAGAGAGCCCCAAAGGTCTTCCCATGACCTGATCTCTGATCTCACCTCTTGCCACTCTAGTCCTTGCTTGCTGTTCCTTATTATTATTATTATTACTATTGTTATAGGCAGAGGCTCATTCTGTCACCCAGGGTGGAGTGCAGTGGCATGATCTCAGCTCACTGCAACCTCTGCTTCCTGGGTTCAAGCAATTCTCCTGCCTCAGCCTCCTGAGTAGCTGGGATTACAGATGTGCAACACCACACCAGCTAATTCTTTTATTTTTAGTAGAGAAAGGGTTCTGCCATATTGGCCAGTCTGGTCTCAAACTCCTGACCTCAAGTTATCCACTTGCCTCGGCCTCCCGAAGTGCTGGGATTACAGGCATGAGTGACTGTGCCTGGCCGCTCTTCCTTATAATATGTTAACAATTTTTGAACTTGCTATTCCTTCTGCCTAGGGCACACTTCTCACTTCGAGCAGATACCTGTATAGAAGCTATATATAACTGTGTAACAAATTATTCCAAATCTTTTGGCTGAAAACAACAACAAACAGTTATTATGGTTCATAGTTTCTGTGACTCAGGAATTTGGCTGAGTGGTTCTAACTCATCATCTCTCATGAAGCTGTGGTCAGATGTCAACCAGGTTTGCAGTCTCATCATAAGGCTTGACTGGAGCTGAAGAATCCTCTTCCAAGGTGGCTCACTCATAGGGCTAACAAGTTGGTGCTGACTGTTGGCAGGAGGCCTCAGTTCTTCTTCACATAGGCCTCTCCATATGGCTGCTTGAGTGTCCTCACAACATGGCTTCCACCAGAATCATCAACCCAAGAGAGGAAGGCAGAAGCTACCTTTTGTGACCAAGTCTTGAAGGTCATACATTATTACTTCTACTACATTCTTTTCATTGAATGTGAGTCACTAAGCCCATCCGATATTCAAAGGGAGATAAATTAAGTTCCATCTTTTGTTCTTTTGATGACAAGAGTGTCAAAGAATCTAAGAACACATTCTAAACCACCCAAATTTTAAGATTAGTCCTGAATCCTTCAAGTCTCTACTCCCTTGTTACTTCTCAGGAAGGACTTCTCTGATTATTATATACAAAGTAGCAGCCACTCCTCCCATTTCTTAGCTCTGTATGCTGCTTTAGTCACACCAAAATTTATTACCATTCAGCTGAAAATGGTGGCTCATACCTGTAATCCCAGCACTTTGGGAGGCCAAGTCAGGAGGATTGCTTGAGCCCAGGAGTTCAAGACCAGTTTGAACAATACAGTGGGACCCTGTCTCTACAAAAAAAAAAAAAAAATCTGGGTGTGGTGGTGTGTACCTGTGGTCCCAGCTACTTAGGAGGCTGAGGTCAGAGGATCACTTGAGCCAGGGAGTTCAAGGCTGCAGTGAGCTGTGATTGTGTCACTGCACTCCATCCTGGACAACACAGTGAGACTCTGTCTCAAAAAAAAAAAAATGTGTTACCATTCAACAAGCCCTATTTTTACTTGCTTATGTATCTATTCCTCCATCTAGAATGTAAACATTCCATAATCACAGGAGACATCTCCGTCTTGTTCACTGTGTCTCCACACCTGAAACTGACCTGGATACAATTTAGGCACTCAGGAAATTGAAGTTAAGGAATGCAGGTTACCCTAGGCCAGGACAAGTATGGGAAGAGGCAAGCCTTGCTGGGTGTTAGGCAGAAAATAGAAGCTTTGTTGTCAGACAGCAGACAGGGCAGCATTCCTCAGAGATAAATGGGCAGAAGTAAAGACATGGAAAGGTAACCCCCATAGGAGGGAGGTTTAGGGAAAACTGAGGCTGAGCAGGATGGAAGGGAGTTCTGGAAGCACAGAGTTGGCAGTGAGAAGGGCTGAGAAGCCCAAATTAGAATCTCCATCCCTCCAGGGCTTGCAGTATCTACCAGCTCAGCTTCTAAAGATGCACTCATAAGTGGCTGACAGAGATGGATGTGTTTTGCTGCCCTTCCTTCAATATTGACTGGGCTTGACTTGCTCTCTTAGAAGCCCTAAGGAGCAGGGGGCTTATCAGATGCATTCATCCTGAGTCATAAAACCAATCTGGATGCACTGATGCGGGAGCCTGGTGCATGAGACATGCTAATGCCTTTGATCAATGCTTGACATGGGGTCTGAAGGCAGGGTGAGCAGGGAGGGATGCTCTCTGCGTGTCACCAAATACGCCTGTGACTCTCAAACTCCTGACTCTTCCTAGTTAAGAGCCAGGAACTTGGGTGACAGTCTCTTCAAAAGCTGAGTAACCAGGCAACTTCTTTGCCCTCTCAGGAACTCCCATAAAGAGGTGGGACTCACAGGCGACGCCTCAGTATTCTCTGCAGCCTGTGTCATTGGCAGAGTTGGGGGCTGCAGGACTGCAGGCCTTCATGGGAACTGCTGTCCCAAGTGGGTGGCTCATACCAATTAAGGACATCAGATTGGAGATTTGGTTTACAAGGAAGTAAAACCAAAGAAAACTGACTTTTGAGGCCTTTCTGCTTGTATATTTTATCTCATTTTATCTTCACAATAGCTCAGAAACACATGAATTGATACTATTCACTATTTTATAACTGAAGAAACTGCAACTCAGAGATGTTGTGACTGGACCCAGATACTATAGCTACTAAATAGTTAAGACCATTTGAATCTGCATATATGTAGTCCATACAGAAATAAGGCAGAGAAATGGAATAGAAATGGCAAAGGGGGATTTACACTAATCCTATCATGCTTTGGCCTCCCATTATGTCTTGAGAAAAGAAATGAAATGCTGGTTTCCAGCATCTCTCTTTGATCTAGTCCAAATAGAATAAGCTATGCTGCTGTGACAAATAAACCTACATCAAAGTGGTTTAATCTAATTTCAGTTATTTCTCTCTTGCAAAGTCTGATGTGGTGAAGGCATCTTTCCTTCATCAAATAGTTTCACCTTTCAGAATGTGCGGACTCTAAAGTCGCTATGACAGAGGAAGGGGGAGCTGGAGAAGGTACAGAGATCTTGATTGCCTTGAACTGGAAATTACATGTGTTCCCCCCTGCTTAGAGACCATTGGCCAAAGATAATCTCATGGGCTCAACCTAACTGTAAGGGAAGCTGGGAAATACTAGTAATTCTATGAATATTTAATGAACATTAAGTGTCTCTGTATATTCTAACACTTTTGTGTCCTTATTTCTTCCTCTGTAGGACAGAGCCCCAGAATAGCCCCATTGTCCCAGCTCAGGATGGACCCTCAGAAAATCTGGGTCAGCATCTGGCCACCGAGCCCTTGGGCACCAACAGCTGGGAGAGAGACAAGACCTGTCGGGAATTGGGTGCCACTAGAGGACACAGGTGAGATCCAATGAGGACGTTCAAGTTGAAGATACAGAAATAAAGTCTGCCTCTCTGGCCATGGCTCACCCCTCTCTTATGCAAGTTCCTCTTTCAAACCCTTAAATCAAGGGTTAGTAAATATTTACCACAGAGGAACAAATCATAAATATTTTAAGTTTGTAGACCCAGTGGTTTCTGTCACAACTACTCAACTCAGCCATTGCAGTGCAAAAAACAGCCATAGGCATTATGCAAACAAAAAGCATATCTGTGTTCCAATAAAATTGTATTTATAAAAGCAGGAGGCAGGCTAAATTGGCGCACTGGCTGTAGTTCAGCAAGTCCTACCTTAAATGATAGAGTTCCTTTGCATTTTAATGGCTCTATGAGCCACTGACTCCCAAATCATAGTTTCAGCCCAGACCTGTCTCAGGAGTTTCAGGTCTCTGCATGTTTTCTTTTACTCAGTTGTTTAACCAGTACTTTTTGAGCACCCACTGTGTGATGGGCACTGTACTAGCACACATATACAGAGAGCACTGTATACACATACTCCATAAAAATACTGTATACTCAGCATTTTACTGAGGCTGGGAGAAGTAAAGTGAGTTCCCCAGAATATGACAGCCACTAAGTGGCAGAGTGAAGTTTTGAACTCCAGTCTCTCTGATCTTAAATCCTTGACTAAAACCCACTCCATTATCCTATGGATGCTACTGAAAAACAAAAAAAAATTATCCCCTGCCTCCTGTTTTCAGCATATGCTTATAAAGTCTGGCCCATCTTTGGCCTCTCGGAAATCTATTTCTAGAAGATGTGATCACTGAATTTTGGAGAAGTGGCTGGGGAAACTAGAGTCATTTTTTTTCTTTTTAATTTTTATTTCATTATTATTTTTTAACTTTTATTTTAGGTTTGGGGCTACATGTGAATGTTTGTTGCGTAGGTAAACATGTGTCATAGAGATTTGTTGTATATATTATTTTATTACCCAAGTATCAAACCCATTACACAATAGTTATCTTTTCTGCTCCTCTCCCTCCATCCACCCTCTCTGGTCAAGTTGTTTCCTTCTTTGTGTTCATAAATTCTTATAAGTGGGAATTAAGTGGAGTAATTTTCAAAAATAAAGTCTACCCCACCACCTAGGCTGCCCTCTCAGCTACAGGCTTTAGTTACGCTGCAATTTCAAAGAGAGAGAAACAGTTAAGCCCTATCAACTTGGAGAATTGAAGTTCAACCTCATGTCTGGAGAGTTCTCCCAAGGAAACAGGAAGAAAGTTGTTACCATGACAGGCAGAGGGAGATAAAGAGAGAAGTGAGAAGGAAGGGAATTTCCCTACTTTTAAAACTTTGGGCCAGGCATGCTGGCTCACACTTGTAATCCCAACACTTTGGAAGGCCGAGGTGGGAGGATCACTTGAGGTCAGGAGTTGGAGACCAGCCTGGCCAACATGGTGAAACCCTTGTCTCTGCTAAAAATACAAAAATTAGCCAGGTGTGATGGTGCACACCTGTAATCCCAGCACTCTGGAGGCTGAGGCAGAAGAATTGCTTGTACCCAGGAGGAGGAGGTTGCAGTGAGCCGAGATCGCACCACTGCACTTCAGCCTGGGCGACAGAGTGAGACTCCGTCTAAAAATAAAAAATAAAAAATATTGTCTCCTAGATGGAATCTGAGTGTACAAATCTTGACCCTGTCACTTACGAACTGAGCAACCTTGGGCAAGTTTCTTTTCCTCCATGGGCCTCAGTGTTCACAGCTATAAAATGGGAATGTTGAGATGTAATTCTCAAGGTCAGGATGAGGATTAAGTTAGACTAGGCATGTACAGATTGTGGCAGCGAGACTAGAGCAGAGGAAATCCTGAGATATGTTAGTGAGAGTTTCATGAAGCCAGAAGAGAAGATTCTGGTTATGAAAATCTGAAAAAAGTGATGCCATGTCATACAGCATCTCTATTGTAGAGCTGTTGTACTCTAGTGTACAGCATCTGGGCCTCTCACTCCCTTCTATCTGTGACTGACCCTCTGATGTGACAAAACCACAATAATGATGATAATAATAATAACAGTGATAATAAAAGTAATCATAATTATATTATATAATACATTTATTATTTAATAATTAATTATAATTATAATAACAGAAACCCCTTATACTGTCCTCTTACTCTATGCCAGACCAGGGCACATAACCTAAGTCAGCTCCTTTATTCCTGGAAGCAAACTTAGGACACAGGTACCATGTTTCTTCCCATCTTGTTGATGATGATCAAGATGAGACTCAGAGAGGTCTCTGAGCCCTGTTGGAAGTAAGAGAGTTAGACTTTAAATCTAGGTTTGTCAGCTTCTGGACCAGCATTCCTTACTGCTGCATACTTTACTGCATATGTAACTTCTGCATATGTAACCGCTGTGTTGGAACCACTGCATACTTAACCACTGCTTTTTTTTTAATTTTTTTTGTTATACTTTAAGTTCTAGGGTACATGTGCACAACATGCAGGTTTGTTACATATGTATACATGTGCCATGTTGGTGTGCTGCACCCATTAACTCATCATTTACATTAGGCATTTCTCCTAATGCAATCCCTCCCCCCTCCCCCCACCCCACAACAGGCCCCACTGTGTGATGTTCCCCATCCTGTGTCCAAGTGTTCTCATTGTTCAATTCCCACCTATGAGTGAGAACATGCGGTGTTTGGTTTTCTGTCCTTGCGATAATTTGTTCAGAATAATGGTTTCCAGCTTCATCCACGTCCTTACAAAGGACATGAACTCATCCTTTTTCATGGATGCATAGTATTCCATGGTGTATATGTGCCACACTTTCCTAATCCAGTCTATCATTGATGGACATTTGGGTTGGTTCCAAGTCTTTGCTATTGTGAATAGTGCCGCAGTAAACATACACGTGCATGTGTCTTTATAGCAGCATGATTTATAATCCTTTGGTTATATACCCAGTAATCGGATGGCTGCGTCAAATGATATTTCTAGTTTTAGATCCTTGAGGAATCACCACACTGTCTTCCACAATGGATGAACTAGTTTACACTCCCACCAACAGTGTAAAAGTGTTCCTATTTCTCCATATCCTCTCCAGCATCTGTTGTTTCCTGACTTCTTAATGATCGCCATTCTCACTGGTGTGAGATGGTATCTCATTGTAGTTTTGATTTGCATTTCTCTGATGGCCCGTGATGATGAACATTTTTTCATGTGTCTGTTGGCTGCATAAATGTCTTCTTTTGAGAAGTGTCTGTTCATATCCTTTGCCCGCTTTTTGATGGGGTTGTTTGATTTTTTTCTTGTAAATTTGTTTAAGTTCTTTGTAGATTCTGGATATTAGCCCTTTGTCAGATAGGTAGATTGTAAAAATTTTCTCCCATTCTGTAGGTTGCCTGTTCACTCTGATGGTAGTTTCTTTTGCTGTGCAGAAGCTCTTTAGTTTAATTAGATCCCATTTGTCAATTTTGGCTTTTGTTGCCATTGCTTTTGGTGTTTTAGTCATGAAGTCCTTGCCCATGCCTATGTCCTGAATGGTATTGCCTAGGTTTTTTATGGTTTTAAGTCTAACATTTAAGTCTTTAATCCATCTTGAATTAATTTTTGTATAAGGTGTAAGGAAGGGATCCAGTTTCAGCTTTCTACATAGGGCTAGCCAGTTTTCCCAGCACCACTTGTTAAATAGGGAATCCATTCCCCATGTCTTGTTTTTGTCAGGTTTGTCAAAGATCAGATGGTTGTAGATGTGTGGTGTTATTTCTGAGGGCTCTGTTCTATTCCATTGGTCTATATCTCTGTTTTGGTACCAGTACCATGCTGTTTTGGTTACTGTAGCCTTGTAGTATAGTTTGAAGTCAGGTAGCGTGATGCCTCCAGCTTTGTTCTTTTGGCTTAGGATTGTCTTGGCAATGCGGGCTCTTTTTTTGGTTCCATATGAACTTTAAAGTAGTTGTTTCCAGTTCTGTGGAGAAAGTCATTGGTAGCTTGATGGGGATGGCATTGAATCTATAAATTACCTTGGGCAGTATGGCCATTTTCATGATATTGATTCTTCCTATCCATGAGCATGGAATGTTCTTCCATTTGTTTGTGTCCTCTTCTATTTCATTGAGCAGTGGTTTGTAGTTCTCCTTGAAGAGGTCCTTCACATCCTTTGTAAGTTGGATTCCTAGATATTTTATTCTCTTTGAAGCAATTGTGAATGGGAGTTCACTCATGATTTGGCTCTGTGTTTGTCTGTTATTGGTGTATAGGAATGCTTGTGATTTTTGCACATTGATTTTGTATCCTGAGACTTTGCTAAAGTTGCTTATCAGCTTAAGGAGATTTTGAGCTGAGACAATGGGGTTTCATAAATAGACAATCATGTCATCTGCAAACAGGGACATTTTGACTTCCTCTTTTCCTAAGTGAATACCCTTTATTTCTTTCTCCTGCCTGATTGCCCTGGCCAGAACTTGCAACAGTATGTTGAACAGGAGTGGTGAGAGAGGGCATCCCTGTCTTGTGCCAGTTTTCAAAGGGAATGCTTCCAGTTTTTGCCCATTCAGTATGATATTGGCTGTGGGTTTGTCATAAATAGCTCTCATTATTTTGAGATATGTCCCATCCATACCTAGTTTATTGAGAGTTTTTAGCATGAAGCGTGGTTGAATTTTGTCAAAGGCCTTTTCTGCATCTATTGAGATAATCCTGAGGTTTTTGTCTTTGGTTCTGTTTATATGATGAATTACATTTATTGATTTGCATATGTTGAACCAGCCTTGCATCCCAGGGATGAAGCCAACTTGATCATGGTGGATAAGCTTTATGATGTGCTGCTGGATTTAAAATAATGGTTTGCCAGTATTTTATTGAGGATTTTCGCATCAATGTTCATCAGGGATATTGGGTCTAAAATTCTCTTTTTTTGTTGTGTCTCTGCCAGGCTTTGTTATCAGGATGATGCTGGCTTCATAAAATGAGTTAGGGAGGATTCCCTCTTTTTCTATTGATTGGAATAGTTACAGAAGAAATGGTACCAACTCCTCTTTGTACCTCTAGTAGAATTCGGCTGTGAATCCATCTGGTCCTGGACTTTTTTTGGTTGCTAGGTTATTAATTATTGCCTCAATTTCAGAGCCTGTTATTGGTCTATTTGGGGATTCAACTTCTTCCTGGTTTAGTCTTGGGAGGGTCTATGTGTCCAGGAATTTATCCATTTCTTCTAGATTTTCTAGTTTATTTGTGTAGAGTGTTTATAGTATTCTCTGATGGTAGTTTGTATTTCTGTGGGATCAGTGGTGATATCCCCTTTACCATTTTTTATTGCATGTATTTGATTCTTCTCTCTTTTCTTCTATATTAGTCTTGCTAGTGGTCTATCAATTTTGTTGATCTTTTCAAAAAACCAGCTCCTGGATTCATTGATTTTTGGAAGGGTTTTTTGTGTATCTCCTTCAGTTCTGCTCTGATCTTAGTTATTTCTTGCCTTCTTCTAGCTTTTGAATGTGTTTGCTCTTGCTTCTCTAGTTCTTTTAATTGTGATGTTAGGGTGTCAATTTTAGATCTTTCCTGCTTTCTATTGTGGGCATTTAGTGCTATAAATTTCCCTCTACACACTGCTTTAAATGTGTCCCAGAGATTCCGGTATGTTGTGTCTTTGTTCTCGTTGGTTTCAAAGAACATCTTTATTTCTGCCTTCATTTCGTTATGTACCCAGTAGTCATTCAGGAGCAGGTTGTTCAGTTTCCATGTAGTTGTGCAGTTTTGAGTGTGTCTCTTAATCCTGAGTTCTAATTTGATTGCACTGTGGTCTGAGAGACAGTTTGTTGTGATTTCTGTTCTTTTACATTTTCTGAGGAGTGCTTTACTTCCAACCATGTGGTCAATTTTGGAATAAGTGTGATGTGGTGCTGAGAAGAATGTATATTCTGTTGATTTGGGGTGGAGAGTTCTGTAGATGTGTATTAGGTCCACTTGGTGCAGAGCTGAGTTCAATTCCTGGATATCCTTGTTAACTTTCTGTCTCATTGATCTGTCTAATGTTGACAGTGGGGTGTTAAAGTCTCCCATTACTATTGTGTGGGAGTCTAAGTCTCATTGTATGTCTCTAAGGACTTGCTTTTTGAATCTGGGTGCTCCTGAATTGGGTGCATATATACTTAGGATAGTTGGCTCTTCTTCTTGAATTGATCCCTTTACCATAATGTAATGGCCTTGTTTGTCTCTTTTGATCTTTGTTGGTTTAGAGTCTGTTTTATCAGAGACTAGGATTGCAACCCCTGCTTTTTTTTTTGTTTTCCATTTGCTTGGTAGATCTTCCTCCATCCCTTTATTTTGAGCCTATGTGTGTCTCTGCAGGTGAGATGGGTCTCTTGAATACAGCACGTTGATGGGTCTTGACTCTTTATCCAATTTGCCAGTCTGTGTCTTTTAATTGGAGCATTTAGCCCATTTACATTTTAAGGTTAACATTGTTATGTGTGAATTTGATCCTGTCATTATGATGTTAGCTGGTTATTTTGCTCGTTAGTTGATGCAATTTCTTCCTAGTATTGATGGTCTTTACAATTTGGCATGTTTTTGCAGTGGCTAGTATCAGTTGTTCCTTTCCATGTTTAGTGCTTCCTTCAGGAGCTCTTGTAAGGCAGGCCTGGTGGTGACAAAGTCTCTCAGCATTTGCTTGTCTGTAAAGGATTTTATTTCTCCTTCACTTATGAAGACTAGTTTGGCTGGATATGAAATTCTGGGTTGAAAATTCTTCCTTTAAGAATGTTGAATATTGGCCCCCACTCTCTTCTGGCTTGTAGAGTTTCTGCCGAGAGATCAGCTGTTAGTCTGATGGGCTTCCCTTTGTGGGTAACCCAACCTTTCTCTCTGGCTGCCCTTAACATTTTTTCCTTCATTTCAACTTTGGTGACTCTGACAGTTATGTGTCTTGGAGTTGCTCTTCTCGAGGAGTATCTTGTGGCATTCTCTGTATTTCCTGAATTTGAATGTTGGCCTGCCCCGCTAGGTTTGGGAAGTTCTGGATAATATCCTGAAGAGTGTTTTCCAACTTGGTTCCATTCTCCCTGTCACTTTCAGGTACACCAATCAGACATAGATTTGGTCTTTTCACATAGTCCCATATTTCTTGGAGGCTTTGTTCATTTCTTTTTACTCTTTTTTCTCTAAACTTCTCTTCTCACTTCATTTCATTCATTTGATCTTCAATCACTGATACCCTTTCTTCCACTTGATTGAATTGGCTACTGAAGCTTGTGCATGCATCATGTAGTTCTTGTGTCATGATTTTCAGCTCCATCAGGTCATTTAAGGTCTTCTCTACACTGTTTATTCTAGTTAGCCATTCGTCTAATCTTTTTTCAAGGTTTTTAGCCTCTTTGCGATGGGTTCAAACATCCTCCTTTAGCGCAGAGAAGTTTGTAATTGCTGATCATCTGAAGGCTTCTTCCCTCAACTTGTCAAAGTCATTCTCCGTCCGGCTTTGTTCCATTGTTGGCAAGGAGCTGCGTTCCTTTGGAGGAGAAGAGGCACTCTGGTTTTTAGAATTTTAGCTTTTCTGCTCTGGTTTCTCCCCATCTTTGTGGTTTTATCAGCCTGTGGTCTTTGATGATAGTGATGTACAGATGGGGTTTTGGTGTGGATGTCCTTTCTGTTTGTTAGTTTTCCTTCTAACAGTCAGGACCCTCAGCTGCAGGTCTGTTGGAGTTTGCTGGAGGTCCACTCCAGACACTGTTTGCCTGGGTATCACCAGCGGAGGCTGCAGAACAGCAAATATTGCAGAATGGCAAATGTTGCTGCCTGATCCTTCCTCTGGAATCTTCGTCTCAGAGGGGCACCTGGCCATATGAGGTGTCAGTCAGCCCCTACTGGGAGGTGCCTCCCAGTTAGGCTAGTTGGGGGTCAGGGACGCATTTGAGGAGGCAGTCTGTCCGTTTGCAGATCTCAAACTCTGTGCTGGGAGAACCACTACTCTCTTCAAAACTGTCAGACAGGGACATTTAAGTCTGCAGAAGTTTCTGCTGCCTTTTGTTCAGCTATGCCCTGCCCCCAGAGGTGGAGTCTACAGAGGCAGGCAGGCCTCCTTGAGCTGTAGTAGGCTCCACCTAGTTTGAGCTTCCTGACCACTTTGTTTACCTACTCAAGCCTCAGCAATGGCGGATGCCCCTGCCCCAGCCTCGCTGCCGCCTTGCAGTTTGATCTCAGACTGCTGTGCTTGCAGTGAGTGAGGCTCCGTGGGCATGGGACCATCCAAGCCACATGTGGGATATAATCTCCTGGTGTGCCATTTGCTAAGACCATTGGAGAGGTGCAATATTAGGGTGGGAGTGTCCCAATTTTCCAGGTACCCTCTGTCACAGCTTCCCTTGGCTAGGAAAGGGAATTCCCTGACCCCTTGCACTTCCCAGGTGAGGCGATGCCCCGCCCTGCTTCGGCTCATGCTCCGTGGGCTGCACCCACTGTCCGACAAGCCCCTGTGAGATGAACCTGGTACCTTAGTTGGAAATGCAGAAATCACCCATCTTCTGCATCACTCACGCTGGGAGCTGTAGACTGGAGCTCTTCCTATTCGGCCATCTTGGAACCTCCTCACCACTGCATATTTAATTGATGCATGTTTAACTACTGTGTACAAACTGCTGAGCACTTAACCACTGGATAGTTAACCTCTGCTACTTCCCCAAGGTGTGCTTAACTACCACTTGTTTAACCACTACAGACTTAACTGCTGCACATGTAACCACTGCATACTCAACTGATACTTATTGAACTGTCATATATTTCATCACTGTATTTAGCCATGCATATGTAACCACAGCATACACAAGCATTATGTACTTAACCCCTGCACCTGTAACCAGGGTATACTTAACAACTATTCTGCCCCTTCCTGACCCTCTATGATGGTACAAGTAGAACTAGTGTAGGGAAAAATAGGGGGTAGAAGAAATGTAGATCTACCAGGGTAAAGGCATTTGGGATTTATTGAGGGAGTTGATGATCCCCATCTCACACACCTCAAATGACTCCAAATTCAAGGGCTTTCTGAGTTTTACCCCATTACTTAAATGCAAATCAAGGACGAAGTTCTCAAATCATGCTCCCCTGGGACCCTGGGATTCCAGAAGTTATAGCTGACTGAAACAATAGGCTCTTTCCTCATTTTGTAAGACACACTCTAAAAGATTTTTTTTTCTCTCAAGTTTTTCTCCTTTTATTTTTTTCCCACTCAAATTCCCAGTAGCTGTTGCACTGGGAAGTGTTTCTACGAAACAAGATGATTTAACAAGAAGCTCAATTATTTCATTCATTTATTCTCTCTTTTGGTCACCCAACAAATATTGATTAGGCTTTTGCCCTGTGACAAGCACTCTTTAAGGAAATAATTTGGTGGCCGGGCACCGTGGCTCATGCCTGTAATCCCAGCACTATGGGAGGCCAAAGCAGGTGGATCACCTGGGGTCAGGAGTTTGAGACCAGCCTGGCCAACATGGTGAAACCCTGTCTCTACTTTAAAAATACAAAAATCAGCCTGGCTTGGTGGTGGGGGCCTGTAATCCCAGCTACTAGGAAGGCTGAGGCAGGAGAATCGCTTCAACCCAGGAGATGGAGGTTGCAGTGAGCTGAGATCATGCCACTGCACTCCAGCCTAGGCAAGAGAGTGAAACTGTGTCTCAAAAAAAAAAAAAAAAAGAATTTGGAAGTAGCCCATCCTGTTTACACAAGCATCCTGTTTGTTTCCTGGACATGCATACTGTGCCTTGTGCTTTATAACATATAAGTGTAGTTAAGTAGTTAGGTACTTAATTCCTGTGATACTTATTTTTAACCTACTAAAAGGGACCCTCTTAGAAATGCAAATCAAAACCACAATGAGATGCCATCTCACGCCAGTCAGAATGGCAATTATTAAAAAGTCAAGAAACAACAGATGCTGGCGAGGTTGTACAGAAATAGGAATGCTTTTACACTATTAGTGGGAATGTAAATTAGCTCAATCATTGTGGAAGATGGTGGTTCCTCAAAGACCTAGAACCAGAAATACCATTTGACCCAGCAATCCCATTACTGGGTATATACCCAAAGGAATATATGTCATTCTATTATAAAGATACATACACGCATATGTTCATTGCAGCACTATTCACAATAGCAAAGACATGAAATGAACCCAAATGCCCATCAATGATAGGCTGGATAAAGAAAATGTGGTACACATATACCATGGAATACTATGCAGTATTCCATACTATGAACAAGATCATGTCCTTTGCAGGCACAAGGATGAAGCTGGAAGCTATTATCCTCTGCAAACCAATGCAAGAACAGAAAACCAAACACTGCATTATCTCACTTATAAGTGGGAGCTGAACATTGAGAACACATGGACACAGGAAGGGGAACATCACACACTGGGGCCTGTTGGGGGAGAGTGGGGGCTGAGGAAGAGCATTAGGGAAAAGAGCAAATGCATGCTGGGCTTAATACCTAGGTGACGGGTTGATAGGTGCAGCAAACCACCATGGCACACATTTATCTATGTAACAAACCTGCACATCCTGCAAATGTAGCCCGGAATGTACAAATTTAAAATTAAAATTAAAAAAAAACATAGCACATCAAAAGTTCCACATTCAGGAAAGCAAATTAGTAGAAAAGCTCAATAAGATAAATAGTCTCTCCTCCAGCTGTTTAAATAAAATGACATCTGATAATTTTTAAAAAGCGGCTCTCTTGAAAATATTATAAATATAGCTATATGATTCTTATTTGCTGGAGATAGAGACCCTGTCATATATTCTAACCATTTTATCATTCTTTCTACTAATCACAATGATCCAGATTCTTAAAATGGAATTAAATACAGCAGTACTTTATGATATTGTATAAAAAGTTGGGTAATTTCCAGATGATTGGCCACACAAACAAGTTTGAGAAGGCAGCTGGTTTTGTGGGGAAAATCTCAGGGTAGGAATCACACAGGCCTTGATTCAAATCCTAGCCCGGACACATTCTAATTGTCTAGCCATCAGCAAGTTAATTAACCTTTCTGAGGCTCAAGACAGTAAAAGTCATACCATTCTCAAAGTGTTTGTATCCTGATATATAAAAAAACTTGGCACATAACAAGCGCATAAATGCTAGTTGTGTCACTGCTGAAATAATGACAATAATATTAGTAGTAAGATTATGTTTTCCCTGTGAGGTTCCACTAGGTTGGCATGTTCCAATTCCCAAGCAGTTTTTCATCTAAAACCATCTTCCTTTGCCATGGGATAGTGTTTTTAAAGAAATCCCTGGAGCCTGCCCCAATTATAAAAGAAGATAACTTGACTTCATTTAACTGCAGCCTCAGCATTTGAATTTAATTGAACAGGAAATAATTATTCTTGAAGAGCGGAGGTTTTTGAGGCTCTGCGAGGCAATATAAGATACGTATCTTGTTACATTAGACCTTGGCAAATATACTTTTAATAATCAGCTGCTACTTAACATACCTTCCGCCTCCTATTAAATTTCCAGCAGGAACTACGGACACAATATATTGGGGAGGGAGGGGGCTGAACAGCTGATGAGTTATTTAAAAAGTGATTTATTTACCAAGGCAAGCCATTTGCAAATTCAATAATAAATCTATTTAGGAGTAGTTAACCTCTATAACTCTGTTTTTAATAATCAGTTGCTGTTTGGGTAACGTACAACGTCTGTCTCATTAACTCGGCATTAAGTCCTTATTTAGGTACTTAGTCTGAAGTGTGACCCAATCAGCCATGAGGTGGTAATGAGGCACTGGCTATGGGTCCTTGATCATCCAAGGACCTGGGTCCTTCCCTGGCTGCACCAGCTCTGGTTGGGGAGTTGGGGAACAATGAGTTATCTAATGCTCCTCTCTTTGCTCCTCACAGTGCCTCTCATGACAAAGACTTGACACCACCACCTTCCTCCAGGGGAAAGAAGAAAAAGAAGAAATCCACTCGGAAGAAGAGAAGGAGGTAAGAGCACCAAGAGGGAGATAAAACCTGTAAGATGCAGGCAGGGACAAAATATGGGTTTCAAAGTCAGACAGTGGCTCCCTCTTGGGTTCAAATCCCCTCTCTGATGCTTAACTAGCTGTGTGACCTTGGGCAAGTCACTTTACATCTCTATTCCTGTTTTTATTATACTTCTCCAAAATGGTGATAATATCTACCTTTTGAGATTTCATGGAAATTACATGAAAAATTAATGTGGAAGCGGCTGTCACGGTACCTGGCACATGGTAAATGACTAATTAATAGGAAGCATAGTCTTTTTTTTTTTTTTTTTTTTTTGAGACGGAGTCTCGCTCTGTCACCCAGGCTGGAGTGCACTGGCATGATCTCGGCTCACTGCAAGCTCCGCCTCCCAGGTTCACTCCATTCTCCTGCCTCAGCCTCCCGAGTAGCTGTGACTACAGGCGCCCGCCACCATGCCCGGCTACTTTTTTGTATTTTTAGTAGAGACAGGATTTCACTGTTAGCCAGGATGGTCTCGATCTCCTGACCTTGTAATCTGCCTGCCTCGGCCTTCCAAAGTGCTGGGATTACAAGCGTGAACCACCGCGCCCGGCCAGAAGCATAGTCTTTAGCATGAATATTGAATTATTTTTTGAGAGCTTACTAGATGCAGAGGACTACACTAGGCACCGTGGTCTTCATTATCTCTTTTATCCCTGACCGTTGTCTACCAGGAAAGCCTTATTATTCCCATTTTAGAGATGAGAAAATAAAGGCTCACAGAGGTGGTGACAGGATCTACAGGGGCTTGATGCCAGGTCCTCAGTTGGTTCTACTACACCCACCTAGCTAGTTAAATGTCTAGGATAATAGGTGGGTTTTGGAGGGGAGGGGTGCTGTTTGTTTGTTTGCCAGCTATTGACTCTTTGGTATCCTATGCATTTTTTCTATGTCCAATTCCTTTAAAATTTTTTTATATTTAAAATGATTTCCAGATTTGCTTGTAGGCTGCCACTAACTAGACTGAAAGCATCTCTAGTGTGCCAACTCCAGAGGGGCAGGCTTAAATTAACCCTTAAGGCTGCCAACTGAGAATCACAGCAAACTTCTGAGGCAGTTTTATAGAAACCTGTAGGGGGCAGCAGAGAGCAGCATCTGATGACTTGGGCTTCAACTCCAGGTTTTCTGGAACCTTGTTTCACAGACACCCCTTAGCCTCATTCTAAAAGGACAGGCTCAAAGAGGAGCCAGGGGGAAATATGGATGAAGACTCTGAGTCCTAGCCATTGTAGGGTAGGAGATGAAATTGGGGCAAGTGCTTTGGATTTCCTAATTTGAGGGGTGGGCCAGAGAATACTCTAAAAAAGGAAACCTCAGATATTAAGATTCACTAATTGACTCGTTCATCCAATGAATATTCACTGAGCATGTGTCTGGGGGCAAATGTTATGATTCCTTGAAGGCTGAATTGTTTCTCAGCCATTCCCTTCTGCAGACATGTTTTGTTTGACCTGCAAAGTGATTTGATTTTTTTTTTAATTGGTGGTCAACATTTCCAAATCGGGAGATTTCATATGAAAATGTGGAGTTTTGGAGGCTCCTTTAGAAAAGGCAGGTGCTGTAGAAGCCGAGACCTGCATTCCTACACAGGATCTTCGGCTAATCTGAGAAGCAGACCCCCCTCCAGCCAGAACCTCTCTGGTTCCCCACAGTTCCCACTACTCCCTACTGTCTTCCACCCAGCCTGCTTCATCCATTCATGTTACCTGAGACGGCCATGTTAGCATTGAATTTGTAACCTCTCATCTGTTTCAACCCTGGTCTTCTGTCAGCGGGGAAATAAGAGACTTAGAGATGAGCCTTGACATGCCCAAGGTGGCTCTGTGAGTTGGTAGTAGAGTCAAGATTGGAACTTAGGTCACCTGAGCCTCAGTCTTGAGTCATCACCATGGACTCAGAGTAGCTCTGTTGCTCAGGTAACACTTTGATGGCACTATCCATGCAGCCGCAGCCTGGCAAGATATCCTTCAGGGGCTCAGTCTTACCAGGGAGACAAAGGATGGGGCAAAGGAGAAACCCTGAGACTTTGAGAGGAGGGTTGCAGCTTGAAGGGAGAACAGCAGACAGAAGGAAGCCTTTCCAGCTTGACCAGGCAGGCAGCTGTGAGGTGCTATGGTGACTGAGAGCAAAAACCAATGGGATCCCAGCTCATCTACTTCCTAGCTGTGTGTCTTTGGGCCGGTCACTTCACCTCTCTGAACTTCATTTTCTTTGTCTGAAAAGGGAGGGTAGCAATTGTACCTACCTAAGAAGTGTGTGGAAGGATTGAATGAGATAATGCTTACAAAACACACGGTAATGGTTTACATTAACTTGTTAAAAATTAAAATCAAATGAAAAGTAAAATTAAATTTGTGAGCAATTAAAAATTGCTTACAAATGCAAGCTAGTATCAGCATGGATATTATCCTTGATGTGTGTTCCTGCGAGAGCTAAAACCCTGTATAAGGACTGGGGAAGGTTCTTTTTGAAACCAACCTTGGCCTTTAAGAGCCTCCTTCTGAAGTGTGTCTTCTCGGCCCTGGCAGGTCCTCATCCTATAGCCCATCACCTGTCAAGAAGAAGAAGAAGAAAAGTTCCAAGAAACACAAGCGACGCAGGTATTGTCCTTTTTCTCTGCAAAGAAGACCTCCCCAGGTGGGGTGGGGAGGACAGTTGATGGCACCAAAAGGTCATCTGGAAGCATATCATGTCATTTACGTAAAATAATTATCTATGTCTTTTTACGTATTTGTGTCTTGTGTAAGCTGGGACTGTGGCTGCGAAGACTAGAGGTCCACACATGCTAACTGAGGCCAGAGGAGGACTTGATTATAAAGAAGCAGGAGTGACTCAGGGATCAGCCAGGCCTGAGCAAGGGGCTAGAACAAGGAGTGGAAAGCTGATAGGACCCACTTGGGACCTGAAGTGCCCGCTGTCTCCTGGTCCCCATGGGGGACATGGCTGCACCCTGCCCCATCTCTCCATGTTGCAGGCCAAGTTGCAAGGAGACACTGAATCTCTCTGTCTTGTTCCTTATTCCAAATTCCCAAGGAAAGGCCCCTCTTGTCAGTCCATTGCATGCTAGAGAATGAGATCATGTTGAAAAACATGGCTGTGCTGAGATTTCCCATGCTGGTGCATGGGGATGCAGTGACGGTAGTTACAGCACATTACGAACTGGGCCCATGTTCCTGGTGTTCACTGTGCACACACACACACACACACACACACACACACACACGTGTATGTTTACAGGGGAAGGAAAAGACTAAAAGGATACTGTAGTCCCGGCACTTTGGGAGACCAAGGCGGGCAGATCACGAGGTCAGGAGGTCGAGACCATCCTGCCCAACATGGTGAAACCCAGTCTCTACTAAAAATACAAAAATTAGCCTGGTGTGGCGGCACGTGCCTATAATCCCAGCTATTTGGGAGGCTGAGGCAGGAGAATCACTTGAACCGGGGAGTCAGAGGTTGCAGTGAGCCGAGATCGCTCCACTGCACTCCAGCCTGGCAGCAGAGTGAGACTCTGTCTAAAAAACAAACAAACAAACAAAGGATATACAACAGAGGGCTCAGGTTTGTGGTTTATGGCCCAAACCAACATTTTATAATTGGAAGATTCTGCAATACAGAAATACAGTTTTCTAGTTCCTCTGTAGAGTCAGAAGGTCTGTCTTCTCTGGGCCTATTTTCCCACGAGCAACCATCGCCTGGAGCTGAGGAGTTGCCATGCATTTAGACAGAGTGGGTACCTGTGCTCCAGTTGGCCTTAGGACCTGTCCAGCCTGCTCTACCCACATACAAAGCCTGCTTGGCCCCTGAAGGCAGGAAGTTTGAAGCTCCCTATACAAGTTATTTGCTGTAGTGAGCTGCAGATAATGGGAAAAGAGTGATTTATATATTACTTTTGCTTATCCGTATCATCCAATTTTCCTACATCAATAGTAGATTACTTGTGCAATTAACAACAGAATGAATGAGAGGTAAGAGGTTGTTTGGGGCTTCCCCCTGCATCTCAAGTCCAGTTCAAAGTTGCACCAGTGTGCAATCCAGGGATATGACCACATCTCAGTGCTGGTTGCTAGAGTGGCCTCAAACTCAGTTTGCTCTCACTGGTTATGTCAACCACCTGCCCAGACTTCCTGACTGATGTTATCTGAGTTTGTGTTTACTACAAGGCATGGGCAAACTAATTAGTGAAATGTTGTTAATTTGGTGTCAGAAATCTTTCCCCAAGTGGAGTCCTTTGTAGAGGCAATGGCCCACATTTATGATTCTAGATGGCCACCTTATCACCTCCCTTTGCTGAGCAGCTCCTCCCAATTTGGGGGTTCGCTGGGGGAAGGGAGAACAACTTTCCCATATTTGGGCTCTGGAAGCCAGGTGGTTTCTCACTCACAGATTCCTTCTCATGAGAAAGACACTGACAGACAGTCAGAAACAGGCTTTTCCTGCCCGGTCAGCCCAGGTCTTAGAGCTTTACAGATTAGGAGGTTCATATGAGTGAGATGATTAGGAGTGGAAATTATGTTGCTGTTCCTTCCCAAACCCTGACCTCCCGAGCACCATCCTACTCCTGGTCCAGCCTCTCCAAGCTCTTGAAATGTTTGGTGAATGATAGCTGACGCTTTTGGAGATGGGACCTAGAGGTAGCGAAAGCACTGAGATTTTTTTTTTTTTTGTCTCTCCTCAGTTAGCAAGGCTTCTGAGTTTTTAAAAAGTTTTCATTTTTCTAGCTAATGCATGCTGCACTTAATACCTAGGTGATGGGTTGATAGGTGCAGCCAACCACCATGGCACACATTACATGTAACAAACAAGCACATCCTGCGTATGTACCCCAGAACTTAGAATAAAAATTAAAATTTTTAAAAAATGATTTTTCACATATATCTATTGAACACCCATTATGTATCATGAATGAGGATTCTGAGTCCCAGAAAAGAAACCAAAACCCAGTCCCTGCCCTCCAATTCTCACATTCTAGTGGGGAAAATCGATCATTCTAATATGGAGAAGTCTGTACCCTGATGATGATAAGCTCAGAGGCTCACCCAGAGCTTGGGGGAGTAGACGGGAGGCATCCAACCAGCCTGAGGGACTCAGAAAATGTTACAAGGAGAAGACGGCCTCCAACTGGAGCACTGAAGAATGAGAAGAAGCTACATGGGTGATGCTGTTTGAGCAACTTAATCAACTTCTCTGATCGTCAGTGTCTTTGTAAAATGGTTGTTAATAGTACTCCACAGGGCTTGGGGAAGATTGAATGAGATTGTACGTGACAGGTGCTAAGTACAGAACCTGGCACACAGTAAGAGTTCCACATGTGGAAGCTGGCTGTCTCAGGATGATGACGGTGATGATGAGGATGAGGAGGAGGAGGAATGCACAACAAGGGAGAGAGAAGATGAGATGGAGAATGGAGGAGGGGAAAGGCAGAAGACTCTCTCTACGTTCTCCTTATCCAGCCTCATCCAGGACAGATTTACTGACAGTTTTGGGGGAGGATTGGAGCACCGGTAGGCTTTGATCTGGAAATTCAGAATCAAACCAGTATCTCCCATACAATTTTCATAGTCTCTGAAATCTAAGAGCGGAGGAGGATTAGCTAGGTGTCCCGACCCCCTGTAGCATGATCACAAACATGCTGATACCTTCATACCAGGAAAAAAAAAACTTTCAAACTCACCTATATTTACGTTTTCCCCTCCCTCCCTTCCTTCACCCTCCCTCCCTTTCTTCCTTCCTCCTTTCTCTCCTTCTCTTCCTCTCTCCATCTCTCTCTCTCTCCCTCTCTTTCTCTGCCTTTTTTTTCTTTGATTCTTCTTTTCATTTTTTTTCTTTCTTTCTTTTCAGGTCATTCTCCAAGAAGAGAAGGCACAGGTAAGACTCTTGTTCTCTGACTGCCTGTTCAACTTTCTGCTTTCTCAGCCAGCTTGGGGCAGCTTCTAGGTCAGCCCTCAGTTTCCATCTGTGCTCTTAGGCATGACCCCTTCATCTTCCTGGGCCTCAGTTTCCTCCAAAATGAAGGTCTGGGCTGTTTTTTCTGAGCATTCCAAGCCAGCTTTTGACTTCCATCAGGCCAGGGGGTTGATCTTGGACCAGCCCTATCGATGTCTCGACCCCAGAATGTCTCATTACCCCTGCCACTGGTTGGAATCTTGAACTGGGGCACATAGGGAAACAGTCCTGTCACACCACCAAAACCTTCCCAGATCTGGCCAAGGAACAGGGCCAAGTCCTCGTATACTGGACACACTGGGTGAACACAAATAGTTATTACTTACGGGGTCCCCACTCCAAACTGGATCCTGAGCTAAGTCCCTTCCATGTGTAGATGTTTTTAATTCTCATTAATCCCTACCACAACCTTGCACAGTGGATATGTTTATTGTTCCCATTTTACAGATGAGGAAACTGAGACTAAGACAGAATGTAACAGGAATGTCCACAGATAGAACCAGAAGGTATCGGAGCCGAAATTCAAACCCAAATCTGTAGACAGAGGGTAAGGGGAGTGACGATGGCTTCTTAAATAACAATAACCACATCTAGAGCAATCTGCAAAATGCAAAGCCGTGTCATTTGTTCACTTAATAAGTAGATATTGGTTGCCAATGTCCTCTGTCCACTCAGCTCTGCAGCTTGAGTAATGGCCCCATTTCACGGTTGAAGAAACCAGGTTTTAAAGGGATGGGTAACTACCCTGATGTCACACAGCAGCTAAGAAGCAGAGGCGGATCTTGGGTCCAGTTGAATTTGGATCTGTCAGCAAGGTCCTGGGCTCTCCCACTGCCTAGGGTGAGTCTCAACATGAAGATAGATCCTGTGGCTGGCTTCAAGGTGTAAGATAGTTAGATGAAATAAAATTGCCCCTTCCCAGGTCCTAGGCCAGTAATAGGTTCTTGGTGACCCTCTGCAACCAGTCTAGCTTAAACTACCAAATAGTGTGTTCATCCTCCCTGATCTCTATTTGATTACACTGAGACCCCAAGTCATTCTTATCCATTGTACTCAGACCCCAGCCCTATGACTCAAAAAATAATTTAAACGCAGATACTTGAATATGAATGGGCAGACCATTTCAGAATCTACCGAGCTTCATGAGAGTTCAAATATCTTCCTGGATATTCCATTTGCTTCTCTTATAAATTGATTGAACAGCAGTCAAGAGCATGGGCTCTGGGGATCCATGGTCTCAGATCCACGGCCACATCCTAGCTCACCTGTGCAATCCTAACCAAGTTTCTTTGCCCATCTGAGGTTCAGCTTAGAATGAGCACTTGTTAAATTGTGCCTCCACCCATAGGTTGTGGAGAGAATAAAATGAAGTTGTTGACGAAAGTATTCATCAGAGTGCCTAGCCTGTAATTAAAGTCTCAAAAAATGGCAGACATTGTTATTACTACCTTTATTGCTGCCATTATTATTAACCTAGCAAAGCTGAACTTGGCATCCTCCACACTCCATTCTCAACATATGTGTGTGCGTCAGTATCCCTAGCCGAATTTGCTGCATGAAAATGTTGGCAGTGAATTTTCCAGTCTGAGGCAATGATCGGTGTCCATTCCAAAACTGCCTGGATCTCACACTGTGTGTTAAGCATTTTAACTACTTGTTTATCTTTAACTATAATTTTGCATCTTTCAATTAATTGACCATTTCTTGTTTAGCTCCTCTAGCCCAAAAAGCAAAAGAAGAGATGAGAAGAGGCACAAGAAACAGTAAGTAGATACTACCTGGAATGTACTCATCAGTTTGAGGAGTTGGGGCATCTGGCTTCTTAAAAGCCAGAGTCTTAGAGTTGCCAAATAAACAGGGAAAGGGAGGAGAAGGTGAGCGGGTGAGAGGAAGGCAGGAAGGCAGGAAGGCAGGAAGGAAGGAAGGAAGGAAGGGAGGAAGGAAGGAAGGAAGGGGAGAGGGAGGGACAGAAAGGCATAACTGCGTGTGTTGTAGGTTTAGGAATGTATGAATGCACCGGGTCGTGTGTATATGATGTGTATGTGTATGCACGCTTGTTTATGTTGCATGAAAGGGTGCATGTGTGTGCCTGGTGTGTCCCTTGTGAGTATACCTTGTGTGTATATTTATACATAGTATGTGTATATCTAGTGTATGCATTGTAGATGTCTGTACATTTTTACATTTTTGTACACTGTGTGTACAAATGTATATAATATGGGAACATTGTGTGGTCTATATTTGTGCCTACACCAACGCATTTGTGTGTCTGTGCTTGTGTGAGCATGAATGTGAATGGTATACATAGGGCAAACTAAATTCTATGCACTGTGTGTGTGCCCTGTGTAAGTACCTGTGTATATTTTGTGCACAGGGGTTGTATGGTGGTTTTTACCTGTGCATGGGTGGTCATGGGGGTGTGATCACATGGGTGCACGTGTGTGAGCATGTGTATGAATTCATGTGCTGACTGTTGGATTTACAGTGTGGAGATGTCAGTGAAGCTCCTAGCTCCAGTCTTGGGGCCCCAGCTGTTTCACAGTTTATAGCTGGTAGTAGAAATTCAAATCAGCCACTGCTGCCTGTGGAGTTCAGTTCCCAGCCAAATTAAAAGTAAATTTGGTTACAACCTACCTACTTTATATCCTGCAAATGTTAGTGCGTGTGTTTTCCAATCAACTAATATTTTATCTCCTGCCAAGAAGCTTCTACAGAGAGGATCAAAGACAATAAGATGAAAGGTAGTCGACTGCCAGGGAGGAAAAAGAGGAGGCAGGGATGCAGAGGGAGGGTGCCCAGCTTTGCTGCCCCAAACGGTCTTTTCACCCAAGGTCAGGATGAAGAAGGGCATTTCAGCCACCACCACAGAGGCCTGGGGAATGCTCCAGAAGAAAGCAGTAGAGCCTTGAGTTAGCTAAGGGAAGAACTTCCTTATCATCGAATTTGTTCAGCTCAAGTCAAGAGACAATTATTGGTCACATGTATTGAATGTGCTTTCACACTAAGCACAGATAGAGTACACGTTCTCAGCAATCTCGGTGTCACTTGACCAGTGGGGCCCCAGGGTAGGCAGCCACAGAGTCAGGGGGTAGGCCCAGACCTCAACAGCGCTAGGAAGGACCATCACTGAGATAAGGACTGCCTGCGTAAGGGGAGCAAGATGGCCACCCTCCCCGGTGGCAAGAGCTGGATGAACCCCAGAAATTGCTAGCAGGGCATCAGAAAGCTTGTGCAAGCCAAAAGACAAGAGGCAAGAGAGAAAAAAAACAAGAAGAATAAGGCTAGGAATCTTGAGGATTCAAGATAAACGATGGCTTATTCTTACCAAGTCCACAGTCAGGGCTGCTTCTAGGCAAGTGGCTGCTGGAGTGAGTTAGCCTCCTTTCATTCAACATCCCTTAATGAGGCCCTACTATGTGACTGGCCTTGCGCTGGGCCCAAGGACAGAGATGAGCCAGACACTGTCCTGGCCTTGAAGAGCTCACAGGAGCCAGACATAGGGCTGGTCACAGAACAGCAGACGAAACCCTGGGCATTGTGGGAACACAGGCACTGGGAAAAGGGCTTGGTGGCCTCCCGCAGGAGGCAGCAGCTAAGCCACAGGTGAGGATGCGAAGTAACCATTCCAGGCTGCAAGTTAAGCAGGTGGTTTAAACTCTCTGTGCCTCAGTTTCTTCATCTGTAAGATGGGAATAATAAGAGAATCTATTTCATAGGTTGTTATGAAGAATAGATGAATCCCTTTAAGAAAAATGCTTAGAATACAGTGCCTGGCATGAAGTATGTGTTAGATGTGGGTTACCTGTCATCATCACCATTGTTATCATCATCATCCCTAAGACATCATGAACTGGGAAATGTGTGAGCCAGCATACATACAGTTCAGAGCTGCTTTAGCCCACCAGGCCAGGGCAGAAGAAGACAAGCAGTGAGGCCGGAGAACTAGGCAAGGGCTAGCTCCTGAAGCTGCCTGAGGTTCAGGATCAGAGTTTGAACTTGATATGAGAGCAATGGGAAAGTTTTAAGCAGGGAAGGGATATGGTCTGATGATTACATTAGAAGAATCCCTGAGTCCTTTGTTGAGATAACCAAGTTACCTCCCAACAGAATCATCTCTAACTCCCACTGGCTTTCTCGTTTGGCCCAAACCATTGACATCCTTTGTATATCCTCAATTACCACTGCAGCTGCCACTACTATTTCTGAATTATTATTACTTAGAAGTAGCTGAAGTAACCTGCAGTAACACCACTGTTAGTGGTAGTGGTAGTAATTGGTGTTGTTCTAATTTTTGTTTTTAATGAGGTTTGTAGCCCATCCTGAAAGGCTTTTGACTCCATGCTAAGAACCTGGACTTAATTTTCCAGGTCTGAGGTTGTAAATTGGCAGCCCAAAGGCCTAATTTACTCTGCAAATGTGTTTCATTTGCCCAAAAAGGTGCCTTTAAAAAAAATGAGCTTCCGTTTAAAATAAGAATATTTTACCTAAGAATCTGTATTTCCACACTCACTTGAAAAATTAGAGGATCACCACACAAATATTCTGGAGGCAAAGCAGCACCTTCTGTTTTAACTCGGGCCTCCGGTTGATATTGTGTTAGTGCTTGGCTGATCCACATATTTATGCTCCCTGAATGGCCCCTGAAGCTCTGTGACATTGAGGCGCCTGCCTTGAGTGATGCAGAGGAGACATGGGGAAGTGACTTTCTGCCTAGGGTGTCATCTGGGGAGCAGGGAGGGCCCTGAGTCATCCACACTCCCTCCAGAGGACCCCTTTCTGCTCACCCATATTCAGTACCATTGGTTACGGAACCCTCCACCCAATACCCAGGCAGGAAGATGGACTAAGGCATGGGGTTGAGGGAGATGGAGAACTTCGGGAGGGATGGTGACGAGTGCAAAGGAAAAACGGGTGTCACAAGATCAAATCTCTCACTCTCCCTTTTTTACTCTCTCTCTCCTCTCCTCTGACTCGTTCCTTCTCATCCCCCCAAGATCTCGAAGCCGGCCCCGAAAGTCTCACCGCCACCGCCATCACCGCTGCCCCTCGCGGTCCCAGAGCTCGGAGTCCCGCCCCTCAAGCTGTGAGAGCAGGTAACCCCTTGCCCCAGGATCGTCTTCTGTCAGCCACGGCCGAGCCCAGGCTAAGACACTGTTAACACTAGCTTCGCCTCCACACTTCCAGCACAGGGTTTGGCCCCCTTCCTCAGACTCAGCAGCTGGCACCACTTCCCTGTAGAGAAAGGGCTGGAGAGCCTGGGTGCGGTGGCTACGCCTGTAATCCTAGCACTTTGGGAGGCCAAGGTGGGCAAATTATGAGATCAGGAGTTCAAGACCAGCCTGGCCAATATGGTGAAACCCTGTCTCTACTAAAAATACAAAAAATTAGCTGGGCGTAGTGGTGGGCACCTTTAATTCCAGCTACTCTGGAGGCTGAGACAGGAGAATCGCTTGAACCCGGGAGATGGTGGTTGTGGTGAGCCGAGATCACGCCATTGCACTCCAGCCTGGGTGACAGAGCAAGACTCCATCTCAAAACAAAAACAAAAACAAAAACAAGAGAAAGGGCTGGAGACCAAAAGGTCTTGCTGCCATCACTTATAGGAATGACAACACCATACTAGCTGCTTTTTTTTTTTTTTTTTTTGAGACAGAGTCTCACCCTATAGCCCAGTCTGGAGTGCAGTGGGGGTGATCTTGGCTCACTGCAACTTCCACCTCCTGGGTTCAAGCGATTCTCCTGCCTCAGCCTCCAGAGTAGCTGGGACTACAGGCGCCCGCCACCACACCTGGCTAATTTCTGTATTTGTAGTAGAGACAGGGTTTCACCATGTTGGCCAGGCTAGTCTCAAACTACTGACCTCAAGTCATCCAACCGTCTCGGCCTCCCAAAGTGTTAGAATTACAGGTGTGAGCCACCGCCCCCAGCCCTAGCTGCTCTTTGTACATCCACTTGCAGGATCCTCTCTACAACCATAACAAGTGGGCATTATTGTTATCCCCATTTTAAATATGAGAAAACTGAGGCATGGGGGGGTTAAGGACTTTACTAGTCTCTTAGCAACTAAGTGACAGTCAGGATTGAAATCAGGGTACGTGGCTCTAGACTTCACTAAGGGACCACTCTAAGCACAGAGAAGCTAAGCAAACTATGTAAACCCAAACAGTGCAAAGTAGAAAGTTCACTCTAATGCCTTTTCAAGTCAGTTTTCTCCTAACCTGGACTCTCTCTATGCTAATACATTGGTTGTCCCAACCTGAGAAGGCATCTTGTTGATGAGAAGAAGGAGGAAGGGAAGGAGAAGAGCAAGAATAAGAACTGGGGCTTTAACTATAAATCATCCTGCTATAAAGACACATGCACACGTATGTTTATTGCGGCATTATTCACAATAGCAAAGACTTGGAACCAACCTAAATGTCCAACAATGATAGACTGGATTAAGAAAATGTGGCACATATACACCATGGAATACTATGCAGCCATAAAAAATGATGAGTTCATGTCCTTTGTAGGGACATGGATGAAATTGGAAATCATCATTCTCAGTAAACTATCGCAAGAACAAAAAAACAAACACCGCATATTCTCACTCATAGGTGGGAACTGAACAGTGAGAACACATGGACACAGGAAGGGGAACATCATACTCTGGGGACTGTTGTGCGGTGGGGGGAGGGGGGAGGGATAGCATTGGGAGATATACCTAATGCTAGATGATGAGTTAGTGGGTGCAGCACACCAGCATGGCACATGTATACATATGTAACTAACCTGCACATTGTACACATGTACCCTAAAACTTAAAGTATAATAATAATAAATAAATTTAAAAAAAAGAACTGGGGCTTTATTGGTGTTTGGAATCGTTGATGTTCAATGGGGACACTGAGACCTCCAGCTTCCAGATGTGAGGAGCTGCTTTTTTCTTTCTGAAATGCATCTCACACTTGACTCTCCATTCACATCACAAGGGTAGATTTTAAAATTTCATTGCCCTGGCCCCACTTTTCCCAAATAAAGCAGAATATCTATAGGAAAAGGGAGGAGGAGCCAGGTACAATGTCTCGCGCCTGTAATCCTAGCACTTTGTGGGGCAGAGGTGGGCAGATCACCTGAGGTCAGGAGTTAGTGATCACCCTGGACAACATAGTGAAACCTCGTCTCTATTAAAAATACAAAAATTAGCCAGGTGTGGTGGTGGGAACCTGTAATCCCAGCTACTCGGGAGGCTGAGGCAGGAGAATCACTTGAACCCAGGAGACGGAGGTTGCAGTGAGCCAAGATTGTACCATTGCACTCCAGCCTGGGTGACAAAAGTGAAAGTCTGTCTCAAAAAAAAAAATAGAAAAGAAAAGAAGAAAAAGGGAGAAGGAGAAGGTAGAAGGGGGAGAAGGAGAAAGAGGAGGCAGGAGAGGAATATTTACCCAAATCCTGCTCTGTGTCAGACACTGTGCTAAGATTTTCAGTACATTTTCTCTCTCATCATTCTGATGACACTACGTGCTATGCTGGTGCTTGTCTACTTCGGCTGCCCTTTTCAGTCACTTGGGAAGTTTTAAAAGATGCCAATGCCTGGATCCCACCCTCTAAACATTCTGATTTAATCCAGATGAGATGAGACCAGAACAGTGAGATTTTTAAATCTCCCCAGGTGATGTGTGGGAAGCATTTGAGGAAGAGGCCCTTGGTACCTACTATCACAATTAGGCCTTGGTGTTTCTGCTGAACATCAATAATTTCCAAGAATATCACCATCCAATAAGGCCACTCTGCAGCCCTGATTGCTCAAGACAAAACTAAGCCCCCTCTGTAATCAAGTCTGAACCCAGATGAGAACACCGCAAAACACAAAAGTGACAAAGCATCTCTCTACCCTGCCTAATATGAGTGACTGCTGCTTCCTCGGCAGTCAGCCTTAGCCTCGGTCTAGTCCTCCGTCTTTCTAAATAAGACTGATGAAGACACCCAGTCAGAATTACCCCCACTTCCTGGCAGCATCCAATTCTGAACAAAGCTCCAGATCTGTAAATGCTCCCCAAACCACCTATCACCAGCCCAAAGCCTATAATAGGTTCTTTTTTAACACCCTCTTACAGAGACGCCTGAAACTTCCCTATGGTATCAAGGAGTGACAACAATGTTTGTTCAACCCCAGGTGGACTCCTGGTGGCCTTTTTCTGGAGGACGTTGGCCAAATGAGCTAAACCACATCTCTGATCTGTTAAAGCAGAGACAACTGCCTTTTGGTGGGCAAAGGGATCTGAGCGAGGTCACATAGCTAGGAAGTGTCTGGCAGAGCTGGAATAGGCACCAGGTTAGTGTGACTCAGCCTGAGCACTTCACCTACACCCCAGGCTGAATTATCTCTTGGCAGCTAAGCCCTACTGGCCTGGGCCAGAGAATCGTACAAGGCTTTAGCAACTTACCTGTTAAATAAATGGTTATCACAAACACTACCCCGGGCCTCCTCTGCTGTCCCATCTCCTCCTGATGGTGTCGGCATCTGAGCTCCCAGTGCCTACTGAGCTGAGGAGCTTCCTAGCAGAAATGGAAGCAAACTGAGAGCTGGCACACAGGTTACACATTCAGTAGAAACATGATTTTCAAGCCACAGAGCAGTCAGGGGCACTCCAGGGCATGAATCCCAGGCGCTAGTTCCTAGAGGGGCAAAAAACTGCCCTGGCCCTTGCTCTGCCACTTTCAGGCTGTTTGACCTCAGGAAGATCCCTAAACATCTCTGAGCTTCGGCTCCCTCATCTGTAAAATGGGAAAGTAATACCTTGCCCTGTCTATGTCTTCAAGTTGTAGGGAAAACTGTGAAAGTGCTTCAAGAGAGGTGTATACATACCGTGCAAATCCATAATGTGCTATTTTTATTACTTCGGTGGCTCAGATAACTAATGAGATATGCAGAGTCTGAGCATGCCCTTTCTAAGAAGTCAGACATGCCTCTGGTTTTTACTGCAGACCAAGCAGCCAGATCTAGACGTGACAAACTTGCAGAAGGCATCTCTGTCATTTGTGTCAGCCATTTTTTTTCACTAAAGTTTTGGGTGACAGTCAACAGGATGTCTTTATTTCACAGATGGCAAAGTCACATACACAAAGACACACAGTTATACACAGTTACATTTATAGACAAACACATGGAAACACAGATGGACACACGCAGACATACACATAGTCACGTGACAGACAATCAAAGAGGTACACAAGTGACATTAAACTGAATAACTGAATCTGGATGGGGACCTTTTCTGTTTTTAAAGCTGCATCCTCAGAACCTAAAGCAGTTCCAGGTACATGAAGTAGTATTTGTCAAATGAACAAGTAAGAGAATGAATAAATAAAGGAATGAATAGATGGATGGATAGGTGGATGAATGGATGAATAGACTGTTGGTTAGGTAGATGGATGGATGAATGGCTGAATGGTTAGATGGATGAATGGATGAATGGTTAGTTGGACAAATGGATGGATGGATGGATGGATGGATGCATGGTTAAGTGGTTAGTTGGATGGATGAACAGATGGAAGGAAGGACAGATGGATGGATGGATGGATGGATGGATGGGTGGATGGATGGATGGATGGATAGATGGTTGGCTGAGTGGTTGGTTGGTTAGTTGGATGGATAAACGGATGGATGGATGGATGGATGGATGGATGGATGGATGGATGGATGGTTGGATGATTGGATGGACGGATGAATAGATGAATAGTTAGATGGATGGATGGATGAGTGGATGAACGGATGGATGGATGGATAGATGAATGAATGGTTGGATGGGTGGATGATGGATAGATGGTTGCTTAGACAGATGGATGGATGGATGGATGGATGGGTGGATGGATGGTTAGATGGATGGATAGATGGTTTCTAAGACAAATGAAAGGATGGATGGATGGTTAGATGGAGGGATGGATGGATACATGATTGGTTGGATTGATGGATGGATGATTGAGAGATGGCTAGTTAGATGGATGAATAGATGGTTGCTTAGATGGATGGGTGGATGGATGGATGGATGGTTAAATGGATGAATGGATGGTTAAATGGATGAATGAATAAATAAATGAATATACACACAGTCCAGCTTTCATACACACACATGCAGAAATACCTAGGAACAATATCACATATGAACATATACAAACACCCCCAAACACACTTTATCATCCTCAGATCCTGTTGGTGCTGCATCCATCTCCCTACCATGCTCCCCTTCAAAAGACCCTCAGGTCTCTCTCCCCCATCCCCAGGCACCGCGGCCGGTCCCCTGAGGAAGGGCAGAAGTCCCGCCGAAGGCACTCCCGCCGCTGCTCCAAGACCCTCTGCAAGGACAGCCCTGAGGCCCAGTCCAGTCGCCCACCCAGTCAACCCCTCCAGATGCTTGGCTACCTGTCAGCCAGGGGTGTAGTAAGTATTCTTCACAGCCTCCTCTGCCAGCCTTGGCCACAACACTTGGGGGATGTGGAGGCACAAGTTCAGGGCAGTGTATGATACACTTTAATTCAATTTCTGACAAAATATCCCACTGGCTCCAGACCTCATTAATGATGAACCAAATGATCATTCACCAGACTTTGGCAACACTGGCTTGGGGATTTTCGGGGGCGGGGGAGAAAAACTAAATACCCAGTCTTTTTATCAGGGGAATGTTGACAAATAAATACTTGTCTCCAGAGTGATATCTGCAGGAAGACATGTTTAAGATACCATAGGAGGATTTTTTGTTTGTTTGTTTGTTTTTGGGAGAGAAAGGAAAAGAAGGGCTCTTTGACATAACAGAGGCACTCCAGCTTTTATATGAAGTCTGCATCTTTTATGCCAGCTGGCTGGCAGCATTGGTTGGCAGCTGGGATTTCATTTCACCTATAAACATGACCTTGAATTTATATGAGAATTTTCTTCCAAGGAGGTCATAGCTCTTGACTACATCCTCTCATGTAGCCACACAAGGTCTTGGGAGTTGAGGGCACAGCTGTTCTCACTAGTCCCTTCTACAGATAGGAAAGAAGAATCAAGGCTCAGAGAGGTTAAGGGCTGGGGTAAAGCCCCAGAGCAAGGCAAGAGTTAATCCAATTTAGCAACCCAGCATTGAATAGAATTAAGCAGTGCTGCCCCAAGTCAACAAGGACAAGCTGGAATTTGACTTCACATAGTTTGACACCATGAGCAAGAGACTTAGAAATGGATCTGAATTCAGTCCTAGCTTGGCCACTTCCTAGCTGTGTGGCTTTGGGCAAATTACTTAATCTCCATTTTCTCATTGGTAAACTTGAAGTAAATACCACTTCCGTATGGAATTGTTGGGAATATCCAATAAGATAAAGCACGTGAAGGCCTTTTGTAGACTGTAAAGAGACAGACGAACAGGAAGAGAGTAACATTGATAGGGTCTACAATTGCAGCAGACAGCTGTGAAAGGGACTGTCTTCTCTAGCTACATGTGAACTTGAAAATTTCAGGTAGATGTTCCCTAAGGAAGGATGAGGTGGAAGCAAGGAAAAGTTCAGGGGCGCTTGTGGGGATGTCAAGAAAGGGAAAGCAATGACAACAGTTGGGCCTGGTTGACACAATAATTATCTGCAGTGCATTCCAGGAATCTTCTTTACCAGTCAAGGCACCCAGCATAACCAAGGTCTAATTTTACCCAAATCCTCTGCCTACCTGGAACCATCTGCAACTGTCCCCAGACTCCTTCTTGGTAGAGATGTCTGTGGTTACTGAGTCCTTGCAGATGGCAAATGCCCACCTGCGTACTCTCTCTCTCACAAATATCCAAAAAGGGGTCTTCCCAGCAAGATAGAAAGTCTAGAGGCCTAGATTTGAGTCTTGTTTTGGCTGGACTTGTCATTTTACCCCTCTCAACCTCAGCTTTCTCACCTGAGAAATGGGCATGATTATCCCGCTTGTCTCCCAGGAGGATTGTGGCAAAGGTAAAGATAAATTTGAAATATGAGCATTAAGAGGTAGAGGAATGTTTTTAAGTTAGTAAAGGATGCCTAATCGCTCTGGTCATGGTATTTGTGGTGGTCCATCTGGAGGTCCCAATTGACCCTAGCTAAAAAGTGCCATTGGAAGCAACTGGCTTATACATTCTTACATGTCTGGGATGGTTTTCCAACAAGATATGTCTGTCAAGATGTTACAAAAAGCTGGGTCTGTCCTCCCACACAAGCTGGGGAGGTTACCAGATTGGCTATTGGTAGTTTGCTTTCCTAAAACACATGGGTTCTTAATGGCTTTGAGGTACAATGCCTCACTGTTCTTCATGAGCCTGGCCCTATCAGAAGAGCTAAAAACCAGGGTTCACCTGTACCTATAAGAGAGGCCTTAAGAGCTCAGCTAGCCTAATGCTCTGATTACTAAGAAAGGAAACTGAGATTCACAGAAGAGAAATGATTTACATGGGCCATGGCAAGGCAGAGTTGTTTAAAAACATGGAATTATTAATTCGTGGTCACATCATGTCCCTGAGATAGTAGTAATTACTTAAATGTTTCTGAGCTGTAGTTTCCTCATCTGTAAGAAATAATAATAATAATAATATAGATAATAACAGTCTCTTCTTCAGAAGGCAGCTGTTGAGCCCAGTACTTGATACAGGTGCAAAACTTGACAAATAATATGATGACAACATTCCAGATCCTGGCTCTGCACTTACCAGCTGTGACTCCTTGAGCAAGTTTCTGTGTCTCAGTTTCCTCAAAAACTGCAAAACAAGGATAGCAATAAGACCTACCTCATAAGATTGTTATGAGAATTCAATGACACAATGTAAGTAAAAGTTATAGAGTATAACAGGCAAGAAGTAAATGCTGCATAATACTTACTGCTTGTGATAGTAACAGCAGTAGAATAGTGGTGATAGCAGTGGTGATAGTAGTGGTGGTAATAGTAGTGGTGATAGTGGTAGCCACAATAGTAGTAGCAGTGGTAATAGCAGTGGTAGTAGTAGTAGTAATAGTAGTATTGTTCCAGGCATAGGCTGGGCTGGGACTAGAGCCAAGACCCCTGCTTCCCAGACCAATTTCTTTCCATCCTAAATGGTAGCTGCAGCCCACATGGCTACTCTGCCCCACTTAAGGTTGCCTGGCTCCTGGAAGAATCACATGGCCCCAGATCTGGTTCTTTGAGTGCTCCTCATGCATGGCCCTTTCTCACCTTCTCTATTACAAAAGCAGAGATGGAAGAAGTTTCCAGATTGGATCAAAGGTTTTCCAAGGGTCCTAGCCCCAAGTTTTTCTCTCTGTTAAAGCTAACAGCAGGGTCATTTTCATTGAATCACCTGTCTGATCATTCATTTAAGTCTACAAACACCTATGGAGCATCTACAAAGGGTCAGGCTCTGACTTATCTCAGGATCCAATTACTAAGAAAGAAATAGCCTGTGCCTTCTAATGAAGTGAGACAGACAAGTTAAAAACAGTTAAAGGCAATGCACAACAATTGGTGCTCAGATGCTTAGTTGGGGTGCAAGGTTAGCAGACAGGGGAGGGGACTGGGATTAGGGTTAGGGTTGGGCAGAGAAGGTAACAATTACCTGAAAAGCTAAGGGTGAGCCAATGAAGGGGGAAAATAAAGACTAGAGTTGAGGGTTGAGATAAAATTCCACGGCAAGATATGGGCTCTGGAGGTAAAGAGGAGCCCAAGCATGAAGGATTTTCTATGCCATATTTGGTTACAGATATTTCACATGCACAGCTTTTTTAAAAACTCAAGGACAGTTGCATAATATCAAGGGGCTTATTTGCATATATGAATATGCAAATGTTGGGGTTGGTTCTTAACGGAAATCTTAGTTGGTGAGCTAAAGCTAACCTGAGGCTCTCTTGCTTGGTCAGCACCCAAATCCAAATAGAAGATCCCAAGACAGTTTACCTCACACATGGTCCTTATCTTCACTCCACCATCTCTGTTCAAGGCACTGGGGAGGCAGAGAGATTGTAAAAAAGAAAAAAGAAGAAAAGAAAAAAAAAAAACCCTCTTCCTGAACTCCAGGGGCTCACAGTCTAGTAGTCAGAAGAATGCTGCAATATAGTGTGATCATTTTGTAATCAGGGCTGGGATTGAGTCAGGAGCACCAGTACTTTCTCCAGTTGTTAAAATATTCAAATACTTTCATGCCAGTTGGTAAATAGGCCCTGTCATTACCTCACCCAACCCCAGTCAACCTAGCCATCCCTTCTCTCCCTTGGCACTTTCTGGATCTTCTCAAAATCCTGAAACAGAAAAGTGACACTTACTTCCCTTCAGCGTCAAAGCCAGCTTCCTTTGTGGTGTGGCAGTACCCACAACGAACTAGTTATTGAATATTGTGAATGTCACTCCTGGCAGTGATGAAAGCAACTGCAATGTGTAATGGAAGCACAGAGTAAGGGCCAGACAATGTTGTCTTGATGTCTGAGAAGGCTTTACCAATAAAGGATCATTTGAGCTGGGCTTTGAAGGATGCATAGGAGTTCATTGGGTTGCAATGGTTGATGGACAGAAGGAGGGGAAAACACCACTATGTGTCAGGCACTGTCACATACTTTACATAATTTTTGCCTCATTTGGTACCTAAAACAGTTATTTGAAGTAGGTGCAATTATTATCACCATTTCGAAGATGGGAAAATAGGCCCTGTGAGGTGTTGGTACCTAGGAATGTAACCAAATTGGGAGAAAGGGGAACTGTTATGAGTTGTGGTTTGTGCCTTGAAAGCTTACCCTGATAGCTGGCATGGAGGGTGGGCTGGATGATGGGAAGGTGGATTGGATGATGGAGAGGCTCATGGCTCCAAGGATTAGCCAAGCCCTTTCCCTGTGATATGGGGCTCTCTATCAAGTCTATCATAACCAGAGAGGAAATCTAGAAGGAGACTGATCAAGACTGGAGCTGGGCCAAAGATAATGGCAGGTTTCTTGTTTCCTCTTCTTGCCTCCAGCCTGGGCCAATAGTTGCTAATCCTTGTCAACAAAAACCTGTACAAATGTCAAAACCAAAAACAATAATAATAAAAGCAGAACTCGTAGTCCATAAAAGAGGATCTCATGAAATTTGTAAACTGGAAGAGGCAATATGATTAAGACATGAACTTTGGAAGGGATCTGGGCACCCTGGAGTTCTTGATCTCTCCCTGTGAGACCCTGGGTGACAGCAATAACTAATGCCTGTTGAGCACCTGCCATGAACCAGGTGTTTACTGAGCACCTACTATGCACCAGGTGCTAGGCCAATTCTTTACATGTATCATCATCATTGCATTTATTTTTATAATAGCTTTTCAATGGAGCTTCCATGAATATGTCCACTTTATGATAAGGAAACCCAGCCAAGAAAAAATAAGTAAAAGGCAGCTTATTCAACAGAGAAGCTAGGGTTTGAATCCAGGGAGTCTGACCTCAGAGTCCACATGTTTAATTACATGACCTCCTCTGTGCCATTTCACGTCTTTGGGCCTCATATCCTTATCTGTGCCTTGGGCTAATAATAATCATATCTACTTATAGGATTGTTATGAGGATAGAGTAAGATAAGGTATCCATTCATTTCAAAAATAAACATTAAGCATCTACTCTCCTGCCCTCATGTAGCTTATGCTCTGTGTGAAAAAACGTATCCCAATGCTTGGGACATAACCCTCAAAGTATCCTAGTTGCCATAATATTTTTTGTCATCAGAGCAGCTTTACTAAACTTATCCCAAATAAACCCAGATATGATGTTCTCGGAGTATCTCTAGCCTCAAAAAGCTGAATCCATCCAAGATCGCAGGTGAACTTCACAACAACCCCAAGAGAAAGGCGAGATGGGAATATGCTTCCCCCTTTGTAGATAGGGAAAATAGGGCTGAGGGAGAATCTGGATGGCTCAGGCCTTCTGACCCCTAGTCCAGGTGCTTGCACATTCTGCAAAGCCTTTGAGCTCTTGCTCAACTGGGAGACTCAATATCCAACATTCAATACCATCATCATAGTTGAGAGAAGAGAGGAACCAAAGTACAGAAGGTGGATGAAATGAGATTTGGGGATTTTCTGGGCCATTGGTTTTTGTTTGTTTTGTTTTGTTTTGTTTTGTTTAATGGGAGGTGACATAGCATTGTCAACTTTTACTTTTGCTAAGGAAGAACAGAAAAAAGAAAACCACCATTTTCTATCACTAAAGGGAGATTTTACCATCAGAAGAAGTAGGAAAGACATGACCTTGGCAGAGAAAATTAGTCTTCAAATCGAAAGTATTTAGCAGGATGAAAAACTAATTACATTGAACTTATTTTTTCTTGTTTCAATTTGGGCTGGTGATAATGTATCTAACTGGGTCCCGGTGGGGATTTCTGAGAACAGGTGGGCAGGGGGACCTCAGGAGAGGCTGCAAAGAAACGGTGAGCCTGAAGCTGTCATTCCCTCTGGCTCTTGCTTAAGGAAAAGAATAAGGAGGCCAGACCACCTCTGCCTACCAAAGGTTCAATGCAGTGCACAGCCCCATGGGATAGCCCCAGCCCTAAAGGACTTCGTCATCTTCCCACAATGCCCGGCACATCTCCCTTCTCTTTCTCCATCTCCTCCTCCTCCCAAATGAACTCCCACCAGGTCAATGAATCCATTCTTTTGCTGTCTTCCTAATTAGTGCACTAAGGAAGATGAACAACAGAAAGGAAAATAAACTTAATGTCTTTGTGAAACAAAAGCTTTTTTTTTTTTTTTAAGGAATAACCAGAACCCTCTAGCTAAAAGCTCTACCATACAGCTCCACACTCACGTGAGAATTTCCAGTCCCCCATATGGCAGGGAAGAAAAAAAAAATTTATAGCCGTCTCTCTCTATGGGGCCATTTGAAGCTCAGTAAATGGACTTGTTCAGTTTAATTGGAATTCTCTTCTTGATTGTATTTTTGTAACCTATTAGGCCATGCTGCCTCTTGATCTTAGAATTCAGCTGAAATTAAATTTTGAAGTGTAAGTGAGAGGTTGCCTTTTTTCCCCGTTCTTGATTAAATAATGATTTGAAACAAAAACAATAAATAACAGTGCCGGCTTCCCTGGAGGGCTGAGAGAGACTCCCAGTGAAACGCCAGGGAGCTGGAGTTCGTGGTGGGGGGATTTAACTACTTATTAGAAAAACCTGAATGTGAACACTGAGTATATTAAGGAACAAGGAGATGAGGCGAGGTTTGGAGTGGAGAGAGAGAGAGAAAGAGAGGAGATACTGGAGCTTCACATTGGAGGGGGTTGAGGGAGTGAAAAGGGAAATAGTTCACTTCCCCCCAATGGCCTTGAGTTCATGAAAAACATTTTGTATTTAAAATTTTTTAAATTAAATTTTAAAAAGTCTGAGATTGACTACCCTGACCCAGAGAGAAAGAGTTTATAATAACTCTGATGTCTGGATATGGTTTAATGGATCCGGTCTCCTGGTTCCTTTCATTGACAAAAGTCCAAGAGGGATTAAAAAGTTTGAGATGGGAGAGATGGAGCAATACACTTCACAGATCTGGAAGGAAGAGATGAAACATACAAGATGTACCAGGTTTATGTTAGTTACAGAGGGATCAGAGTAGCAACAAACTTTTAGAACAGAGGGTCTCCAACTTAGAGGTCTCGGTGGCCAGCTAATAGATATGAGTAACAATGATCTCGTGGGGTTTGGGGTCAGGAGAGCTCATGCCCCATCTAAAAGGGGCAGCTGTAATTGCTCTCAGCTGATTCTTGCCAGGCAGGGATTTGGGCCTAGTGTTGCCAGATCTTATTTTTCAACAGAAACTGGAAATGGGGTTGTTACGTGAAACCTCCCATTCTGCCAACGTTGGCAGTTAATTCCAGTTTACTTCCTGACATACTAAGGGAGCTAACGAAAGCATGTCTGAAACAAAGCATAACTCGGCTCATCGGTTTTCCAGTGTTGACCTGGGGTACTGAAGCAGATAGTGTCCATATATAGATCCTCACCCTCTGCACTTCGGGGCGCATGGCTGACTTCCAGCTTCCAGATAGTATTCTCTGGTGCCAAAACCTATTTTCTCTGCCTGTTTGGCAGTCTGGACATACTAGAGAATTGATGCTCCAGTGTTCAGCCTTGAGTGATGGGGAACTGGTGTATAAATATCCCAGCTCCCTCACTCCTTGTTTGAGGTTAACTCTGGGGTGCATGTTCTACACTGGTTCCCAGGGTGTCCTCACTGAGATTAAGCATCGGCTGCCCACTGTAATAGCTGGTTTGATAATGCATCTTTTATTGTCTCCCTCTCTCCTCTACATCATTTCCACACTCCATTACAGAGGTTCCTTGCCCTCTCAAATTATTAGCACTCATTTTCCATCTCGACTTCTAAGAATCCAGATTAGACAGGCATTATTTCATTTGGTCATTAAGTAGATCTTGTGGAAGCTGGATTTTCATGCCATACCCCGAAAGTAGGCTTTTATGTAGACATCATGGAGGGTGAGGGCTGAGATGGAAGAAGAGGTAAAATTGGACCAAAGAAGAGAACCCTGGTGTGAGGGTTCCAGCTCTTAAAAGGGGGTCCTGGGTACCTGGAGGGCATTATTACCAGATGACAGAGGATCTGGAGTGGCTCTTGCTAACAAGTATCTTGGGACAAAGAGCAGTTGCATGCACAGAGAGAAACTCCCAATGCATGAAGAGGAGCTCTTCAAAGATGAATTATGAGAGGCCTATTATATAAATAAGGAGGCAAAAAGAAGCAAAGGAGAACCATCCTGTTGTATCAATGTCGGAGGGGGGTGACTGTTTGCACCTTATGTGCCAGAGAGAGTAGCTGACTAGGAAGGCAATACCCAGGGATGGAAGGGCAGAGGCAAGACCATGGGAGGCCCCTTTGTCTGCCCATCAGATGCTCACAACTCTAATGTCTCCTCTGCACTTCCACGGTCAGACCTCACCCATCCTGTCTTGGGCTTCCCTCAATTGTGTCTTCTTTCCTCCTCTTCGTGTGGAGTGAATGGAGAGCTCTGCAGAAGGTGGAGTCTGGGGTTTAGGAGACCATTAAACTATCTGAATATCTCTGATGATGACTTTGTGAAAACGCTCCTACCACCTGGAAGGATAAACAGAGCACATCAAGATTTGTAAAGACAATACCAAGTAGAGTTCAGCTGAAAAGAAGCAGGAATGAATGTCTTCAGGTTACCACCGCCTCTCTGCCAGAGGAATCTTCTAAGTAGGCCAGATGGAGTAAGACAATTTACTCACTCCAGATATACCCGCTAGGGACATGATGTCATGCTGGTTGTCCCCTTTGAGAGTGTGACCAGCATGGAGAGCAACTGGCAGATCAAAACCCTCCTGCCCTCCATTTACTAAGCTCTGAATACGGATGCAGGACTGCTTCAGCCCAGAAAAAGGTGTACTATCTCTTTGCTAATCTTTCTGGCCAGAAAGGGCACCTTTTTCTAATTCTTGACCCATAAGGAGCACCTTTTATTTTTCATTTAAAAAATTTAATTATTATGGCTACATAATAGTTGTGTATATTTACAGGGTATATGTGATGTTTCCATACAGGCATACACTGTGTAAGAATCAAATCAGGGTAATTGTGCATCCATCACCTCAAGCATGTATCATTTCTTTGTGTTAGAAACATTCCAATTACACTCTTTTAGTTATTTTAAAATATAAGATAAATTATTGCTAATTCTGCAGGGTGCGGTGGCTCACGCCTGTAATCCCAGCACTTTGGGAGGCTGAGGCGGAACAGATCACCTGAAATCAGGAGTTTGAGACCAGCCTGGCCAACATGGCAAAACCCTGTCTCTACTAAAAATACAAAAAAAATTACCTGGGCGTGGTGGCAGGCACCCGTAATCCCAGCTACCCGGGAGGCTGAAGCTGGAGAATCGCTTGAACCCAGGAGGCGAAGGCTGCAGTGAGCCGAGATCATGCCATTGCACTCCAGCCTGGGCAACAGAGCGAGACTCTGTCTCAAAAAAAAAAAATTATTGTTAACTATAGTCGTCCTGATGTGCTACCAAATACTAGATCTCATTTATTCTCTCTAATTGCATTTTTGTACCCAGTAACCATGCCTCCTTTATACTCCACTTCCCACTACCCTTCCCAGTCTCTAGTAACCATCATTCCATTCTCTGTAGGAGTACCTTTTCCTAATAGGAACAAAGTCACTATGCAGGCTGGCAGCCTTGCTGCATGCAAATGACTGAACTGAGTCCATCTTTGAACTTGAGCTCCCATAGCAGCAGAGAGTGGAATAAGAAGTAAGAAGACCCAGCACAGCTGGTTTCATCTGAAAGGTTTTGCAGGTCGGAAACTTCTCACCTGAAGCCTGCAGCTTATGCTGTTGAGAATCTGTGCAGAGCCTCTGGGTGCTTTCTCCCAGGGTCCTGGGTCTGAGGGGTATCAGGGGGAATGAGAGAAAGAACAGAGGGCTTTCTTTCTCTCTGCCAGGGGTCTGGACCTCAAACTTTCTTCTAAGACCTTCTGTTCAATAGCACAGTAGAGTGGCTCTAGTAAACAATAATCTATTTTATATTTCAAAGTAACTAGAAGAGAATAATTTTTTTTTGGCTCAGGCTGGAGTGCAGTGGTGTGATCTTGGTTCACTGTAGCCTCCACCTCCCAGGTTCAAGCAACTCTCCCACCTCAGCCTCCCAAGTAGCTAGGACTACAGGCACATGCCACCACACCCGGCTAATTTTTGTAGTTTTTGGTAGAGACAGGGTTTCGCCATGTTGGCCAGCCTGGTCTCGAACTCCTGACCTCAAGTAATCCACCCACTTCGGCCTCCCAGAGTGTTGGGATTACAGGCGTGAGCCACCATGCTCGGTCTTAGAAGAGAATAATTTGAATGCTCCCAGCATAAAGAAAAGATAAATGTTTAAGGTGATGGATCTCTATCTCTATATTACCCTGATCTGATCATTACACGTTATGTGAATGTATCGAAATATCACATATATTCCAAAAATATGTACATCTATTATATATCAATAAAAATAAATATTTGATTCTAGAGGTTCTCTCGAGCTCACA